>NC_133324.1:472016793-472341793 GCF_042186555.1 Aquarana catesbeiana | reverse complement strand
AGCTGCATTACATATGTGCATTACATTCATTTACTATACACCATTCACATTTAAATAGGGACATGTATGATCTTTAAATATTGATAAAAACAATGTTTTTTTTATAATTAGGTTAATGTATATTGTGTAGGGGGAATTTATCTTTATTAATATGTTGGGGAATAATGTGTGCTGATTTGTGTTAAACTTTTGTATTTTATGGTTCCTCATACTGTAATCCCGCTATATCACGCGAGATTACAGTGAGAGGAGCCATTCTCAGGAGTTCCCGGCGTTTGTAGATCGCTCCTCAACTCAACATGAGAAGCGATCTACACACTTTCATAAACAGGCACTCAGAGGAGAGCGATCTCCTCTGAGAATGCCTGAGAACTGAAAAGCGGTATTTTACCGCACTTTCATAAAAGGACACCTTACTGTCCTGATCAAGCTCCCTCTGTGCTAATGTACAGTTCGGCAAAACAGTGGGAGCTCGATTACAGATTTTATTTTATACCAGGATGCTGCAGTACCCCCTGATGAGTTCAGATGGCACCCCGATTGAGAAAGGCTGGCATGGCATAAGTAATGCCAAAACTGTTTTTTGTGTGAGTGTAAGGCCTCACACACTGGACATTATAAAAAAGCCAGCAGCGTCAGCTGCAGAATGAGTTTTGCCGCGTTTTAAAGTAGCGTATTTCAGTGTTTAGCATTTTTTAGCTGTAGAGGTTTTTAGCAAAACTATACGCACACAAAAGCTTATAGCTCAAAAATGCTAATAAACGTAGAATAGCTGCATTTTTTTTTTTTTTTTTTTTTTTTAAGCTTTTATCAGAATTAGAGCGTTTTTACAGCTGAAAAACTCCTACTAAAACCCAGGAGGAAATGTATGAATCAAAATAGCCAAGATACAAATGATGCCCTGCCATTGGTTTTCTTTAAAATTGATTAGGAAGTGCATGTGCAGGCTCAGGATGCAGACGGCTCTGTAACAGACTATGCATCTCTCCAACACAGAGTGCATTGTCAGCATCCCGAGGCTTTGAGCCCACACAGCAGAAGATTGGACACACAGGTGAAAGCTTTCATGGAGCCAGCGGCCCGAGCTCAATATAGTCCTCCCACAGTAAGGGAGGTAAGATAAAGACAGCAGGGGCTCCCTGCACTCCCTACGTGAAACTAAATTACCAAGGTTAGTAGCAGAAAACCAAATACATCCTCAGCATCAGCAGATGCTCCTCCTGCGACTCCTCAGCACACACAGCCTGCTATGGAAGGTGATCAAGGGGGATCTTAACCACAATACAGCCCTGCACCTTCTCTCTCACAATCAGTGCACACCCCAGGGCAAGACGACAACTCCTCTAACCTGGATAAGGAGATAGCTGACAACTTTCTCAGCCAAAATAGCAGTCAGCCTCTGCACCCCAATAGTCCCACAGACTCTCCATCCACTCCAGCTCCTGTTAGTTTTTCTGGGGGATGCTGTTCTTATAGCCCAGTTTGCAGACTTGCTAGAAAGTGAGCTAGACAATGTAGCTTCTAAGCTGAGATAAAAATTCAAGCAAGATTATCTCAAGTTGGGCCAATGCCTGGATACTATTGAACAGAAAATGGATGATACCATACACAGGGTCATGAAAAACACATCCAAAATCTTAGTGCTACAAGAGCAACTAGAGTAAGCCCATGCAAAAATAGAAGATTTATAAAACCATTCCTGTCGCTATAGTTTTCGAATCAGGGCCTTGCCAGAATCAGTCAAGGATATTACTGCTGCTGCACATGCCTTAAAGCAAAGCGACAGGGTGCAATGATCATGTAATGAAGAAATTCCAGATAGCCGCGCTCCAATACAATCCCCTTTATGGATATAAAACAAAAAAAGAAGACAGTCCATACAGCATAAAGCTGTATGCTTCCTATGCTGTATGGACTGTCTTTTATACACCAATAAAGGTGATTGTATTGGAGAGTGGCCATCTGGAATTTCTTCACGACACTCTCTCGGTTTGGATGAACAGTTTGCCCAGGATACTATATCTTTTTAGAGATCTCCCTATTCACATACCCAAACTAGCCTTATTGAGATTTCTTCAGCTTTATCAGGGGTAAATAAACGCCCTAAAATCGACAAGCTGTCGCTTGACACTTCTAGAACCCATGGTGACCTTGGAACCCCCTTCTATATGGCTTTCTACCAAGCTGCACAAACAGCACTTAATACCACTAGAGGCCCGACTCCACATTGGGTTGATATGGAGGCACCATTGTGTACTGAATGTTCCATCTGAGCTTTGATGCGAGTCCCTAGCAGGTTGTGTCCCTCCATACTGTGTCCCATGCCTTCTATTAGCTGTATGGAACAGGCATCAATGAGGAAGAAACAATATTTTTCACTTTTTTGCTATAATAAATATCCGATTAAAAAAAAAAAAAAAAAATTTTTTTCCTCAGTCTAGGCAGATATGTATTCTTCTACAATATTTTTAGTAAATCACAATAAGCGGATATTGATTGGTTTGCGCAAAAGTTATAGCGTCTACAAAATAGGGGATAAATTTATGGTTTTTATTGTTTTTTTTTTTTTTTTTTTTACTAGTAATGGCGGCGATCTGCAATTTTTATCGTAACTGCGATATTGCGGCAGACACTTCGGACACTATTTTGGGACCATTCACATTTATACAGCGATCAGAGCTATAAAAATGCACTGATTACTGGGTAAATGTGACTGGCAGGGAAAGGGTTAACATTAGGGGGCGAGGAAGGGGATTCTAACTGGAGGGGACTCATAAGGGGAGGAGACCCATCGGTGTTCCTCTGTACTGGGAACACACCATCGGTCTCCTCTCCTCTGACAGGACGTGGATCTGTATGTTTACACACACAGATCCACGGTCTTGCTGTTTTCACAGGCAATAGCGGGTGCCCGGCGGACATCGCGGCCGCCGGGCACACACATCGGGTGCCTAGTGACGCCGCACGCACGCCCCCTAGAGGCTCAGAAAGTAAAAGACGTCATATGACGGCGGCCTGGAGGGACAAAGGGTTCCTGCCGCCGTCATATCACTATGCGCGGTAGGGAAGTGGGTAATGACTTGGAGAGGATCAGCACAGAGGAGTGGTACAAAATCCCTTCTGAGATGTGTGCAAATCTGATGGCCAACTACAAGAAACGTCTGACCTCTTATTGCCAGCAAGGGTTTTGCCACCAAGTACTAAGTCAAGGGGTCAAATACTTATTTCACTCATTAAAACGCAAATCAATTTATAACTTTTTTGAAATGCATTTTTGTTTTCTGGATATTTTTGTTGTTCTGTCTCTCACTGTTAAAATAAACCTACCATTAAAATTATAGACCGATCATTTGTCAGTGGGCAAACGTACAAAATCAGCAGGGGATGAAATACTTTTTTCCCTCACTGTATACCAACAAAAACATGCTGATAGGGAGAGAGCAAAGTGACTGAAAGCAGCACACCTGTCAGGTTACAAGCTGGAGTGGGGAGACCTGTAAATGATACTCAACTGCAGCAGACATAACTCAGATCCGAGACAAGAATACAAATTTTACAGTAGGTAAAATAGTTTCCATATGAAATGTAAATTTGTGTTTAGCCATTTATCTGGTATGAAGCTTTAATGCAAACCTACAATTCTCTGACTGCCAATATGTTGGACAGTTAAGTCCCAGTACCATTTAGCCAGTGCTAGGGAAACTTGGCAGGCAGCATGTTGGACTCCACAGAAGTCCAGGCATAAAATACACCTCTGCAGTTTCATACTTCAACCCACAAAAAAGCACATCAAAAACCACCAGGCTGAGGAAAAACAATGTAAATGGCATTTAAAAAACACATTTTACAAGTAACTATGCCATATTGAAAAAACTAAAAAGGTATACATTTATTTTAGCTAGGCATTTTCTTTTGACTTAATACAGTACCATTACACAGCTCAGCTGAACTTACTACATGCATGTAAAGGAGCAAATTCTGGTGTTGACCAAATAAAAATTCATTAGAGAACATAAAAATACACAATAAAAAGGGTGATTGTAGACCTTACCAACATTAATGTTAGTTTATCGACCATTTTGAAGAGAAATATTAGGAGATAAAACCATGAATGCAAATGGCTTAGTAGAATATTGGAGGTCAACAGTCAATGTTCTTACCGGCAAGTTGACTTGTTACAGCCTGAAAAGGGAGTTGCCTGAATTCGTCAATTAGAGGCTGCACTTGACGAGAATTAACAAGCTCATGTCTGCCATAGTCCAGCTCATACACAGACACCAGACCATTCGTGAGGATTCCTTTCAAGAGAACCCTGTACCACCTAAAATAAAAAGTGTTTTTAATAAGGACCCAGATTGCAAGCAATTAATGACTGCTTTAAAAGCAAACATGTCACCAAGAAAAAAAAAAAAAAGTCAGGAAACCTAAAGTATAAGACCCACTGAAGTTACTTCACTGCCCAAATACATTCCCCATTGCTCAGTGCACATGCTATTCCCAAATACAGGATTAGTCTTGTGTAGAAATTCATCCAATAGTTATGGCGATATCCTCATGCAGCACGTACATGTGCAATCCAGGTGATCCCGAGCTTCTCCCACACTCTTCAGATGTTATTGACTTCTTGTATTATCAAGTGAGTCAAATGGAAATTTAATTGCACCCAGGGACCAACTTCAAATGTGGTTTCTCATACAAATGTCAACTGCTCATATCTCGCAAGTAAGATGGAACAATCAATGCACAGGAGAGAAGAGAAAGCTTGCCATAGTGATATACCACTTATTAAAGTTAAAAAAAAAAAATAAAAAAATGTAAAAGCCAATACACTTATATAAGCAAAATACATGTATTACCTGTATCAGGAAGCGCCACTGTACTTGGAAACCAGCATGCACTCCAAAAAGTTCATATGACATTAACAGAAGTTCATGTCCAACGTGTGTTGTCATCAGTAAATCTGATAACTGTCAGCTGTTATAAAAAGTTAACCCCACCTATTACACCCAATTGAAAACTTATGCATCTGCTCCATTTATTATATCTGAGACTTATCAAAATTACCTATAGATCTAAAACCGGACCCTATTATAATGTGGTTATAACGTGGTGGGTTGCTACTAAAGAGAGGTTTGTACACTCCATACATACTTATTACTTAGCGCCCTCTATAGACAAACCTTACAGTGTGAGCCATATAGATAATGTAGTCTTTTTTTTAGCAGTTAACCACATAACGACCAGCGCACGCCGATGTACATTGTCAGAATGGCACGGACAGACAAATGGGCGTACCTGTACATCCCTTTGAATTTGCCGCCGTGCGACTCGATGTCTGCGGGGATACCCGCGATCGTCTCACGGGGAGGAAGAACGGGGAGATGCCCGTTCATCTTCCCGTTCTGCCTAGTGACACTGTCACTGATCATAGCTCCCTGTAAATCGGGAGCGGTGATCAGTGATATGTCACACACAGCCTGCCCCCCCCTCCCCCCCAGTTAGAAACACTCCCTAGGTAGGACACACTTAACCCTTCCGTAGCCCCCTAGTGGTTAACCCCTTCACCGCCAGTGTCATTTTTACAGTAATCAGTGCTATTTAATCAGACTGATTGCTGTAAAAATGACAATGGTCCCAAAAATGTGTAAAAATTGCAAAAATTGTCCGATGTGTCCACCATAATGTCGCAGTCACGACAAAAAAAAAAAAAAAACGCAGATCGCCACCATTACTAGTAAAGATAAAAAATTAATAAAAATGGCATAAAACTATCCTCTATTTCGTAGACGCTATAACTTTTGCGCAAACCAATCAAACGCTTGTGATTTTTTTTTTTTTACCAAAAATATGTAGAAGAATACGTATCGGCCTAAACTGAGGGAAAAAAAAAAATTATATATTTTTTTGGGGATATTTATTATAGTAAAAAGTAAAAAATATTGCCTTTTTTTCTAAATTGTCAATCTTTTTTTGTTTATAGCGCAAAAAATAAAAACCGCAGAGGTGATCAAATACCACCAAAAGAAATCTCTATTTGTGGGGCAAAAAAAATTACGTCAATTTTGTTTTGGAGCTGCGTTGCAAGACCGCGCAATTGTCAGTTAAAGTGACGCAGTGCCGAATCGCAAAAAGTGCTCTGGTCTTTTGCCAGCCAAATAGTCCAGGGCTTAAGTGGTTGTAAATGCTTTACAACCACTTTTACTCTATAATAAGGCTTACCTGTAGCTACCCCGGATATTTCCTAAACCTGCATGGTTTAGGAGATATCCACTGTATAAGAATGTGCCAGTGTCATCGGCACATGTGCACTAAAGCAATGGCACATTTGTGCCATTGCTTCAGCTAGTGTGCCATTACCGGCGGCTCCTGTGCACATGCACGGAAGTGACGTCATCGTGGCTCTGGCCACTCACAGCGCCGGAGCCTGCGGTGCCCAGAAGTAAGTCCGGGAGCGACGTTGCTGGCCGGACCAGTGTATGAGGACCGCTGCGGGGGCTTCGATCTAAGGTTAGTATTTTATAATGAGCTAGTAGCATACTAGCTCATTATGCCTTTGTCTTGCAGTTTATATATATATATTGCACAGTGCCATAAACATCTCCCTATCCATAAAATAATGGTGTATAAATGAATCTAAAAGAATAGTGATTAAAAAAAAAAAAAAAAAAATACTATATATATATATATATATATATATATATATATATATATATATATACACACACACACACATACATATATATATATATATATATACATACACACACACACACACACACACACATATATACATACACATACACATACACAGTTGTGCTCATAAGTTTGCATACCCTGGCAGAATTCATGATTTTTCCAGAGAATATGAATGATAACACAAAAACTTTTTTCACTCATGGTTGGTGTTTGGCTGAAGCCATTTATTATCAATCAACTGTGTTTACTCTTTAAATCATAATGGCAACAGAAACTAGCCAATTGACCCTGATCAAAAGTTTACTTACCCCAGTTGTGTGTGTGTGTGTCATGAGCTGAACTGAAAGATCTATGACTTTTTCTATGTACACAAAAGGCCTATTTCTCTCAAATATTGTTCACAAATCAGTGTTAGTGAGCACATGTGCTTTTTTGAGATAATCCATCCACCTCACAGGCGTGATTGGACAGCATGATTATTGCACAGGCGTGCCTTAGGCTGGCCACAATAAAAGGCCACTCTAAAATGTGCAGTTTTACTGTACTGGGGGGGGGGGGGGGCAGAAACCAGTGATTATCTGGTGTGACCACCATTTGCCTCACGCAGTACAGCACATCTCCTTCACATAGAGTTGATTGGGTTGTCGATTGTGGCCTGTGGAATGTTGGTCCATTCCTCTTCAATGGTTGTGCGAAGTTGCTGGATATTGGCAGGAACTGGAACACGCTGTCGTATATGCCAATCAAGAGCATCCCAAACATGCTTAATGGGTGACATGTCCAGTGAGTATGCTGGCCATGCAAGAACTGGGATGCTTTCAGCTTCCAGGAATTGTGCAGGTCCGTGCAACATGGGGCCGTGCATTATCATGCTGCAACATGAGGTGATGGTCGTGGATATATGGCACAAGAATGGGCCTCAGGATCTCTGTGCATTTAAAATGCCATCAATAAAATGCACCTGTGTTTATTGTCCACAGCATATGCCTGCCCTTACCATAACCCCACTGCCACCATGAGCCACCACCATAAGAAGTAGCGAAACATGGACCATGAGGTTCAGGTGAGGGCGAACTGTTCCTCCCCTCCAGCTTCCTGAGCCAACAGTCGTTCCACGTCTCTTATATGGTCGACATCACTCGCCCAATCCCCAAGGGAAGTCATAGTCATTGATCTCCAATGGTGGGAAATAACTACACTAGCTGCAGCCAGGAAATGAAGCAGGATGTCTTTTACAGATTTGAGGGATCCAGAAAGCATAAACAAAAGGACCACCTCAGGTGAGGATTGGATAGAGGTCACCATCAACTTACAATACAGTTCATTTATTTGTTGCCAAAATCTCTTTACAGGGAGGCACTCTCAAATGTGAAGCATGGTACCTCTGTCTACATGACAACACCAACAAGAGTCAGAGGAAGGATTCAAGTGATGGCTGGTCAACGGACATTTGTACCATCTAGTCATCAGTTTAAACCCATTTTCATGGGTCGTATTGGCAAGAGAAAGTTTATGAATTAGAATAAAACACTTTTGCCAATCCGCAAAGAAACAGTGTGATGTAGTTCCGATTCCCACACCTGCATGTAAGGAGGCAAGTCAGGGGTCAGAGCGTTCAATACTAAAGAATAAAGTTGGGAGACTACATGAGTTGGAGGGTCTTCACGGAGAAGCATATCTTTGAGACCCGATAGGTCAGCAAGAACGTCTGCCAAGGAAGGGATAGTAGAGATATAAGACATTACTTGTCTCTGAAACAATTGTGTAGGGTGGCTTGCAACTAATGTGGAAGGAGTAGCCGTCAGTGTTATGCAACTATATTAATTTAGTTTTTTATTTTTATTTCCCTCCACCTAAAATATTTCAGTTTGTTGTTCAACTGAGTTGTACAGTTTATAGGTCACATGTAAAAAGGTGGAAAAAGTTCTGAAATTAATTTTGTCTGTCTTTTTTACATCACAGAAACCTGACATTTTAACAGGGGTGTGTAGAATTTTTATATCCTCTGTATATGGAGTAGCTTTACACCCACGAAAAAAGACAACATATCTATGTGTATCACACTGTAAGGGTTTCCCTATATATGTAGTAAGCACATATGGAGTATATACATATCTTTGTGGTAGGTTCAAGCTAAAAAGGTTTCTATATAACACGAATAACGCAGTCAGGTTTTAGAATTGTAGGTAACTTGACTTGAGATATAGATTATGACACAGATCCATAAGTTTTCAATTGGGTGCAGTAGATGGGGTTAACTTTTATAACAGCGGAGATGAAGCCAGAGGGTACTCGCTCCTGAACACATCCTTTACTAATAACCAAACGCGTTGGGAAGAATTTCTGGTGAATATTCACGCTTTGGAACGCATGCTGGACACCAGTAGAGTGGTGCGTCCCGATACAGGCGATCTACGAGTTTGCTTATGTACGTACATTAACTTTTACGTTTTTTACTTGGCAAGCTTTAATTGCCATTTAATTAATGGCAGGGTTTAAATATGAGTAACACTGTACCTCCTGTGGTGTTTGTCTATAGAGTGACAGGTTTACAAGAGACCACCTAGGAGCCTAGTTACAGCAGTAATTTCAATAGGGATGCATGTCCCTTTATGCCCAAAGTTCTAAAACAGTGCATGCATAGATTTTGAAAAGTCCTTGCAACTCTCCCTAAAAGGGAAGATGACCATCCCCGGTGACTATATGCTGCAATGCGGTGCAGCAAAATGGTCTGCTTTTGTGAAGCAGGAATGGGTAGTAGAAAGGAACAGAGGACAGCAATAGAGACTTTTTTACAGATTTTAAAAACGGGAGTGCAATAAAATTCAGGGACATATTTGTTCTACGCTAGAGAAAATGTCAGACGACCAGCTTACTCCCCTCCAGGGGTGGGGGTGAACCTTCAATGTGTAGGTGGCTTCTGAGCAGCTATGGTGGGCATCTACACAGAACAGTAGGGATGAGGTCAAGATTTTATAATTTTCCAGCAAGAATAGGATTATCTATAGCAGAAAAAAGTTCCAATATTGAATTCTTCAGTCCAGTATGCATTGTCTGGGCAACTGACAAAGTGGCAAAAGCCAGCTGCAGGGCTGGATTGCCAGAACAAAGGAGGCCTTCAAAAAGGGTCTCCAAATTCCTGTCAACTGAAACCTTAGAATAGGGAACATACACAACATAAACCATAGATTATTTAGTACAAGAATTGCAGTTCCTGAGTGGGAACAGTACATTTCTTCTTAAATTCCATTACGTAGGGTACTCAAAGACGGAGGAGCAGTGAATAATTAGAGCTAGACCAATAATTGTATAGGGCCCAATCGACTTGATCAAGAATAGGGAATAGTTTAAGAAAAGCACTATGTGTATCTAAACCAGAGAAGAATATTTATTACCCTCAATCATAGGAGTCCACAGTAGCTAGCATGTGGCAAGAAAACTAAAGTAACTTCCCAAAATGTTGGCTGTGAAAAATCTTGACCAGCCTGCACTAAAATGTCAGCGCCCCATTGCCTTCTGCAAATGGCAGTACACAAAGAAGTTCAGGTTGTAATGCGTTAAAATAATCAGGGGAAGGAGAGACTGAAGAGCTTTTACAGGTGTTAGCACCTGCTGATTTCAAACGTGGCAATGGCTTTTAGAATAAAACAGACATACAATTAATTCTGATATATAGTCAGGCTGCATGTTTTACGAGAATGTGAGGGGGCCCAATTCAGTGGGCTGGAACAGGTTGTCAGTGTAAAACCTTGCTCCGAAACAAGTTCTTGAAATTTCCTCTGGGTCTGCAGTGAAATTCCTGCTGTAAGTCCTAAGTGCTCCCTCTCCTAAGCGCTCCTAATCTGCAATTGCTAAGTTAGGATCTACCACTGAGGGGTATTTAGAATGGATGCATACTGAGGGGAAGAATCGCAATAACCCGGGTGCTAATTGCGTTCCTCTGGCGATGTCTTTCTTGGGTCTAAGGCAACAGGTGAGACAGCAAACGATCTCGTTGAACGAAAAAAAAAAAATAAAGTGTGAACTACAGATCCAAGTCATGAACTAACAAGACATGTATAGCCAGAAAAGGCACATAAAAAAGGTGCAGGGTAACTGTCGAGACACTGGTCCTGTCAAGGGTCTAGGCTTTGCCTCTACCCAGATAGGGTAGATAAGGATAGAGTCTGGGTGTCATATGAATGAACTACAGCCCAGGACCTGTATAGCATGATGCGTCTAACTCCATTGTTGCACGATGTACCAACATGAGCAGTGAACATAGAATCCAGTGCCCAAAGCAAACATTACAGGCTGGCCCTGCTACTTACTGCAAAGTCTATTATCTAAGGACACCAAAAAAAAAAAAAAACACACTGTAGCAGTTCCCAACAAACCTTTTGCCAGTGTCCAATCACCTGAGGGTAGCAATATATACAGTGCCTTGCAAAAGTATTCACCCTTCTTGGTATTTTTGGTGTCCTGTTGCCTCACAACCTGGAATTAACATGGATTGTTTGAGGATTTGCATCATTTAATTTACAGAACATGCCCACAACTTTGAAGATGTTTTTTTTTTAATTTTTATTGTGAAGCAAACAAATAGGACAAAATAACTAATGCATAACTATTCACACCCCCCTAAAGTCAATACTGTGTAGAGCCACCCTTTGCGGCTATCACAGCTTCAAGTCGCTTTGGATAAGTCTCTATGAGCTTGCTACATCTCACCACTGGGATTTTTGCCCATTCCTCCTTGCAAACCTGCTCCAGCTCCTTCAAGCTGGATGGTTTGCGCTTGTGATCAGCAATCTTTAAGTCTGACCACAGATTTGCTATTGGATTGAGGTCTGGGCTTTGACTAGGCCATTCCAACACATTTACATGTTTCCCTTTAAACCACTCAAGTGTTGCTTTAGCAGTGTGTTTGGGGTCATTGTCCTGCTGGAAGGTGAACCTCCGTCCTAGCCTCAAATCACACACAGGTTTTGCTCAAGAATATCCCTGTACTTAGCACCATCCATCTTTCCCTCAATGCTGACCAGTTTCCCAGTCCCGACTGCTGAAAAACATCCAAACAGCAGGATGCTGCCACCACCACGTTTCACTGTGGGGATGGTGTTCTTTGGATGATGTGATGTGTTGGGTTTGCGCCAGACATAGCGTTTTCTTTGATGGCCAAAAAGTTACATTTTAGTTTCATCAGACCAGAGCACCTTCCTCCATACATTTTGGGAGTCTCCCACATGCCTTTTCGCAAACGCAAAAGGTGCCATTTTGTTTTTTTGCTGAAAGTAATGGCTCTCTGTGCTGCCTCTCTGATTAATGCCCTCCTTGCCAGGTCCGTAAGTTTTGGTGTGTGGCAGTCTCTTGGCAGGTTTGCTGTTGTGCCATGTTCTTTCCATTTGGTTATGATAGATTTAAATGGTGCTCCTAGGGAACAAAGATTTGGATTTTTTTTTACAACCGAACCCTGACTTCTCAACAACATTGTCCCTTAATTGTTTGGAGAGTTCCTTGGTCTTCATGGCAGTGTTTGGTTAGTGGTGCCTCTTGCTTAGGTGTTGCAGCCTCTGGGGCCTTTAAAAAAGGTGTGTATATGTAATGACAGATCATGTGACACAAATTGCACATAGGTGGACGTAGTTTCACTAATTATGTGACTTCTGAAGGTAATTGGTTGCACCAGAGCTTTTTATGGGCTTCATAACAAAGGGGGTGAATACATACGCACATGCCAATTATCAGTTTATGTATATATACTTTTCTAATTTTACTTCACCAACTTAGACTATTGTGTTCTGATACATCACATATAATTCAGATTAAAACAAAACATTGAACTAAAGGCTGTAATGTAACAAAATAGGTAAAAAGCCAAGGGGGTGAATACTTTTGCAAGGCACTGTAAGCCATGGTCTAAGGATCAATTCCTGTACTGTAGAGACATCTTATTTTCTTTAAGGTTAAAAAAATACTGCGCTAACACAATAAGAAAAGCTGCGACTAAAGGTAGTAAACCGTGAATCTAATGTAATTAAAAAAAGTCGCGCTAAAAAAGATTATTTGAGAATAGCAACAATCTAGTGCCTAAAGTGATAAAAGGTAAATATGAATAAAAAATAATTGAAACAATACCCAATGTATATAAACTCCACGATGAGATGGAATAAATGATATAGAATAAATGATATACAAAAAGGACTATTTTCTATGTGAAAAATAAATAGTGGAATAAATTAACATAGTTGAATGTGAACGACAAAAATTAATTTCCAGAACACTATTACCACGTGCAACAATATAAAGAAATATTGTGAAGATACTGAGCATATATCCTGTGAAAAGCAAAAAATAAAGCAATAAAAATTATAACCAAACTAAAAAAGTCCATAAAAAATCCAAGTCCAGAAAAACAGTAATTATTGAAGTTCTTGCATATTGTGGAAAACAGGCAAGTAGATATCCCCCAGTGCTAGGAGAAGTGCAGAGACAGACTTGCTGAAGTGACACAGGTGCATGGGCAGACCTCCACCGTTTAAAACAACTGCCTCTTACCAAATAGAGTTGGTCTCTAGATTATAGGAGACCTATGGAACGGATGGCTGCAACCCCAGCCAGGGATCTAGAACAGCAGACACTTGTTGTCATCCGGGACCCGGAACTCGCTCCGTCACACACAGCGAATAGAATAAGATGGCTCCCCATAAAAGAAATAAAAGCTCCACATAGCATAAAAACCACGACTTTATTTAATAAAGAGTAAGATTGCACTTACACAATGGTTGTAAAAAACAAGCATCAAAAACGCCGGCCAGCTAATAGACTCCCCGTGTCTTCCGGGTGTACAGAACGCGGTGTCGTCGGGACGTAGCTCCTCCTCCTCTTTATCGCGGAGGAACACAGGAATACAGCTGAGAAGTCCAAACAGTCTCTGGTGTGGGCAACAGCCACTGATAGGGCCATAAAATGTAAAGGACAATCACCTGTCAGAGATCTTTATCAACCAAACCAACACCTGAATCAAGCATTGATGGGGAAAGGATCTCCACAAGAAACTGAATCAAGGGAGTGCAGAGGACCAACCTCATGTTCCCGAGCAAGATATAAAAAAAAAAAAAAAAAAAAACACAACTTTTGCCTCTGTTAACTTTATTATACTCTACGCTAAGCTTTGTGCTCACATTTATATGTCAATGGAAGGTTTTATATGCAATTTCTGCTTGAATAGACATTTATGTCCATTTTGCTCCTATCAAAAGCAGATTTTTCCAGGGTTGGTTCTCTAATAATTAGGCATGATATTGTTTACCATTGGTTTATTTCTTTTCATAGAATGTACATTAGGATACATCGTATGGAATGCTTACTACAGCCAGCCGACTGCTGCTCCCCTATTGATTATATGCTGTATACTAATGTAATCTTAAGAAAACGCTAAGGTACCCTTTCTCCTTCAGTATTTAGCGACAGTGTACTCGAAAATTGACATCAAACACTGCAAATCTGCCTAGCTAGTTATGCAGCATAGGATTCTAGGAATCAACCCGTCATCCCGATTCCAATTCACTTTCACCACCTAGGGGTGAAGTCCAGACAGCTCAGCCCATTTACTTGAAGCAAAGCCCTGATTAGGATCAGGAACAATGAAGGAACTCAAAAGGCACCTTCCCTAGTCAGGGGCTGCAAAGTGGCATCTGGAACTACTTGATCCAAGGGAATTCAGGAACCCTGACATTTAAGGATAGGCTGAAGGTAACCAAGAGCACACAAAAGAAGAGAATAAGGGCAATCCCTAGAAACCCCATAAGCCCTATTGTTGGGGGAAGGGGAAAGGGATATTTTCTTGACAGGTAGGGAAGTGAGCAAAAGGATGATCAGGGTCTGTGAAGGCCTAAGAAGAAGCCCCCTGCCAAATGGTTAATCAAGGATACCAGCATGATGCCCAGGAAAGGCCAACTCCTGGCAAGACCTGTAGGTGTAAGGCCCAGCAGACAGACTACTGAGGACCAGGAAAGCAATATTCAGAGGAGGGGGGGGGGGGTCTCTTGAGTGTTTTACAACTGGGATGCCAGGAAAGGACACTAGGGTGTATGCATGGATCACAGATTAAAAAGCTGAAAAAAAATAATAAAAAGCCATGCAGATTGTGAGGGACTCAATCCTGTCAGATGGATAGGCCCTTGAAAGCCCAATCAGGAGCTTGATGGACACCTGAACAAGAAGTCAAGTGCATGGGTTTTAACTGATGGCTATAGGGATAACCTGAGGGCTGAAACGCTAGGGAGGTACACTGCCCAGTGATCCCGCCAGATGAACAAAATGTGGGAACACGCCTTCAAGCAGAAGTTTTACCAGAAGAATTGCAAGACCTCTGGCTGCAACCCCTGAGGTCTGAGTGAAAAGCAGGCTCTGAGCACCTATGAGCAACAACTGAAGTAAAAGATGGGAGAGGGAAGTGGGGTTCATGAGTGTACCCCAGCCAGAGTGGGGTTGCTAATGACAGTGTGTAGAGAAGGTCCCTCTCAAAGGGCATCGGAGTCAGATTCTCCCTTGACCTATATTCTAAATCCTGATCACACAGATGGAATGCCCTTTGCATTTGTACCAACATCAGTCTTATTTCAAACAGAAGTTTAGATGCTTGCAACAAGCCATCACAACGGAAGCAGAGCAACGGAGTGGTGCCCTTAAAGGGAGGGCAATTTGACACGGAAGGAAA
Organism: Aquarana catesbeiana; assembly: GCF_042186555.1. Lineage (NCBI taxonomy): Eukaryota > Metazoa > Chordata > Amphibia > Anura > Ranidae > Aquarana > Aquarana catesbeiana. Next base: position 472,326,396 of record NC_133324.1, on the reverse strand, counting down.
GTCACTCCAGTCAATCCAAACTGGGATCTGAGGAATTAAACTAGGATTTCTAGCAGGAAAATACCAAAGGCTAGAACACCTGTTAATGTGGATAAGTGGTGCATCAATGGTGGGAAGAGACCACTGATCTATGAGCTCCATTAGCGGAGCATGTGCTGAGGTCACCTGTGGCAGTGCGACTGCCCCCTGTGTGTCTTAAGGAAGATTTGTTGCATTAAAAGCAACAATCCCAAAGTAAGACAACGCCTTAATACTCACAACCCCGGGCAGCAGGTGCTGGTGAGGTCTGTTGGCAGGAGATGACCAGGTCAATGTATGTGGTCAGTGTAAATCAACTGGATTCAGGTACTGCTTCAGAAGTAGGAACAGCTGTGATCATTCTTCTTCAGACAAATAGTGGGAAAGAAAGCACGGAGAACTCCACCCAATGAATGGTGTTGGAAGTCGAACTCTTAGACCCCTTTCAGGTGGGCAGGCGGCTATCAGCGGAGATATGTCCGCTGACAGCCGCCTGCCATACGATACGGACAAGATCCCCTCAAAGCAAACAGGCTGTCCTTTTTCATCCGATCTCGCCATAGAGGACAGCGGAGCTCCGACAGGTCCATCCCTGCACAGTAGAGCTGCACAATTAATCGCCAAGAATCGTTATCTCGATTTTTTTGTTGCGATCTTGACAAAAGTGTTTCACGATACTTACTATGCAAAGAATTCTCTCTGCTCTTCTGAAGCCGACAGCCGTCAAAAGAAAGGAAGAAAAAAAAAACAGGCAGTCTGCCAAGAATCACAACATTCTTTGCAGTTGAACCAAGTATAAACATTGAAATTAGTATGAAAAAACAGAAGTAGGTATGGCGCTGCTCTTATGGAGAAAAAAAAAAAAAGGGAGAACAAATTAAATACATCATGGAGGGCCTACAAATGGCCATGAGCCACAATTACTTCTGGCATAAAGGAGATTACTACACTCAAATTAAGGGAGTGGCGATGGGGGCCAAATATGCCCCCAGCGTAGCAAACCTGTTCCTCAATAGGTGGGAGGAGGAACAAATTTTTAGCACACAGAGAAGAAACCTGAAGCTATACCGGCGCTACATAGACGACATAGTTATAGTATGGAGAGGAACGGAGGAAGAACTACAAGCCTTTTTTGACTAAATAAATTGCAATATATATGGAATTGCTTTCTCTGGCAGTTGGAACAAACAAAGCATAAACTATCTAGACCTACAGATGTATAAAACCAATGGGTACCTGAACACCAGGACATACTTTAAGAGCACTGACAGGAATGGGTACATTCCAACCAGCAGTTGCCACCATCCACAATGGATTGGCAACATTCCAAAAGGACAACTCATGCGGATATATAGAAACTGTAGCAATGCAGGTGATTATGAAGAACAAGCAAGCATCATTATCAATAGATTTTTTGAAAAAGGATACAACAGAAAAGAACTAATGAATTTAAAAGATAAAGTGAGAAAAATGGACAGAAATACACTAATAGAAGGCAAACCAAATCAGAACAACAAGAAAAAGAAAGGAAACATTGACATAGCCTTCCTAACAGGTTATAATAGACAATACAAAATCATGGAGTCTATAATAAAGAAACACTGGTCCATTTTGCAATCAGATAAAGTTCTGAACTCCATACTGCCAAGAAAACCCAGCTTCATCTATAGAAAAGCGCCATCCCTCAGAAACAAACTAGTGCATAATGCCCTTGATCCACCGAAACAGATAAAAATAGCAAGAAATTTAAAAGGGTTTTTTAAGTGTGGAAAATGCCTACCGTGTAAAAAGACAAATAAGAAAATAACAAAATTTAGATCAGTAACTAATGGGAAGGAATACAACATCAAGGAGCTCATAACCTGCAACAGCACCCACGTAACCTATGTTTTGGAATGTCCTTGCCACATACAATACGTAGGCAGGACAACCAGACAACTACATGTAAGAATCAAGGAACATATTACCAACATAAGAAACGGGTTACACAAACACAGCGTCTCGAGACATTTTAAAAATTATCACAATAAAGATCCAACCTGCATGGTCTTCTATGGGATTGATAAAATAAAAGGGCATTGGAGGGGGGACAACAAGAAAATTAAAATTTCACAAAATGAGACTAAATGAATTTTCTTGTTGGACACCCTCCAACCTGCAGGAATGAACATCGATGTTGATCTGAACTATTTTCTCACCAACTTTTAGATTTTATAACAGTTAATATATAGAATATACATGTAATATCATCTAGTAATCATTATGAACAAAAGCAATCACCATGTCCTTAACCCCCAATGAATAGATCACAGAATACAATTCAACTTTGGGCCTAATATTCATATGGGTACCAAGAAACAGTTTTCACACTGTCTCTATCATCAGATCAGTTGAATAAACCCATGAACTAGACACACCTCTATGGGTTCCCATAATAGTCCAAATAATTTTAAAGAATTTATTCAAAAGGTCACCGCTTATTTATACCATGTCTCCATGAATACTATATATATCCTCATAGGTCTGAGGTACCTAGATAGCCCCCCAATGCATAAATGCCCGGGCTCCCCCATTCTTACATGTATATCTTTATATATATACACATATGTTTTTATTTTTATTTTATATTTTTTATATATACACACGTTTTTAATTTTAAATTTAATTTTATTTTTTTATTTTAGATTGTTTATTTCTCTTTTCTATTATGTATTTTAAATGTTTAAATATCAAATATCGTATAGTTTATGTTTATATACAAACATAATGTAATTCATGCATCTAATGGCTTTGTATCGTTTAAGCAATATGCCTAGTGAATGCTTAAAAATTGGAAATCAGTTTCAGACACCAAGGGTGGACCCACAAACCCGGATGTTAGTTTAAATGGGCCATAGAATACAACAACATAGCAGAACATCGTTAGATGTCCCCATGGTAACCATTACTAACACGGCCTATCTAGTAACATGACTTGTATTGTTCACTTCAGAATACTTCTATTGTGTAAATTACGTACACAACCAAAAGAGACCAACATTTATTCATTTTAGGTACACAAGAATTCTTATCACTCCTTAAGAGGTTCAGCATAAATATCACTAATTAATTCACGAAATATATAAGTGTCACCAACAAAAAGAAAACAGGTTTTTTCCTTTTCTTTTTTTTTTTAAATCTTTATTTATTTTTCAAAATACAAAAAACCAAAACGAAGTATCATACATATTCATATTCATAATTACTAAGGGGGGAGGGGACACCCGACCAGCAAAGCGGGGCTTCATACCCCCCCCTCAGCGCCTTCCGGGACTGCCTCTCCCCCCTACACCCCCCCTCCCCCCCCCTTCCCCCCCACCCCCCGCAGACACGTACCCTCTTCCCTCTTCCTTCATATCTCCGCCCCACTCCCCGGCACTATCTTGACACTATCTCCACATATTTCTCTGTTTTTTTAAAAATCTCCCATGGGTACCATTTCCCTTGATCTCTTTCTTGCCTCCCCTCTGGGGCCTCTATTTCCTCTATGTACTCTAATCTGTAGATTTCGTCTACCTTATTAATCCAGTCTTTTATCATTGGGGGTTCTGTTTCTTGCCATTTCTTTGGGATAACGTTTTTGGCTGCATTAAGTAAAATTGGTGTCAGAGAGGAATTATATCTCCTCTTCCCTCCCTCCTGGCCATGAAACAGACAGGTCCAAGGGTCCTTTTTAATATTTTTCGCTATTATTCCTTCTATCAATCCTATCACTTCCTGCCAGTAGGGTTGAATTTTAGGGCAATCCCACCAGATGTGTGCCATTGTGCCCAGGCCTCCGCACCCTCGCCAACAGCCAGGGGATTTATCTAGTGAGAATTTACTCACCCTAGCTGGGGTCATGTACCACCGGGCTAAGCATTTATAGTTACTCTCCCTTGACTTCATATCCACAGCTGTTGTATGTGTGGCTTCCAAGATGTTTTTTTCAGTGTCTTCGTCGCATAGCAATCCCAGATCCTCCTCCCATTTTCTAATGAACGGTGGCGAATCCTGTCCACTCCTACCCATCAATATTTTGTACACCTTTGAAACCGTCCCCTTTAATTCTTCTCTAAGTGCCAGTTTCTCTAATCCCCTATATTTCTCCTCCTCCCTTAAGGGGCCTGGGAGACTAGTAATAAAGTGTTTTAATTGATTATACCTCCACCCATTTACTGTTAACCTCTGCCCTTGTGCCTTTAATTCATCCAGTGATTTTAATTCCCCCCTACTTATTATGTGTCTTATTTGTGTGTCCTTCTCCAAAATCCAATTTCCTCCTATTTTCCCCATTCCTGGAGGGAAGAACGGGTTATTCTTTAAATAAATTAGTGGTGAATTGTAGCCCCACTTATTTAATTGGTGGATCTGGTCCCAAACTTTAAGTGTGTGACGTGTGATATAGTGTGTTTCTATGCCTAACTCCCTATACTGTGGTGGGTTCCAGATTGTCTGGTTCAAAGATACCTTACTTAACCCTATTTCTAGATTCACCCATTTTTTTGTATTGAAACTTCTACCCCACTCCAGTGCCCGTGTTATTACAATCGCTCTATAGTAATTTCTAAAGTCAGGGAGGGCTAACCCCCCGCGTGCTTTCTCTCTACATAACACCCCGTGCGCTATTCTCGGTTTCTTTTGGCCCCAAACATATTTATTTATCATCTCTGATAATACCCTAAAAAATTCTCGGGGAACTGGGATAGGGAGCATTTGCATTTTGTATAATATTTTCGGTGCAAGAATCATTTTTACTATATTTATTCGACCCATCCACGAGGCTGTACCATGGGCTATTCTTTTTATTTCCGTTTTTATTTCGTTTAAGAGGGGTATATAATTTATTTTATACAAGTCCCTTCTGGAGCTCGTTAATCTCACTCCTAAGTACTTTATGTTATCCCTCCATGGAAAGCGGAAGACCTCGGCTAGTCTACTGGCCTCCAGTTTGTTTATGTTGATCTTTAGAGCTTCAGATTTTTCTATGTTGATTTTAAAATTTGATAGTGCGCTATACCGCCCCATAATTGCTAAAAGATTAGGGATTGATATTCTGGGTTTTGATATATAAAATAAAATATCGTCGGCAAATGCCGCTAGTTTGTGCTCTTCTTCCCCTACCACACATCCGCTTATGTCAGGGTGTTTTCTAATTATACTGAGGAGAGGTTCCAGGGCCAGGACAAAGAGGAGCGGGGACAACGGACAGCCCTGTCTAGTACCATTCTGCATAGTAAAACTGGAGGAGGGGATGTTATTCACCCTAACAAAAGCTGCAGGATGGTTGTACAGGATTTTTATTCTTCTTAGCATTGCTGGCCCTACTCCCATTTCCTCCAGTGCACTGAACATAAATCCCCAGTCTACCCTGTCGAACGCTTTTTCGGCGTCAATCGACAGGAGTAGCCCTGGGGATTTGCCGGCTTTAAGTGCCTCCAGTACCAGTAGGGACCGCACCCCATTGTCTCTTCCCTCTCTTCCGGGTACAAATCCCACCTGGTCCGGATTCACCAGGTGGGGCATTTTCCCTCTCAGACGGAGAGCCAGGACTTTTGCGTACAATTTGGTATCTTCATTTAATAACGCAATCGGCCGGTAACTTGAGCATAGGGTGCGGTCCCTCCCTTCCTTGGGGATCAATGTCACTGCCGCCAGCAACGCGTCCCTGCACATTTCCTGGTCTCCTAGGCCATTCCACATCTGGCAAAGCCTAGGTACCAGGGTTGATTTAAATTTTTTATAGAAATTGGTCGTGAAGCCGTCCGGCCCGGGGCTCTTACCCCCTGGGGATTGCTTCAAAGCTCTAAAGACCTCCTCCTCTGATATTGGCTTTTCTAACTCCAGTGAGTCTATTTGTGACAGAGTGGGCAGGGCAGCTTCTTTTAGAAATTCCTTTACCCTTTTTTCTCTTATCCCCTCCTGCTCTACCTTTCGCTCAACCGCGTAAAGGGAGGAAAAATATTTTTGGAATTCTTCTGCTATCTCTTTTGTTGAATGTCTCATCTCCCCTTTTTTGTCTTTCACCTTCTCTATATAGTTTTCCAATCTTTTCTTCTTGGTAGTTGCCGCTAAATGTTTCCCTATTTTATTCCCCTGTATATGGAAGCTCCTGTTGTTTTTATATTTCCTTTTGAGGGCTTCTGTCTCTAATAGGTCGCTTAACTCATCTCTTTTTACTGTTAGTTCCTTTAATACCTCTCTGCTCACCTCCTTGCTTGTTTTATGGATTTGTTCTAGTTTGGCTATTTGTTCTAACAATTCTTTTTGTTTTTTCGCTCTTTCCCTCTTCTCCCCTGCACCAATTGAGATTAGTATCCCTCTAATGTAGGCCTTGAAGGTCTCCCACACAATAGTTGCCGGGACCTCATTGTTCTCGTTTATGCGGAAGAAGCCCTCAATTTCTTTTTGGACCCTTTTAACAACCTGTTTTTTATTAATAAGGAATTCGTTCAGGCGCCAGGTGTATGGGATCTTGTGAAGGCCTTTAAATAATAATGTCATAACTACTGGGGCATGGTCTGAGAGGGTCATAACCTCAATTTTTGTTGCTCTTACTGAGTCCAACAAACTATGTTCCACCAAGAAATAATCCAGCCTTGCATAGGTCTTATGAACCTGTGAGTAATATGTGTAGTCCCTCTCTTTGGGATGTAACACTCTCCACACATCAATCAGCTGCTGGGCTTGTAGTTTTTTCCCTATTCTGGCGCATGCCCTTTTATCCTCCCAGTGGGATTCTGCTGACCTATCCAAGGCTGGATGTATACAAAAGTTTAGGTCTCCTGCTAAAATCACCTCCCCTTCTTTGTATTCCTCCAATCCAGTCAGGATTCGGCCTAGGTACCCCATCGGATCTCTATTTGGGCAGTATATATTTGCCAAAGTATAAATTTTTTCGTTAATTTTCCCTTTCACAAACAGAAATCGTCCTTCTGGGTCCACTCTCTTATCTAGCAAATTAAATTTTATCTGTTTCGAGAATCCGATGGCCACCCCCTTTGTCCTTTTGGATGGGGAATCCACATATATCCATAGTGGAAGGCTTTTTGATGTTAATTTAATACCCTCCTCATACACTAAATGAGTTTCCTGCAGGAAAGCTATATCGATATCCAATCTCTGTAATTCCTGAATCAGTTTCCCCCTTTTCCCTGGTGAATTGAGGCCCTTGACATTATACGATAGGCATCTGACTTCCATTGCCATTTACTCTTTATTTCTGCCCTCACGTCCCTTTTGGAAGCCTTTTAATTTACCCTGGGTATGACCTCTTCCCTTACACCAGACAATACCAAAGTTGTAACCTTGGGGCCTAGGGAGGCCAAACCTAAAGGGAGGATATATGCCCTTAAATTTTTTCACAAATCTAGGGAAAAGGGGAAATAGGTGCGTAGAAACACATAGGGTAGATCTTTTGGGTTGTACTCTCTGTCTGCGGATACCCTTCCTTCCCCTCCTCCCACTCTCGCCCCCCCCTCCCCCCCCAAAACCCCCCCACCCACATCCTCCCCCCGTTCCCCCACCCCCCACCCCCCCCTGTCCCCACACCGTTTCCCAAGCTGAGGGTCGTGGCATCTCTCATGGTACCTTCCCGCCAACGCCCCCCTGTGTGCAGGGTGTTGCTCCCGCGATGGGGGTTCGGAGAACTAAAACCCTTTCGTGGTGAAAGCATCCTTTCTGACTATCACATTTTGGCCCTAGTGCCTTATAACCTCCCCCCACCCCCCCCACCCCCCCCCAAACTCACCCCCCCCTCAAAAGAACCTGCCCTCCATGTCCTGAGGAACTCTAATATTTAAATTTGTGCAAAAATCCTGTAGGTCTTCCATCGGTTTTAATCTGAAGCTCCTCCCCTCTCTTGTCACCAGTAGGGCAAATGGGTGGCCCCAACTATATTTCAGATTAGCGTCCCTTAGAGTGTCCAGTAATGGTTTTAGTTGTCTTCTCCTTGCGAGGGTCTTAGCTGAAAGGTCTGTAAAGACTTGAATGTCCTGGTTGTTATATTTCAGTGATCGAACCCCTCTCAGGTTTTTCCAAATCCTCTCCTTTTCCTCATAATAATGAAACCTCGCGATCACATCTCTGGGGGCATCTTCTCTGGCGCTTACGGGCTTTTTTATTCTGTGGACACGTTCTATTTTGAGCTCCTCTTCCTTACTTCTTCCTAAAACCGGATTAAAAATTTCCCTCATAATGGCAAGCAGATCTTCCCCCCCTTGCTCTGGGATGGCTCTAATTCTAAAATTTTGCCTTCTATTTTGGTTTTCTTGTTCTTCGAGTTTAAGGAGCATTTCCCTATGATCCGATTTCAGGATTTTAACCTGTTTTTTCAATTCCTCAATCGTTGTTGCATACTGCTCCGTTAAATCCTCCACTTTTTCCACTCTTTTTAATAAATGTCCCAAGTCTTCTCTAACATTCAGGATTTCTGCTTTCAATACATTCTCTAATTTAATGAACATATCCTGCATGTCTGTTTTTGTGGGAAGGGTATCCATATTTGGCTCTGCATTAATTCCTATTTCAGGTTCTGGTGAAGTTGGTACTCTAGCGCCATTTCCCATTGCACCTTTGTTTTTATTGGAGTCCTTTTTTTCTTTTGCACTTTGTTGTTTGTTTTCCATACTTGGGCTTCTATTTTGTGTTTGTCATATATCTTTGAATAGTACTTGTGTTTAAGCTGTCTCTGGGTTTTTTTACTTCAGCAACTTTAGTAGAGCGCCCTCTCATACTCAGGATCTCCCTCCTTCCACTCTCCTTGAATGGGGTCTCAGACCTCTATGTTCCTCTCTGTGCCCCTTTGTTTGTTTCATACAGCTGCAACAGGCTTTTGTATATTTCCAATATGTACAGATTTTATCTTAAAAATGTCCTACCTGGAGCTGTCTTGTAGCTGGGGGCACAGGGACAACAAGCCGGACTTCCTTCGCTTGGAGGATACACTGGGGTGGTTCTCTTTAACAGCTGCGATCTCCAGGGTCCACCGAGCGCTTTCCAGGAGGTTGTCCTCCACTGTGACAGAAAAAAAAAGAGAGCTCCTTTCCTGCTTTTCCGGCTCCCCCTTCCCCTGTACACGGGGGTTAGGGATGAGGATGAGGGGGTATAACAGAGGCTGAAGGGGAGGGGTATCTCAGGTCCTTCCTCCGATCTCCTCCCGGGGGGGAGGGGGGCGGGGGGGGCGGGCGACGGAGCAGGCGGAGGCGCCTCGAGCGTCTACGGACAGTTCAGCTCCTAGCCGGCTTCAGCTCTTCAGGATGCGAGGCATCCGGGCGGGGCTTTCCTTGTAGAGAGCAAACAGTCGCCACTGTCTCCAGCTTAAAGCTCCGGTTCCACTCGCTCCCGGTTGCCTAGGATCTCAGCGCTGTCAGCCGTTACTGCTTCCTGCTTTCTGGGCTCCTGTCCAGCGAGGTCGATCGGCTCTCACCTCACGCTGTCATGTTCACCATGATCCCCTCCTCCGTCCTCCACCGCCCCACCGTGTAACTCCTCCCCTACTCCTCACACGTCATCTTCCTCCTTTTCTTTTTTTCTCCATAAGGGCAGCGCCATACCTACTTCTGTTTTTTCATACTAATTTCAATACACTCCACTTAGGTGGATCTGTAGAAGTAGGGGCAGCAGCTCTATTCTCCAGGAAAGATCTAACCACTGCGCGGATTCATCCCTTACAATCTTTTCAGTTTACGTTTATTAACGCTAAACAAAAAATATGCAGCAATGGATATTTTTAAATACACCAATAACAGAACCATCAATCTAACAGAGGTTTTTAACCAAGAGCAAGTGGTCAACAAACAATATATAGGTGGCCTCTTTAGACAAATTAAACACAGTATAGAAAAATATGCATGGTATTGTCATAAAAAGTGTTTGTGGACCTGGGTCCTGCCCCAGGGGTCATATATCAGTGCAAAAAAAAGTTTTAAAAAACGGCAGTTTTTTCAGGAGCAGTGATTTTAATAATGCTTAAAGTGAAACAATAAAAGTGTAATATTCCTTTAAATTTCGTACCTGGGGGGTGTCTATAGTATGCCTGTAAAGGGGCGCATATTTCCTGTTTAGAACAGTCTGACAGCAAAATGACATTTCAAAGGAAAAAAAAGTCATTTAAAACTACTTGCGGCTATTAATGAATTGCCGGCCCGACAATACACATAGAAGTTCATTGATAAAAACAGCATGGGAATTCCCCACAGGGGAACCCCGAACCAAAATTAAAAAAACAAAACAAACACAAGACATGGGGGTCCCCCTAAATTCCATACCAGGCCCTTCAGGTCTGGTATGGCTATTAAGGGGAACCCCGGCCAAAAAAAAAATAAAAAATGGCGTGGGGTCCCCCTCAAAAATCTATACCAGACCCTCCAGGTCTGGTATGGATTTTAAGGGGAACCACGCACCAACATTTAAAAAATGACGTGGGGTCCCCCCCAAAAATCCATACCAGACCCTTATCCGAGCATGCAACCTGGCAAACCACAGGAAAAGAGGGGTGGACGAGAGAGCGCCCCCCCCCCCTCCTGAACCATACCCAGGCCACATGCCCTCAACATTGGGAGGGTGCTTTGGGGTAACCCCCCAAAAACACCTTGTCCCCATGTTGATGAGGACAAGGGCCTCATCCCCACAACCCTTGCCCGGTGGTTGTGGGGGTCTGCGGGCGGGGGGGCTTATCGGAATCTGGAAGCCCCCTTTAACAAGGGGACCCCCAGATCCTGGCCCTCCCCCCTGTATAAAATGGTAAGGTACCATTTCACAAAAAAACTGTCAAAAAAATGTTAAAAATTACAAGAGACAATTTTTGACAATTACTTTATTTAAAGCGGGGGTCCACCCACACCGCCAAAAAAAAAAAAAAAAATTAAAAGCCAGCAGCTACAAATACTGCAGCTGCTGACTTTTAATACATGGCCACTTACCTGTCCCAGGGTCCAGCGATGTCGGCAGGCGACGCCAAGAACCCGCTCGGTTCTCGGCAGCTGCCGCCGCCATCCTGGGTGAGGGAATCCGGAAGTGAAGCGTTGCGGCTTCACTTCCCGGTTCCTTACTGCGCATGCGCGAGTCGCGCTGCGCGTCCCAAGTGGTCCCCGCTCTCGCCTGGGAGCTATGCGTTTCCCAGGAGACAGCGCGGTGGGGACAGGAAGAGGCATAGACTCCCATGGGAGTCTATGCCGGAAGTGGGTGCAAATACCTGTCTTAGACAGGTATCTGCACCCCCCTCCCCCCTGAAAGGTGCCAAATGTGACACCGGAGGGGGGGGAGGGTTCCGAAAAGCGGAAGTTCCATTTTTGTGTGGAACTCCGCTTTAAATGCATCTTCCGTCTATCTTCCGTCTTCTGGTTCTTCCTCCAGTGTTCTCGTCCGGCATCTTCCTCCGCGGCGTCCTCTTCCATTCTCCTCGGGCCGCTCCATGATGGCATGGAGGGAGGCTCCTGCTGTGTGACGCTTCTCCTCTTCTTGACAGTTCTTAAATAACGGGGGGCGGAGCCACCCAGTGACCCCACCCCCCTCTGACACACGGGGACTTGACAGGGACTTCCCTGTGGCATTCCCCGTGACGTCAGAAGGGGGCGGGGTTACTTAACGGGTAACTCTGCTCAACGGGAGGTTTCTGTCCTCCCTGAGCTCGCCTTAGGACACCTGCGTTACCGTTTGACAGGTGTACCGCCCCAGTCAAACTCCCCACCTGCCACTGTCCTCGGAGCGGGACTTTTGTACCCCCTTACCATTTCACACAGGGGGGAGGGCCAGGATCTGGGGGTCCCCTTGTTAAAGGGGGATTCCAGATTCCAATAAGCCCCCCGCCCGCAGACCCCCAGAGGCCCTTGTCCCCATCAACATAGGGACAAGGTGTTTTGGGGGGCTACCCCAAAGCACCCTCCCAATGTTGAGGGCATGTGGCCTGGTATGGTTCAGGAGGGGGGGGGGAGGCGCTCTCTAGTCCCCCCTCTTTTCCTGTGGCCTGCCAGGTTACATGCTCGGATAAGGGTCTGGTATGGATTTTTGGGGGGACCCCACGCCTTTTTTTTTTTTTTATTTATTTTTTTTTTAATTTTGGTTTGGGGTTCCCCTGTGGGGAATTCCCATGCTTTTATCAATGAACTTATGTGTATTGTCGGACAGGCAATTCACTAATAGACTGTTCTAAACACGGGAAACATGCGCCCTTTTTTTTTTTTTTAAATAGTTTTTATTTGTTTTGAAAGAAAATAGTTTACAAGTTCATATATTACAGATGTATCAACAAATCTTTTTACAAAAACAGAAAAGAAAGTATTTTAGCCCAACAGGGGCCAATTACTATAGTTGTATATCGTACTTCGAGATTCCTCAACGGAGGAATGAACTTTACCCCTAGGTATGAAAGGTTAATGAGTGTGGACCACATGAGGTCCAACTGTCATATATCTTAGTGCTATATGCAGTGGAAATACTTCTGTTCACATAACATGCACGCCGTGCACACACACACACACACACACACACACACACACACACCTCAACACACATACACACAAAGAGACAAACATAGTCCAGCCTCACCTCCCCCGCCCCTCCAGTTTTATTACATATAAGGCCAGCCAACCCTGAGGCCACGGTCACCCAGATATACTAAAATTCGTCCAGGGGAGGCCAGAGTCGGTTATTGTTGTGAGAGCGGAGTATCCTTCCAAAAGGAATCTGCTATATCAAGCCAGGGCTACCAGATCTTAGTAAACTTTATAGGGCAGGCCCTGCCCTTGTAGACCAGTTTAAAAATTGGTATAACTTTATTCATCATACGGTACAATATTTGAACATCTGGAGCAGTTGCAGTCTTCCACTGCGTCAAAATTAACTTTCTAGCATAAAACAGTATTATACGGACAAGAATTCGAGTATGAGTCCTGTGTATAAAGTCATTCAACACACCCAATAGTCCAACCTCCGGGGTGCAGGGCACCTGTATTTGAAGTGTGTTTTCAAAGAAAGAAAATAAGTTCCTCCAAAAGGTGGACAGGACAGGGCAGGACCAAAACATATGCACATATCCAGCTTCAGGGAAGCCACACCTAATGCAGGAAGCTGCGGAATCGTATCCCATATGGGCCAGCCTGGCAGGAGTATAATGCAACTGATGTATGAATTTAAATTGTACATATTGGTCATTTGATCCAATAAGGACAAGGAAGCAGGCCTCTGAGGCCTCCTACCACCCCTCCTCTGACAACCCAGGCATTTCTTTTTCCCATTTCCGCTGAGCAATCTGAAAGGGTTTAACCCCCGCAACTTGCAGGCGAGAATATATAGTTCTAACCAGTTTTTTGATGTCTGGATATGACATTAACACCTCCAGGAGGTGATTCAGTGAACTCCAGGGACAGACCAGAGAATTGTGCCCTGATGGCATGACGTAATAAAAAGGTACCTGAAATAAAATTTGTTTGTTACACCACTTCTTGTCTTCAGATCTTTAAATGAGATAAATGCATCATGTAAATAAATCTGAGAGACATGGGTAATACCAAGTCCTGTCCACCACTAAGAATCTGGATGACCCAGGAGCTCAAGGAAATTAGGATTATGCCATAAAGGAGCCTTGGAGGACACCCCACCCGGTTTTGTGATTATTTTATTACCCTCGTGCCAGGCCAGCCAACTCACCTCAAATCAGTGAGCCCCGAGAACAGCGTTTAGGCATCGACCTGTGTAATGTGTCAACGAGTGAGGCCCTGTGGCCATTCATTGCATTCAACAGAGCGGTAGAGCAGGAAGAGGAGGCCTCAAGAAACCAGTCAGACATAGGCAAGCTGTGTCATAAATTAGGGCAGGCTAAACCACCATCCAGCTTTGCAGCCTGGAGTGAGGCCCTAGCAATTCTCGGGCTCGAACCCTGCCAAAGAAAGGAGGATATAAGTGAATTAATTTTAGTGAAAAGTTTCTTATACAAAAAGATTGGGGAAGCCCGAAAAACGTAGAGAAGTTTGGGAAAATATATCATTTTAAAAATATTTACGCGTCCAATTAAATTTAGTGGTAATGAGGCCCAGGAACGTAGCCTGGTCTCCATTTGTGTTATGATCGGGGTGATATTGAGGGTCTGGAAACTTGATAGGTTATTATTAATATATATTCCTAGATATTTAAATGTATGATGTATGGTCAACTTAGACCTGGCTAGGTAAGCATAGTCCCTTTCGGGGCCTATAGGGAATGCAACAGACTTTTCCCAGCCAACTCAGTCCCGAGGCCCTCCCAAACTCCTCCACAACCTCCATCAAGGAAATAAAGGCCTGTTCTGAGCCGTCCAAATAGATCAAAGCGTCATTCGCATATAGAGAGATCCTCTCAGACAGCTCACCATAGCAGATGCCTCCCACTGTCACCGTCTGACGCACCGCAAGAGGCTCAATGGCAAGTGGGAACAGAAGTGACGAAAGTGGGTAGCCCTGCCTGGTCCCTCTCTGCAAAGTAAACACATCCGACACATCTTTATTGGTACTTATCCTTGCCCTGGGGTTGGCATAAAGCAACCAGACCCATTTAATAAATTGGATGCTGAAACCCATACGATGCATAGTTTCCCAAAGAAAGGACCAGCTAACCGTATCAAATGCTTTCATCACATCAAGTGATAGCACCAGTCCGCTCCTCTTGTCAGTGGCAGCCCTGTGAACATGTAAATAAAAGGCGACAAATGTTGTCATATGTACTCTTCCCAGGCATGAACCCTGTCTGGTCCCTGTGCACAAGGTGGAGAATGACCTTTTGTAGTCTTGAAGCTAAAACCTTTGCTAATACTTTTACATCGCTGTTCAGTAGAGAGATCGGACGGTATGACTCACACAATAGTTTGTCTTTGTCAGGCTTGGGTAACACTACAATGAGGGCTTCATTCATGGAGGGGGGAAGTTCGCCCTCCGCCATTGCCCGATTAAAAAAGGAACAGTAGTTTCTGTGCCAAGTCATCAGCATAGGTTTTGTACCATTCAGCAGGCAAACCGTCCAACCCAGGGGTTTTATTGGGGGGGGGGAGGGGGGTTAGAGAGCAAATAGCGTCAGTAATCTCTTCTGGGGAGCGTCAGGGGAGTATCTAATATGGAGATGTGGGAGTCTTCCAATACAGGAAGCCGAAGGGAATCAAGGAACCCCAGTGTTTCCAGCTCGTCTGGAGGGGGAGGAGCTGCATACAGGTTTTCATAGAAGGACTTAAACGTCAGATTTATGGTCAATGGGTCTGAGGTAACAGTGCCATCAGGCAATTTAATCTGTGGTATAGTCCTGTCTATATATTCAGTGCGAGAAAGAAAGGCTAACATTTTACTATTTTTCCCCACTATATTCGTGTAACCTGGCAGACAGGTATAACTGCTGAGTCCGCGTTGCGTCCACCCCCACCAGAACTCCATGAGAGTCTGGGGTGGGGAGCGCAGAGTATTGGGCCCTAGCAGTCACCAGAGAGGACTCCAAGGCCAGAAGAGCAGCCCGGTAGGACCTCCTATGTTTAGCAATGTGAGAGATGTATGAGCCCCGTACATACGCCTTAAAGGCATCCCACGTGGGACCAAAGGAAGCCGATCCGGCATTGTCCCCCCAATATAGGGACATGTCATGCCGGACTGGCTCTTCAAGTCCAGGAGTGGATATCCAAAGGGGACTGAGCCTCCACAACCGAAATGAAGGTCTGTGGCCTAGTATTAGTTCAACACACAGGGCAGAGTGGTCAGAAATCGTCTGAGATATGTAGTATACTGTCTGGAAATATGAGACCAGGTCGGAAGTCCCGAGTACGTAATCCAGCCTGGAAAGAGTATGGTAAGACCTGGACTGACAAGAGTATTCCCTGGTCAAAAGGTTTTGTTGTCGCCATAGGTCAACATAGCCAAAGGAAGTACACCACTGACAAAACAGCTTAGATTCATACTGGATGGGTTTCAGTCTATCCAAGTTAGGTTCAAGTACAGAGTTAAAATCCCCCACAATAAGGGTGGCTAATGTAGGCAGGTCAGAGTATTGTACACAATTCTGTAAAGAGTGCAGCCCTGACGGGGAGCGGGGAAGCATACACTACCACCAAAAGTAACGGGGTGGCGTGTATTTTACATTGAAGAAAAATGTACCGCCCATTAGGGTCCAAAATCAGTATGTCACATGAGAAGGGGAGGCCCTTCCTTATGAGGATGGACACCCCCTTGGCATAATTAGAAAATGTGGAATGATATTCGTGCATAACCCAGTGTTTTTTTAGGGCAAGCACTTTTGACCCCATAAGGTGTCTCTCCTGCAGGCACAGTATATGAGGCTTATGAGTCTTGAGGAATTCAAACAGGGAAGCCCTTTTAAAATTTTGAATTTAGACCTCGGACATTCCAGGAGATACATTTAATCAAAGACACATTAAGTTATTGAAAGTCAACAGATCAAAGGTGTTGTCACGGCTGCAATCCCAGAGGGAGGACAAGGCTGGACAGAAAACAAACACACACTTACATACCACAATCAACCATTCATACAACATTCCTATAATAGCAAAGACACAGTGAGACCTGGCAGTAGCACGTAGTTAACCCCTGCCTTACCCCAAAAACCAGGAGCAGGCTTAGATCCCGAACTGCTAGTACATACTAGAAACAAGGCCAATACAGGCAAATCAGCGAACAAAACTTAAAGAAAGTCAGATATCAACTAAATATGCACACAGTTAGCAGCATAGATCCCAAATTGAGATCTTGTCCTCTTGTGAAAACAGGGAGCTTGAATCACATGCCACAGGTAAAGGCCCACCGGCCGGGGAGAAGGAAAAATAAACATATTTCCAGGAGAGTAACCGGCTCAGGTGTCCAGGGCCCGGTCAGGCATTAGACCCGGCTGATGCAGAGACTCAAACCATGAAAGGGCATTTGCTGGGGTTTGGAAAAATTGCACCTGACCTTGGTGCACAACTCTCAGCGTGGCGGGAAACAGCATAGAATATTGGATGTTCTTCTCCCGCAATTTCAGCTTGATGTGTTGATATTTGGCTCTTGAGGCGCGGACCGCCGGGGAATAATCAGGAAACAGACACGAATGCATTGTTGATCTTTAGGCTCCCTTTTATGCGGGCAGCACGCGGAATAGAGTCCCTGTCACGATAATTGAGGAGACGAATTACCATAGTGCGAGGGGGGTTGCCTGCAGGAAGCGGCCTGCCAGGCACTCTATGTGCACGCTCCAGGACAAAGCAGGGGGATAGGCAGTCTTTACCAAATTCCTGGGTAAACCAGCTTTCCAGGAAGGAGACCGCGTCAGAACCCTCAACCCGCTCAGGAAGGCCCACCAGAGGCAGGTTATTTCTGCGCAGACAGTTCTCCAAATCATCAACCTTGTTCTCCAGGGAGAGGATTTTAGTGCCATGTGTTTGACTGGCTTGAACCGGGTCGACAGCATCTTCCAGATCGCTAACACGGCGTTCAGTCTCAGAGAACCGGTCCCTCATTTTATGCATGTCCTGGCGCATAATTGTTATGTCCAGTTTAAGTTCCTCCACTTTCCCCATAATATCTGAGTGGTTTACCTTGATTAGTTTGAGGACATCCAGCAGGGTGGGTTCCGGACTGTCCTCAAGGCCATCATCGCTGTGGAGAGGTATGACGGATAGCACTGGGGGAGCCGAGGACCCGGGGGAAGGTGGTAGTGAAGGATCAGGTTCCTTATCAAAAAGATACGGGGTGGATGCCAGGGACGAGTGTGGGATGGTGGAGCGGCGGCCATCTTGACCGGAGCGTGTGGCGATACTCATCCTGGCCGGGGGCTGTTTCCTCCGCTTTCCCATCCACCAAAATCCACCAAGAATGTCAGTCTTCCCCAAGCATACAGGAGCGATTTCAGACGATTTTGTGTGGCAGGTGAGCAGGATTACACAGGATTGTGCAGAGGGATCCCAGAGCTGTGAAGAAAGACGTCCGTTCACATGCTGCGTTAGGCCACGCGCCAACATGCGCCCCTTTACAGGCATACTATAGACACCCCCCAGGTACGAAATTTAAAGGAATATTACACTTTTATTGTTTCACTTTAAGCATTATTAAAATCACTGCTCCCGAAAAACATCCGTTTTTAAAACTTTTTTTTGCATTGATCCATGTCCCCTGGGGCAGGACCCAGGTCCCCAAACACTTTTTATGATAATAACTTGCATATAAGCCTTTAAAATTAGCACTTTTGATTATTCATGTTCCATAGACTTTAACGGTGTTCGAACAAATTTTTTGCCTGTTCGCAAGTTCTGGTGCAAACCGAACAGGGGGGTGTTCGGCTCATCCCTACTTAGAACCCCCAAACATTATATATTTTTTAGTAGAGACCCTAGAGAATAAAATGGCGGTTGTTGCAATATTTTATGTCACACTGTATTTGCACAGCGGTCTTTCAAATGCAATTTACTTTAATGAAAAAAAAAAAAAAAACTAGCCAGTAAAGTTAGCCCAATTTTTTTTATAATGTGAAAGATTTTACGTCGCGAGAATCGTGATCTTTTTATTCTAAGCAAAAAAAATCGTGATTCTCATTTTGGCCAGAATCGTGCAGCTCTACTGCACAATGAGCAGAGACGGACCTGTTATCCGCCGGCTCAATGGGGATCAACGGAGCGATCCCAGCTGACCTAGCGGCGTCTGTCAAAACGGATCAGCTCCACGTGAAAGGATCCTTAGCCTTAACCCCTACTGCAATAAACTGGCAGTAAAAGCAAGTTTAAAACTGTGCCCAATGGTGCCACATAGAGGCAGCTCAAGGTGCTTCAGACTGACTGGCCTTACTCACAAACGGCCTTACTCGCAAAAAAATTGCGGTCGGCGATTTTGAAGACAGGGGATCCAAGGCTGCACTGGGGATGGCTGCACTGGGGATGGCTGCACTGGGGATGGCTGCACTGGGGATGGCTGCACTGGGGATGGCTGCACTGGGGATGGCTGCACTGGGGATGGCTGCACTGGGGATGGCTGCACTGGGGATGGCTGCACGGGGAAGGCTGCACTGGGGAAGGCTGCACTGGGGAAGGCTGCACTGGGGAAGGCTGCACTGGGGAAGGCTGCACTGGGGAAGGCTGCACTGGGGAAGGCTGCACTGGGGAAGGCTGCACTGGGGAAGGCTGCACTGGGGAAGGCTGCACTGGGGAAGGCTGCACTGACAAGGCTGCACTGGGGAAGGCTGCACTGACAAGGCTGCACTGACAAGGCTGCACTGACAAGGCTGCACTGACAAGGCTGCACTGACAAGGCTGCACTGACAAGGCTGCACGGGGAAGGCTGCACGGGGAAGGCTGCACTGGGGAAGGCTGCACTGGGGAAGGCTGCACTGGGGAAGGCTGCACTGGGGAAGGCTGCACTGGGGAAGGCTGCACTGACAAGGCTGCAATGATGGGCATTTAAATGTAAGTTTTTTTCCCTTCAACTTCCCTCCTAAAAGTTTTTTTTCCTTAAAATTCCCTCCTAAATTGGGGTGCGTGTTATACGCCGGTGCGTGTTATACGCCGATAAATACGGTATATAACCTTTTTCACTCAGTCTGGATATATGCCCATTTTCTTTGTATCCTGTACGCAGCAATATAACCAGACTAATGGAATTCCTGTGTTCCTCAATGGATGATAAAGAATTATAACTTAAATCGTTTACTAGTAACTCATACGATCAAAGTTTCCATTGGCTTATGGGAGGAATCTTAGTGATAGCAAGCCTGACTAGGCGAGCAAAAGCACACAAAATAGGAGTATTAAATATCCAACAGCGTCCAAAATTCCCTAATGACCATTTACACTAAGAGAGTGCTCTTTATGTAGGAGGCATTTAAAGATCAAAAGCACCTTTCATCCTCTTCAAAGACCTGACATGTAAATCAAGCTGACAGAAATTTTATTTCACTTGAATAGAAAAAGCAGGTCTGTCCTAAAGCATTCACTAAAATCATGTTTCTGGTAACCGTAAACCTCAATTTCCTCCCTCACTATGGAGGACACCAACTGAGATCTACAGTGAACAATATCTGGCAGGTAAAACTGCTAAATGTTAAACGAACCATGTGCCTCAAGAAGAGGAGATGTTGGTTTGCCATTAAATCTGACTTGTAAAATTTGCCAAAAGTGTAGAGGTTTATTTCCACATTGTTGCCCTTCCCAGTACTCCTGGCTGTAGTTCAGCTTTTCTTCTACCTACAGAGTTCACAGTGTGGGTCTGAGTTAGGGACACAGAGAGACTAAGGTCATCCCATTACTGACTGTTTTGTGGTAACAAACATGACCTTTTACAATTTTAAACTATGCACTTACTTGTTCTCAACCTTTGCAGCATATATTTTATTTTTCTCAATTTCAACTTGTTTCTCCTCAGTACTGCTGTAGTGTAAAAGCATTTTTTCCATAACCACTTCCAACTTGTGCAATTCCTGCCATGACTGGAAGACAAAATGGCCAGGGTGGCAAGCCACAGACACAAACACATCCATGTGTTCACTGCTCTTTGGCAGAGGTAAAGGGGGGGGCAGAGCGGAGGAAGGGCTTGTGCTAGTCTGCTCAGTGATGGGCTTCGTTGCGAGGATAGCTTGTTCTTTCCGAGGAATAGCTGTACGAGTGCAAACATCACTTTTGGCTTTTGGTAAGTGGGTGACAATGCTAGGCAAGTTCTTCTGCTGTTTCCACAATTCCACATTTGCAATCTGGTGATTGACACTCAATTCAGGATCAGCAAAGTTCTTTGATGTGAAGAGGTAAACATGCATCATTCTTTTTCCTTCATCTATTTTCACTACCTGTACAGAACAGCACACAATTAAAAACAGTTAATAAAGAACTTAAGGACAGGGTCACAAACTATCAAACAGATTGTAACAACACATGCACCCATAAGTTTGTATTTTGCAATAATTTGTAGCTCTGAGCAAGGCTATGTGTGGTACTAGGTTATGTGCGTGTGCAATATATTTTCAAACAGATAAAATAAGTTCTGAAGGCTGTCCAACTGTAGTTTTTGCCCTTTCATTTCTAGCTCCTAAGTCACATCTTGTGAAGGGGTCAAATATTTATTTCACTCATTAACATTCGTCACATCCCGCCACCTCTAAAAACAATCTAACGGCTGAACAGCCACTATGATTGTTCTACAGTGCAGGGCATCGCCGGCTAAAAATGATATCTGTTTTTTAAAAATGGCTTTGCCAAATACCTTATTTACAGCACCACAGGGCACCCACGGGACCTGTCGGCTCACTCCTGGCTGATCTCAGCGGGGAAAAACGCCCCCACCCCCCGCTGTAGTGCTCAGATCAAGGAGGGAGAAAGCCGGTAGGTCACATGATCACCACGCGGCGCTGTAAATAAGGCATTTGGCTTGAGTCTTTTTTTTTTAAAAAAACACAGCTACTGCACATTAGATCTACATGTAAGGGAAGGAAATTACATAATTTTTCATAGGTGACATAACAAACACTTTAAGGACGATGAACCATACCACATCACCTAGTTTTCAAGGTTTATGAACAGTGCTCTTGAAATACTTATCGCTGCCACTGGCAAAATAACCAAAAGCCGCCAGTGTTTGGACCTCTGCATCTAGGGCTCACTTAAGCCCTCAAAACGGCGATTATTCATCTCTAGTTTCAGTAAGGACTCTGCTAGCTTGAATGATCTTCACAAGCTAACCTAAGGCTTGTGATACAAAATCCAGCCTCACTAGTAGCAACCCATCAGAATTATTTTAAGTTATCTAACTTCAGTAAAAGAAGCCCAGCTGCTCTTTGAAATGGTCAACTGAATAAGCCAATATGTATGTATCAGAGCACCATGCAAGATGTACAGAAGAAGGAGACTGACACTTTTTAGGAAATCTTACCTTGATGCTACAATCTGAACAGTTTAAAACAGTGTTTCTGAGCCACAACACTGCATCGGGTGTCCACATTCCAATATTAAGCGGAAGATCAGAAAGACAGCACCTGGTGGCCTACAGATAAATGATCTTACAGCATTAAAATATAGCAAATACAGCCCACACCAACATCACTTTATCTGGAAAACATAGGGCAGCACAAAGCCACAAATACTTCTAACCAACAGAACTGTAGCCATTACCAAAACCAGTTCCTGGCTAGAAGCTACTGTACCCTAAACTGTTACATTTATAGTGATTGTAAGAAATATAACGTCCTGTTATACTTACCTACTCTGTGCAATGGTCCTTCTCTTTTCTGGTCCCCCACCGCACTCCTGGCTCCTCAGTGTGCCACCACAGTAAGCCGCTTCCCATTGTAGCACACCTGTGGGCTCGATTCCGAGCTGTGCTGCCTGTGTCTGTACACAGACAGCGAGGCTCAACTCTGTCCCCTCTTCACAGACTGACAGCAAAATATTAAAGGTTTTTTACCTTAACACAGAGAAAGCCTTAAAGTGGTTGTAAACCCTTACATATACCCAGTGAAGTGATTCTGCCCACAGGTGATACAGAGATGAAACAAATCCTCCTACATAATTTGTACCCATTTATCTGCAGTTCTCTTCTCTACATCCATTTAAAGTGCTGAATTTATATAGCTTTGTCAAAGAGTTCAGGAAAAAGGGTGCAGGAAGATGAAATTACACTCTGCAGAGCTTAGTGAAGAGAGCTTTGAGAACTGGAGAGAAAAGACACACCCCACTTCACAGCTCACAGGAAGAGTTAAGGCCATCAATCAGTTAGAGGTCCCTCCCCGTCACCATTTCCCTCTCGGTGTAAGGAAACTGTGCGTTTTATTAAAACAAGTACTCACTATAGAGGGATATGCTTTAGCCTTCAGAAACACTTTAATGCTGGCCATACACACTGATTTTTCATTCATCCATTTTATTATTTGAATGCAACACAAAATAGTAAATTAATCAATATGAAGTTTAGGCTGTATTCACTCCTGAGCGTTTAGTTTTCAGGCAGAAAGTCATGCATTTTTACCACGATTTTGCACAGGTCAAAGGGTCACCAATGTAAAGAGCTGAAAAACGCCTGTTATCTGCCCAAAAAGAAGCTCATATTCTTTGACTTTCAGGCATTTTGCTTCAGGTGACAAAACGCTCAGATGTGAACGGGTCATTTGAATGAATGGGATTTTGCTTGTTGGGTGTTTTTCAGGCGTTTCACATTCAGGTGTGAATGCAGCCTAACTGGAAAAATGAACTACAGTGATACATTTCACAAGAGAACAATCACCCCCCCCCAATTAAAAAACAAAACCTGCTTGAACAAGGTCAGACATTTACAGACCAACTGTTCATCTAGAACTCATGTCAGAAATTAGAGGAATAGGAGAATGAAAGTAATGAAAATGACAGATCACTGTTAAAGTGGAACATCACTAATCAATCTGATTGCTTTTAATTCTCATGCTGCTAGCATTAGTAAATAGATCGGAAAGTATATCATATCTTTACTGGTTTTATTTCCGGTATTTAATTTATTTACATTTCTTCCTTTACTTTCTGGTTTATTACCTAGGCAAATTATGTCATACATCCCAGGAGTCTTCAAGATGGGAGAAAGGGTTTGCTCAGCAAAGAACACACTCTTGCATGCATGCTTGAGCTAAGGGCAGATGGAATCCAGGAAGTAAATGCTACATGAATCATCTGCTCTGTCAGGGCAGAGCTCAGCCCTTCCTTCTCTGAGCTGGCCGCTCAGCTGTCAGCTAACTGCCAGCTCCCATCTCTCTTCACAGTTACTCAACTGTTGTTGATAATCCTGCTGGTCAGTCATGCCTACTGGAGCCGTCTACTTTGATTCCTGACTTCTGGCTTGGCTGACTATCCGTTCCTGGTTACTAAATTTTGGCTGTTTTGACTACGTTTGGTCTTTTTTACTTTTATTATTAAACAAGTGTGATTTAACTGTACTTCTGTCTCGGTCTGATTTCATGGTTTCTGACATGCTCTTACGCAAGATGGCCACATCCAGAAATGTTTGTTTTTCAAAGTGATTTCCCAACAAAATAAAGCTTAGAGACATGGCTCAATGAGGGAGTTTGCTTTGACTATTAAAAATGAATGAAAGAGTTTTTGGTGCCCAGATGCAGTGAAGACCCACTTTAAGTTCAGTCAGAACAGCTAAAAAAATGGTATCAATGGAGCAGTATGTGTTTATGGTTGCACTGTCCATAATAAAATTCAAAGCTGTTCAAAACTCTTTTAAGTGCATTATGTAAGATTTTTTTGCACTAACTAGCAAGTATCAAATGTAGGGCTGCAACTAACGATTATTTTCATAATCGATTAGTTGGCCGATTATTGTTTTGATTAATCGATTATTCGGTTAATAACCTTTAAAAAAGTGTGGTGTATAATTTAGTTAATATGTAAAGTTTTAAAAAAAAGGCAATTTATTCTTAAATATCTCTATGCAGTGGTAAAAATAAATAACCAACTATATGGTTAGGGAGCAAAATATCGAATCCACTGTGTATATACTATTAAAGGGTGAATCTGGTAAATATCATCAGACTCAGTAATCAAATTTTTTTTATTAAAAACAAAAACAATGTCTTCCTTCAAAAAAAATGTCATTTTAAGAACGTTTGCTCTTTCATTCAACGAATGTACAAAGATTTTTCGTCTGAATATTCACATCTGAAAATTGATCGGTGTGGCCAGCATAAGGATCAGTACACACCTATGCAGTTTGCTTTTCATCTGTTTCTGCAGTGCTTTTCGCTGTGTGTTTTGATTTTTGTGCACGTGATTTTGCTGCAATTTGCGCTTCCGCATTTTTTTGGCCAATTTGTTGTTGGGCAGATTAAAAAACACATATTGCTGCAAAAACACATTACATGCTTTTCTGCAGCTTCTCTATTGAAGTATATTGAACCAAAAAATCACCGTTTTGCGTGAACGTGTCCCATAGGAAACCGCGTGAATGAACTGTAGTGCGTTTCTGCAAAAAGCACCAAAAAACACATAGATGTGAACCAGGTCTGAGACGTTTAGTAACATAATGGGGCGAAAAAACTAAAATGAGCCCTTTATAGTACAAAAAAAAGCAGATAATCACTACTGTAAGGGGTTAATTTTTTCTAGTGTAGAACTGTGAAAGTAATATTTGCAGTAGTAGCGATTATTTGCTCTTTTTGTACTATAAAGGGCTCATTTTAGGTTTTTTCAACCCCATTATGTTACTGGCCGATTAATCGATTATGAAAATAGTAATCGATTAATTTCATAATCGATTAGTTGTCGATTAATCGATTAGTTGTTTCAGCCCTAATCAAATGGAATGTTTTTTAATTGACTACATTGCTTAAAACAGACAGTTTGAATAGGACTGTGAAAAGAAGAAAAGTTAGAAGGAAGATGAAATGGTACAATAATCTGTTGCAACATTTTAAGTACCTGAGGTGGTATTGAGATTATATCTCGCAGAAATGGAGAGGGAATTTCTTTCAGTTCGGACACTTTCACAGAAGCAATGGTTCCAGAATCTAGAAACTGAACATCTAATGTGCGACTGCTGTGGACACTTGTTATCTGCAAAGGAGTGTGGACACCATAAGCATCATATTCAATCAGTTAAAACCTCATATTTCACTGTGAAAAAAACATTTCTAGCTGTCAATATACAGCTTGGAAATTGACATGCTGAAAAATTCAGTTTAACCACTTATAAAGGACCACCCAACATACATATACATTGTTGGTATTAAGTGGTTAATACAAGCTGCAGTCATGACCTTGGCATCAACATTTTTCAGCCGGCAAATAACTTTCAAGTACAAGTCAATTTCATTTTGCTATGACATAGGAGACTTGTTAGGCCCCTAATGCCGCGTACACACGACCGGACTTTACGGCATACTTGTTTCGGCGTACCGGAGTCCGTCGGACAATTCGATCGTGTGTGGGCTCCAGCGGACTTTTTTTCCCCAAAAGTTCCACGGACCTAGAAATGAAACCTGTTTCAAATCTTTTCGACGGACTCGAGTCCGGTCGAAAAGTCTGCTCGTCTGTATAATAGTCAGACGGAAAAAAAAACGACGCTAGGGCAGCTATTGGCTACGAACTTCCTTGTTTTAGTCCGGTCATACGTCATCATGTACGAATCCGTCGGACTTTGGTTGATCGTGTGTAGGCAAGTCCGTTCATTCGGAAAGTCAGTTGAAAAGTCCACTGGACAAAGTCTGCCGCTCGTGTGTACGCGGCATAAGCCACAGAAAGTTAAAGTGGTTGTAAAAAACCTTTTAATAGTAGCTCCCCCGTAAATATTTAACAGAGCTCGATCTCAAGCCAGTGCTGTGCACATCTGTAGCAGCTCTTCTCCCCTCTCCGCCAGCTCTTGGACTTGGCTGAGAGCAGTAGGAGCAATTGGCTACAGCTGTCAGCAGAGCTGTCATGAGCAGAGAATGGGAGGTGGGGCCAAGCCAGGCTGTGTGTCTGTGTAAATCAACCCGCCTCAGGATCAAGAACACGAGTGCCCCCATAGGAAGTGTCTTCCTATGGGGGCACGTGTGGGGGGGTGGGGGCGGGGTTGGGAGAGGATCCAGGACAGAATAGGTGGATCGGGCCTGCTCTGTGTAAAACCATTGCAGCAGTAAAGTATGACATTTTTTTTTTTTTTTTACATCAATAAAACACATTTAAAGCTTTACAATCACTTTAAATTAAAAAGAAACATAATAAATATGTGATTAAAAAAATAAATACATTTCCCTAACCCCCGCATACAGGAACACAAAACACAAGTCGGGTGCACCTACGCGTAAAAGCAACAATTGTGCCACATATTACATATCATTGTGAATGTTGGAGTGACAGCAATAATTCTTGGGCCATTATTCACTGTTAACTGTACATTAATGAGTGATAAAGGCCTTTAAAAGTGCTGCCCTGGGGCAATTTTATAATTGAATCAATAATATTGATTCAATCCCAAATTGGTAAAAAGGGATGGTAAAGTGGTTCTGTACATATTTTCATTATCATTGTGTTTAGATTAACAACCTCAATACTGGGCACTTTCACCCCCTTCCTTTCCAGACCAATCTTGAGCTTTCTGAGCTTTCACATTTTGAATGACAATTACTTAGTCATGCTACACTGTACCCAAATTAATTTTTTTATCATTTTGTTCACACAAATAGAGCTTTCTTTTGGTGGTATTTACTCACCACTGGGTTTTTTATTTTTTGTGATATAAAGAGAAAAAAGGGCAAACATTTTGAAAAAACCCAATAATTTTCTACTTTCTGTTTTAAAAGAAATCCCAGCTATGCTACGTATTACTGAAAATCAATCAATCCTGATGTACTTATGGCCTATCTCATTTCTTGAGGCCCTAAAATGTCAGGACAGTACAAATACGCCCCAAATGGCCCCTTTTTGTGAAGATGACAGTCCAAGGTATTTAGTAAGAGGCATAGTGAGTTTGACGTTGCAATTTGTTTGCCCACAACTGTTTGGAAAAAAGTAGTTTTTTTTTTTTTTTTTACAAAATTGCCATTAACAAGTTTTTTCTCACACATGGCATAGGTAAACTTGCAATTACACCCCAAAATATATTCTGCTACTCCTCCTGAGTATGGTGATATCCCATGTGTGAGACTTTTCCACAGCCTGGCCACGTACAGAGAGCTTCCTGACATCACATTTTTAAAGGCCCTGGAGCACTAGGACAGTGGAATAACCTACAAAATAACCATTTTTGAAAGCAAAACACCCCAATGTATATTCTATAAGGCATAATGAGTCTTTTGAACATGTCATTTTTTTTCCCACAAGTTTATGGAAAATGTGGAAACAAAATGTTGTCAAATTATAAAGATATTTTTAACACATGGCATGTACATAGCAACAATTACACCCCAAAATACATTCTGATACTCCTGAGTATGGCGATACATGTGTGTGACTTTTCCACAGCCTGCCCAAATACATAGGCCCAACATGCAAGTAGCACCTTCAGGCTTCTAACACATAGCATGTACATACCAAGAATAACACCCCAAGGATTACCTGTGGTTTGAGCAGGCAGGGATACTGTCCTAGCACAGGCAAAGCATTGGTCCAGACAGCCAAAGGAATTGTCCAGGAAGCAAGCAGAGATATGCCAAAGTATTGGTCCTGGCAGCAGGCAAAAACATGGTCCATAAGCGGGCAGTTCAGGCGGCAGGCAGCGGCATGGCAAGTTCAGGTGGTAGCACTATAAGGCTTAGGGCCTCGGTCAGGTAAGACCTGAGGACAGGGGTAGAAGCTTCTTCCCACCCAAATCTCTTCAAAGCCTCCAAGTCTCCAGACCCTAATCCGAAAAAACAAAAACCCAGAGAAAAATTTTCTCCACTTTGATAATCTATTATGGAGCCCCTCAAATACGTGAGACCCCTGTGCTGTCTTGAATCCCACTAATACAGTGGCAGGGCAAACAATCAGTTCAGGAGGCAGGCAAAAAGCATGGTCATTTAACAGGCCGAGGACAATTCACCTGGTTGTCAGAGGCACTCTCGTTAAACAGTCTAGGTCATACACAGAAATAGCAGTACAGTACACATTTTGGCTTTTGGAAGAGACCTTGTCTTGTCTGAAGTTCCACCAAGGTGTCATGTATTGTGTAAAGGATGTAGACGTCTCTTTATCTCTCCACTTTAGGGCTAGTACCTCTTCATTCTGCATACTGGTTTCTCTCCTCACCTCCCCGTTTCAATTTTGTAGTGACCAAATTCTGGGGGAAGCCCTTGCAGTTGGTCCGTGCAGTCCCACAGGCCAGTTTTCTTTAGGTAAAGATGGCAGAAAGTGGGAGACTTGTGTAGAAATTGTCTACATATAAGTGGTAACCCTTCCCAAACAGCGGTTCTATCAGTTGCTAGACAATTTTGCCACTTGTCCCCATATAGGTAGGGCATCCAGGGGGGGTTTAGCTGGCTGTCCTTTCCCTCAAATTTTGAAATCACAAATATAACCCATTGCCCTGTTGCATGCCTTATAAAATTTAACCCCAAATTTTGCCCATTTACAAGGGAGGTAGTGCTTGATGCCAAATCTTCCAGTAAAGTTGACCAGGGATTCATCCACACAAATATTTCTATTGGGGGTAAACATTTGCTTGAAGCTAAAGCAAAAAAATATGGATTAGGGGCTGAATTTTTAATAATTTGTCATAATCGGGATGATTTTGGAGGGAGGCACTGGGCATTATTATTGAATTGTAAAAATCTCATAATTTCCCAATGGGGTCTGGGCATCAAAGGTGAGTAGACTAGCAGATGATGGATAGGTTGGGTAAACCAGTACGCATGGAGTTTCCACGGTGAGAAGTTTCCAAACAAAAGGGTGAGCATAGGAAGAATCTGGAATGTTGGCAATATGTTGGCTCCGCAATGTAATTCAGCAAATCATCGGTGAAAAATAAATGGAAATAATAAATTGGGTTTACATTGTCTTTGTTTCCCTGCAAAGGTAAAGCATAATGGGCTACTATGCATTTGATAGTAGCCAATTATGTGTCGCTTACCTGACACAGGAGCCTGCGATGTCACCGCTGTCCCCTCTGGTACGGCGCGTCCATCTTCTTCCGGGTATCGTGGCTCCGGTGCTGTGATTGGCCGGAGCCGCCATGACGTCACTCCCGCGCATGTTAGCAGCGGCGTGCTCAGTGCGCCTGCGCGCCACTGTTTACGGCGCATGCGCCGTAGACAGCAGTGCCTTTCTTTTTGCAAATATCTCCTAAACCATGTAGGTTTAGGAGATATTTCTTGGACCTATAGGTAAGCCTTAATCTAGGCTTACCTGTAGGTCAAAGTGGTCTGTAAGGGTTTACAACCACTTTAAGAATAGGGAAAATTGCAGGCAAAATGTGTCTAAAAAGTTTGGTGAATGGTATCAGAAAACAAATAAATTACCTAGGCCTTCAAAATAATCACCATCCTTCACTTTTGGCAATGTTCATAAAGGTTCTGGAAACTGTCAGAAAAAGCCTCTTTAGGAATGTATCACAGAACCGCTAACTTGGATTGCAGCCACGTCCACAAAACGTGCGCCTTTCATGACTCTTTTGGCGGGGAAACAGAAAAGTCCATACGCACCAGATCAGGGGAGCACAGTGGATGATTCCATTGATTGATTGCCACTTGGATTCAGGATTGAACTGTTAGCACCAGGTCTCATCCCCTGTAACAGTGGCTCTCAGAAAGGATGGATCCTGGTCACACATGGTAATGAAATCTACAGAGGTTTCCATCTGGTTTGCTTTCTGTTCGTCTGTCAGCTTGTGCGGCACAAACTGGGTACAGGTCCGCTTACCCAAATCTTCGTGGACGATGTGTCCTAGCTAATGCCCAATTCCTCTGCCATCAATCGAGAGTCAGTCTCCGATTTCCTGTCGCATTTGCTCGATCATGTCTGGGGTTCTGCTTGTCGAGGGCTAACACAAACGTGGCTTATCCTCAGTCGTTTCCTTCCCATCACAAAAGTGTTTGAACCAGTCGTAAACACATTTTCTGCTCACAGCTTCCTTCCCGTACACTTGCACAAACATTTCATTCACCTCCGTCGCCGGTTTCACCAATTTGTAGCAAAACTTGATGTTCACTTGTTGAACCTACCTCTCACACTGACTATGTTCAACTGCCTGCAGCAGGTTTACCCTGGTCACGTGAACAGCACGCTAGGTGGTGCTTCTCAATGTGTCTCTTGATAGCCATGTGCATGCGCACGCACCTGGCACATCTTGCCGTTGAGATATCAGACCATTCACCAAACTTTAGACACACCTCGTATACTTCTGTTTGTTTTTGCCTTGCCTATTGACTATCTTACAAGGCCAGTCCCTGACACTTCTCTATTTATTGTGGGTGGTTTTTATCTTATTTTCAGGGCAAAGATTGTCACAATGTGGCCAAGAACTTGATCATGTTCACACAAAAAAAAGTGAAGATTCATTCAATTATTCAATCGTTTGCGGATGACATAAATGAGAGTTTGCTTTCACATGATTGGATCATTTGTTTTCTTAATTGTACAGGTGACCATGGGTTATATGATGGCACCTTCAGGACCAAAGTTGTTAGGACAGCTCATATAACCTATTCCGTTCCAACAATCCTTTTTTCAGTTAGTGTCCTTATGTGATGGACCGCCTCACTTCCGAGAGCATTTTCTGGCTTTTAATTCTAAAATTTCTGGAAGATTGAAGACTACACTTGGTTCCTCACATAGAGAAATGCTTTCTCCTCCTCCCTGCATCAATGTCACAGGCGGTAATATGATTTACAGCCCCCAAATCTGGTATCCCTCAACAGCACCTCAGGTAATCTTGTTGGGACCTCACCATATAGAAGAAGTGGGGCCAGCTTGTGTGCAGTAATATTGCCCTTGACACTCTGCATTTGGCACTCATACTGGATACAGAAGTGTAATGTCTGAAGTTTAACTGCACAGTGCTCTACAGCTCCAGGGTAGTGGTGTTCTGAATCCCAGTTGTTCGTCCCTGAGGACCCTCTCCATGAAGGAGCCAATATCTTGGTGTGGTGAATTTGGGGCTCTGCCCTTCCCCTGTGGGTTTCACTCCTCACACCCCAGCCTGGTTGTAGTTCCTGGACACCAGATCCCTGCCTCGGGCACAGGGGTTGGGCGATGAGCATACCTAGGCCAGGAAGTGTGTCACATGGGGTCCTGTGACATTTTCAAATAGGTTTGTTAAATGGCTTGTCTCAGATATGAGCATAACGTGAGCCACTTTCCACATGCTAAGGAAATTTTTAGAGGACCCCCTCCCTCCCTCTTACTCCAGGCAATATCTTGAGCACATTGCTCAGCTACAGACAAGTACAATACAGCTCCAGCTGTTATCCTTACACACAAGACAGCTGCATCCCTTCTGATCCCTGCTCTGCAGTAACAGTCTCTGCACTACCCTGTTTCCCCGAAAATAAGACCTAGCGTGATTGTCGGTGATGGCTGCAATATAAGCCCTACCCCCCAAATAAGCCCTAGTTAAAGTCCTTGTAGGTCTTATTCTCAGGGTAGGGCTCATTTTCGGGGAAACAGGGTAGGGCTTATATTGCAGCCATTACCGACAATCACACTAGGTCTTATTTTTGGGGAAACAGGGTAATTAAAGTTGTAGTTCCCCTCGGGAGATCCCCTCACATTATGGTGGACGTCAAAAGGGAAATGGGAGGGGGATACACTGTGCACAGGGCCATAATGAGGTTATTTAGAGTTCCTCTCAAAACACTGCACCTGAGTCTTTGAATTTGTTCCAGTTCTAACAGAATTGAAGGCTTTTATTCAAGCCCTGAATCCCTGCTGTGTTGGACCAACCAACTTCAGGGGCAACTGAGGGTTCAATCAGATTAAGCCATGATTGTGAGGTTTGTTGCCCTTCGAGAAGTAGACCCAATTCTGGCTTGGGCTGAAAGGCATATTACAGCCTTTCCTGCAAGCCACATTCCTGGCTTTGACGGGTGGCAGGTGGTCTTTTCAGCTGTCAGCACGCGGCATGGGGGGGGAGGGGGTTCACTTCACCCCGAGGTGTTTCGGTACCTCTGGGGGACACTGGATGTAGGTCTATTGGCTTCCCACTTCAAAAACAAACTGGTATGTGCCCAGGATCAGGAATTTAAGGGACTTTGCCGTGTGTACGCACTGGTGACACAGTGGGATCAGTTCTGGCTGACGTATGCCACCAAAATTAACCAAGAAATAATTGGTACGCAAACATTCTCCAGCTCCTAGGTAGCAAATTAAACCTTTTGTTATGTTTTATCATGCTTGGAAGGCTTACTTTGCATTATGTGATGCACAGACAATTTATCCTAAAAGATAGTCTGTAGGACGTGTTTTATCCTTTCTCCAATCTGGGCCGGAGCAGTATTTGGCCTTGCCACACTGAAGGGGCAAGTCTTTGCATTGGCCATGCTCTTTTGCTGGCCTGTTCAGGGGGTGGCTTACATCGCTTTCCCTGTTCATACACCTGGCTTGCCTTGGGATCTCAATTTGGTCATTTCAGCTCTACAGGAGCCTCCCTTTGAGCCCATTTGGCATATTCTAGCTTACTTTACTCGTAAGGTGGCTATTCTCATGGCCATCACGTCAGTAGAACTGTCAGCCTTAATTTGTAAAGAACCCTTCCTTGTTTTTCATAAAGACCAGATGATTTTGAGGTCTTGGGTTTATTCTCCCTAAGTGGGTTTCCTCCTTCAACTTAATTAGTACATTCTTTTTCCTCAGTGCAATATTTATTTCTTTTTAATCTCTTTTACTGCTTTCATCAGAACCTTTTACTGTATTTCCTGCAGGCAGCCACAAGGGCTGTCCCGGATCTCATTCCACCATTTCTAAATAGATTAGGTTATCATTTAGGGCTTAAAAGTGGATGTAAACCCTTGCATATACCCAGTGAACAGATGATACACAAAAATAAAACAAATCTCCCTACATAAGTTTTTACTTGTATATAGAAATCTTGTTTCCTCTTCCAGCAGTGGGTGTTGAGTCTGGGCTTACACTTTGTGTGAGCTGTTTGGAGGAAAGGACCCCCCCCCCCCCCCCCCCCTTAAATATTTTGTTTCCCAACCATATAGTTCTATTTACCACTGCATATACATGTTCAAGAATAATTTTGTCTTTTTTTTTTTTAAACTTTTACATTTTGTTTGCTCTTCTGAGTGGACGTTCCTGAATGTCCCCCAGAAGGAGCGGGATCTCACGGCCGTTATGCTGATCGGCAGGAGGGCTCTGTGATTGGCCCTCCTGATCATGTGATGACTGTGTCCAATCACAACCATCATGTAATGTAAATAGAGAGGCATTGTGAGGCGACTTGTCTCTGCTTCTCCTCACACAGTTTGTCAGTAAGAAGGAGAGACAATCCGTTGCAGCCAGGGAGTTTGAGACCTTTTTTTTTAACAGCTTTTTACGCACTGATCACCCAGTTAGTGTCCCCAGTGTCCCCACACAGTGAAAAACACCTGTCACACAACTGTTCTAGTAAAATTATCTGTCCCAGTGATCTGTGGCTAAAAAAAATGATTCAGCAACGAGGAGGTTTTCCATATACTCTGGAGTATGTCGGACGAGGGGAACTCTGTCAGACTCAGCGAGTATGAGCCAGTAGAAATCAGTGGCTCTGAAAGTGAAACTGAGAAGTACAGAATCCTAACAAAGAGGCTCAGGAGATTTGAGGAGGCTGAGGCATGCATCAGCAGCGCAATAAATCCTGAGGCATCCACCAGCAGTTCTGCAAGTCCTTGTGCAGTGGCAAGCATAAGCAGGGTGACATGCCCAGATGCTGGTAACGGAGCATCCCATCCACAATGAGGCAGGGCCCATACTAGCCTTCCAGATGTTCTATTGTATCCTACATGGCTGCCCACTACTTCGGCAAAACCTGTAATTCCCCCTTTTACAGTGCAGCCAGGCCCTCGGATACAAACTGAAAATGTAACCCCATCAGGGTTTACTTCCTCTTTAAGAGAAAGACCAGATTAAAATAGAGCAGGCATATGAAATTAGCAGACCTCCAGCTGTTGCAGAACTACAAGTCCCATGACGCATAGCAAGACCGGCAGCCACAAGCATAACACCCAGAGGCAGAGGCATGATGGGACTTGAAGTTTTGCAACAGCTGGAGGTCCGCTAATTGCATATCCCTGCATTAGCGGTTAGATTTTAAGAAGCATCATTAGAAAAATAAATTTGTGGGAGATAAAACGGGGTGGAGGGGTTGCACAATTAATTTCCAGAAAACTGAATTTCTGACTCATTTGTAGAAAAGAGGGAGGCAGTACCCTCAGCCAACTTCCCTGCACCGAAACATATATGTGAATATTTACATATATACAAAAAAAACTTGATAAAACTCACCTCCACACGTGCCCATTTTTCATTGCTGTGGAACAAGCATATCTTCCCGCAGAAGGGGAGGGAAATAAATACATTCGAAGTGACAGTCTAAAACAAAAATATTTACATCTTTTACTGACAACATAACAAAAATATTTTCAGCATTCTCTATCATCATACATAAAAAAAAAAAAAAAAAAATGTAAAATACATCTCTAATCACATCACATTTAACATATGCCCAAAAAGTCAACATGCATAACAATGACTATTAGGAAATAGTGGGAGAAATAGGAATTTGCGGGGTATTTGCAGCTACAGGCCTCATTCAGATATCGGCTTTTTCAGCCGGCGATTCCCTGCACCATAAGAACGATCATAGCGGCTGTTCCGCCGCTTGATCGTTCTCACTGCGGCAAGAGGGGATGCCCCTCCCCTCTTGCCGCCCTCCGGTGCTTCTACCGACTCACTGCTTCCATCGGTGAGTCAGACACAGGATCCGCCGGCCCCAGATGGTGAACGATAGAGATATCTGGCGGACCAGATGGTCCTTGGAGTCTCTATGATTGTTCGGAGGCCGGGCACAATGTTATGACATCACGCCTGGCCTCTGCATTCAAACAAATGTTTTTTTGTTTTTTAATTTCAGGCTTCCCAGCCTAGAGGTGAGATGTGGGGTCTTATGGACCCCACATCGCACTGTAAAGAGGACCGATCGTGCCATATTCCTATTACAAGTGATGTTTACATTCCTTGTAATAGGAATAAAAGGATCATTTTTTTTTCTAGTGTCAAACTAAAAAAAAAAAAAAGTAAAATTAATTAAAAAAAAAAAATTTAAAGCGCCCCTGTCCCCATGTGCTCGCACGCAGAAGCGAACACATACGCAAGTCCCGCCCACATATGAAAATGTGCTCAAACCACACGTGAGGTATCGCCGCGAATGTTAGAGCGAGAACAATAATTCCAGCCCTAGACCTCCTCTGTAACGCTAAACACGTAACCAGTAAAAAATTTGAAAATGTCGCCTATGGGGATTTTTAAGTACCGAAGTTTGGCGCCATTCCATGGGTGTGTGCAATTTTGCAGCCTGACATGTTCATTATCTCTTTACTTGGCGTAACTTCATCTTTCACATTATGCAACTAAAATCGGGCTAACTTTAATGTTTTGTTTTTTTAAAGCATGAAACTGTTTTTTTTTTTTCCAAAAAAGGTGTTTGAAAAATTGCTGCACAAATACTGTGTGAGATAAAAAGTTGCAACGACTACCATTGTATTCTCTAGGGTCTTTGCTAAAAAAAAAAAAAAATAATATAATGTTTGGAGGTTCTATGTAATTTTCTAGTAAAAAAAAAAAATGATGAATTTTACATGTAGGAGAGAAAGGTCAGAATTGGCCTGGATGGGAAGTGGTTAAACTCCAATTCTTTTTATAGTCAGTAAATAATGGGTGAACAGGATGGCTGACATACAGTGCACTCCAAGCAGGGAATGTGGCTGGGGTGTACGTGTGCAGTAAGAGGCGAAAATTTATAGCTTTATAAATAGCTCTCTGAATTTTTTGTTGTTCATCTATATTTATGCTGCTTAAAGCTTAATTGCATTTATAGCAGCAAAGGCGTGAGTCTTTTTAACTTAATTTATTGAAAACAGAAAAACTGTTTAGCAACTATCTCCCTGGGGTGATGTGTTTGGTACTGTATATCACTGCGACTGCTATTACAGTGATGAACACTCCAACAGCAATCTTTTGAATGGTCATGAATGGGTTTCCATTCATGACAGCTTGCTTTCTGTTGACATGCTGTTATTGGCTACAGCTAATCACATGGTACAGGGCGCTGCGACTGACCAAGGGAACCATGGGATAGATGTTAGCCAATCACAGCCATCACTTTAGAAATCACAATGGTTATGAATAAAACTCATTCATAACAGATGTGTATACACTGTGATCGTGTGATGGAATAGCAATCACATGATCCCCCAGCCGCTCATAGCATCCGAGTAGCGGGAACCAAAATCCGCTGCGTGCGTTGCTAAACCTGCCCGTGTAGTCCGCCCACTGCAAAAGTACTGTATGGCAAGTTGAAGTCTGCCAGAAGAGTATCAAGTAAATATGTCAGAGAAATTGCATGACTCAGAGTTGGAGGTTCATCACACAGCTGTTAAAATTGCATTTTATTCCAAGTTGCATTTTATTCCAGAAAGTCAAAAAGTGCGTAGGGCAGGGTTTGCAGTTAGCTGTTCTGGGATGGACAGTGGTCAGAGCATACAAAATTTCTAGCTTGGAACAAACGTGAGTTCCTTAAGGCAGTAAAGCTCGGATCAAAAAGTCATGGACTAAAAAGATGGATTCCCTATAATGGGGAAGAACAGGGAAGGGTCCAGAGATTTCAGTTGACCCTAAAATACCTTAGAGCAAAAAAGCCACGTCTTACCAATGTATTCTGAGGCTAAACGAAATCCTGGCCACACACACACACACACCAAGTAAAAAAGTCGATAGGGGGATTTCTGAGGCAGCTTGCTCGATAGCTACCGATTGCTTTAACCACTTTAAGTCCACCCTATAGCAGTTTTACTGCTACAGGATGGCACCTGTGCGCCAGATCAGGTACATACACACACGCATGATCCAACACTTCTGGGTAGGGTGCACACATGCGAGCTGCGGTCAGCTCGCTTTCGCTGTGATTACGCAGAGCGGAAGCAGATTAGTGGGTGCAAGGTACTCGATGTCCTCCAGCACCCACCGATTGTCAGGCAGACACACAGAACTGCGATCTGCCTATGTAAAAGCAGATCGCTGTTCTGACAGGAAGGAAGGAATGGAGTGTGTGTAAATTCCATCTCTTCCCCTAGTAAAAGCACCTCACACAGTATAGTAAAATACTGGCTAGGTACATAGTTTACCCTTTGTTCAACCCTGTTAACCCCTTACCAGCCAGTGTCATTAGTACAGTGACAGTGCATTTTTTTTAGCACTGATCACTGTATTAGTCTCAATGGTCCTCGAGAAGTGTCAAAAGTGTCAGTGTTTAAATGTCCGCAGCAATTACTATTAAAATAAAAATATTCTATAGTTGTAGATGCTATAACTTTTGCGCAAACTAATCAATTGGTCTTTTGTTTATAGCGCAAAAAATAAAAAACGCAGAGGCAATCAAATACCACCAAAAGAAAGTTCTATTCGTGGGTAAAAAAAAAAAAAATTAATTTTTATTCGAGTACAGTGTTGCATGACTGTACAACTGTCAGTTAAAGTCATGCAGTGCCGTATCGCAAGAAATGGCCTGGTCATAAAGGGGGTAAATCTTCTAGTGGTTAAGGGACCATGGCAGCACCAGTTGATGACCCTGTTTAAATGGCAGTAGCCTCGGTAAGGCCATGCCCCATGTAGTTTAGCTAATCACAAGAGCGACTAAGGGAGGGGTGCCTGGGGTGGTTTTTGGGACCCATAGAAACTGAGTAAAGGTTCTATTGATGGCTCTCTAACATATCAGGAAAACTAACAGAAGGAGCCGGCAAATGGTACAGGATGCGGGGCATAATGTTCATTTTATTAATATTTTCTGATCCATGAAAAGTACTCCTGTACCAGGTTGACAGATCCCATTTGATCACTGACAAAAAGAGGGGAAAAATTGATCCTAAAAGTATCTTCTAGGTTCCTGAGAAGGTTAGTACCCAGATATCGAATATATGACGTCTTCCATTTCATTGGGAAGTTGCCCTTGTGGTATCTGGTAGATGATTCAGGTATAGGGATGTTTAACGCCTCTGCCTTCTGGAAATTAAGCAAAAGTTGGAAAGTGATACATAGCTTTCCAATTTGGTCAAAAGGTTCAGAAGGGACTGCACAGGGTTTGTGATGAAAAAGAAGATCATCCGAATACGCACCATTTTTCAAAGGAAACGGTGTCCCTACAGAAGGGCCATTATCCGGATTGTCACTAATTCTACAAAGAAAGGGCTCTAGCATCAAAATAAATATTAATGGGAACAAGAGACATCCCTGTTGAGTCCTATTTGTCCTCAGGGGGAGACTGAAAATTGTATAGCAATTCACAGAATCTTCGGAAAAATAGGGGCTATGTCATCAGTAGTATGTACTTTGTTGGCTGAAGTCTAAAAGCTCAGGGATGATTGAGTGGGCCCCGTTGTGTCCTCAACCCCCAAGTTAAAAAGCTAACATTTGTTGCCATGTTTGTAAAATGTCTTTTTGCACTTGGCAATTACAGCTTTAGCCTTGTCCCTAAAGAGGAATTTCAGGTGGTCACATAGATCAGCTAGAGCAGAGTACACCAGGGATCGTTTATGGACCGCTTTGAGACTGCAGTTATCTTGTAAAAAAGGGCATTTGCTTAGTCTTTTCTTTCTTCAGTGGGATTCCCAGTTTGATCAAAATTCCTCTATTGTAGGCTTAGTGAGTTTACCCCACACAAAATGAGGTCACAATCTTAAGTGTCATTCATAGAAAAAGGAACCGTAATGCTTTGATTTGTTTGTCACATGCAGATTTTGCAGAAAGGATGAGTTAAGCCATCAAAACCAAGGCGTGGTTGGCAAAGATGCCAAATCTATTTACAGAGAAATAGGAGCATGAGTGGAGGCAACAAGAGTTCCTATAGCAGTCCCCTGGACAGTAGGAATTAGGGATTGATGAATTAGAAATGAATCAGGGTTCGAGGAAATCTACTCTTGAGGAATATACTCCGGAGGCACTCATGATTTGGTGGCTCACTGGCCATGTGGGTACAGGCCTATGTGGGAGAAAGGTTGGAAATGGCTCAGAGAGAGACACTCCACTCCCAACTAACTTGTATGTGGTAACATGGAAGTCATACGCTCAATAAAACAAACAATGAAGTAAACGCAACAAAACAAAGATTATTCAATGGCCCTTTAGCTCAAACTGTCACTCGATCAACAATACAATGCCCACTGCACAAATCTAGGTCACACACACAATAGATGGACCCTCTCTACTCTGAGCAGCCATGGCTGTGGACTGGGTGAGAACATATCAAGCAACAGCCAGGACTGGAAGATCCAACTCAGGCCCTGGCACCCAGTGCAGCAGTTAACACAATAACTGAGAAGTAACACTAACGCCCTGTACACACGATCGGACATTGATCGGACATTCCGACAACAAAATCCATGGATTTTTTTCGACGGATGTTGGCTCAACCGTGTGCACAGGGCATTACAGATATACATGTACTCCAATAATGGCTGCGAACAAAGTGAATGCAACAAGCAGTTAGGTCACTGAGATGAGACCAAGAACATATTTGAATAGTAAATTTTATGTCCCCTTTAAGGTAGGGCTCCAGGCCTTTCAAGGCACAGCTCATAGTAGGACTAGGGCAGGGTTAGGATTCATGTACAGTTGCAGCAGTCAGAGTTAGAGGTCCGTGTCTAATGTCTGGGTGGTCTTGGTGGCAGTTCTGCTTTAGTCAGTTTCAAGTTAGCAAGCAGGCCTTGTCCCTGGGAGCAGTTGAAGTCAGTCTAGCATCTGGAACTGATCGTTCTCCAGGAAAGTCAAAAGGTTCAGGAGGTCTGCATGACTCTGGAGAGAGAAAGAAGCATTGCCCTTTCTGATGATCAAAAGTGAAATGGGATCCCTCACAGACAGGGGAGTCCCAGTCGGTGAAGCTTGTCCAGCCAAGGCTCCAGTAAAGCTTCTCTTTGCAGGGCCGCTCTGGAAATGTCCAGGAGAATTTTAACCTCCTTTCCATAAAAGTTCACTGCCCCCATGAATCATGCTTTCTGAAGAATGGATTAATTATGGGTATACCGGTGTAGGTGGCAGATGACATCCTTCGGTCTGGCTGCATCCGCTGATCTGGGGCTCAGAGCCCTGTGCATCCAATCTAGCTCAACATTCTCTGGGGGAAGTGTGCAATACTTTGTGGAGGATGGCATAAACGGTGTCATGAAGGTTTGCGGATCCTGTAGCTTCAGGGAGGCCTCGGCCGCAAGTTGTTACAGCAGCTTCCGATCTTCCAGGTTCTCCATGTGTAGCTACATGGCTAATAGTCGATCGGCGTGGGAGGCTTGGCCTTGTTCTAAAGTAGCCAGTCTGACACATCGGAGCTGAGTAGCTGCATCTCCTGCTTGTGGGTCTCCTCAATTCGATGAAAGAGCGCCTCAAGGTCTGCCTTGGTTGGGAGAGCACAGATCAGGGCTTTCAGGTCTGCTTTACCTCTCTTCGATGATACATCTGCAGTCAGGGAGGGAAGGGGAGAATGAACAGGTCACAGAAGCTCCATGGAGATTGGAATAAGCGCCCGAGCTGCCCCAAGGGGAAAGAGATGCTGGAGGGACTTGTGGGGGGATAGTTTGATTGCCGCCATGTGTGGCCACCATGTTGGTTGAGGTGCCAGACCTGGCTTCCGAGGAAGAAGTGCTTTATCTTAGCCCAGGCAGGTGCTATGGGTGTCCATTACCTTCCTCCATTTTGGTTCAGATCATGAGTATGTCAGGGTATAGCTGGTACAGGCTGGTTGGGAGTTAGGAACTCAGGCACTGCAGGTCTTCACTACAACGTCCAGACCACTACTCCAAAAAATTTGAATCAAATGTATTTCAGGGGACATGGGATTCTTCATTTTTATGACTACTTGATATCCCAAAGCATTGAATATGAAGAGTTGGCAATACAGCAATAAGGCCAAAATGTCCAAACACCAAAAAAGAATAGAGGAAGCCCAATACAAAGCTGCCTACAAGACCTTTTGCCCAAAACAGACTTCTGCAGGATTGTGAACATCTACCAAGTAATATTTAGAAATCGTGAAGAGAAGGATGTAACCTTAAAAACTTGAACAACAGAACCTTGATGCTGATATACCAAAGATGTGATGACACTCCTGGTGGAAGGGGCCTTGACCAGGAATGAAGGAACCTTACCCCATGATACCAAAGGCCGGAGAAATAAGCTGACACCACCACCAAGAAATGGCAGATTAAGAATCAGCCTGACATTTGCAAAAGGACCTCCAGGTAGAACAGACAAGGCCTCAAAATCAGGGCTGCCATCAGCATCCTGATATCTCACCAAAGCCACCATACAGAGCTCCAAAAAAAAAAAAAAAAAAAAAAAATGAAAAAATAAAATTAAAATTTACACAAAAATGGTAAAAAGTTATAAAACATAAAAAAACTACAGACACCAGTAGCAAAACTACCAGGGTCTGCAAAGGTCACACTTGCAACTGTACCCTGGTGTTCCGCCACTGGGCTTGGAAGGAAAGGGCCCTTCCATGACAAAAAAAAAAAAGAAAAAAAAGAAAGAAACATACATTTATCAGCTGCTCTTGATCTGCCCTCTAAATGCAGTAAAACCATATGAAAAGATCAAAAGGGGTGGGACAGGCAGTGGGCGGACGCTGGGAAATGTTGGTGGTCAGGCCCGGGAGGCCCAAGACTAAAGCTGTGCAAGGGGCCCCAACATTTCTGATGGCTGCCTTTCTCAAAATATAAAAACAAAGCTGTAGTCTTCAGATAAATTCAAAAAGCTCAAACACCTTCCAAAGTTGAAGCACCCTAGGATGCTTAAAAGGAAAAGTACAGCCAAAGCTAGTTTCTCTGTACTTCTCCCGTGGATCACAGGAGTGGCGATCGTTTTGCACTACAGTGACCCGTATTCAGCTGAAAGCAGGCTGAAGCCGGCTGATGTCACAGAGTCAGTTCAGGCTCAGGAAAGATCGTGACCATATATTCGGGGATCTGCCCAAATGCCTGGACCAGCAACCGGCTCAGGCTCTCAGTTAGCCGCTGAGAGCCTGACACTGTCACCTCTCCAAGGCCCAACGCTCCAGTGGCTTTGGAGCAGAGCAGAAAGTCACCAGCTCTCTGCTCCAGGAAGAATGAGAACCGAGCGATCAGCGGTGTTTAGAGTCGGCGGGGCCAGATGCAGTATCGGACCAATGCTGCATCAACCTAGATGAGTAGGATTTAAAAAAAAAAAATTTTTTAATATATATATATATATATATATATATATATATATATATATATATATATATATATATATATATATATATATATATATATATATATATATATATATATATATATACACATATATATACACACATACACTCTTCTCTTTTAACCATTTCAGCACCAGATTTATCGCTGTGCGCCCCCCTTTATCATCAGGCCATTCTTTGCCATAAAGTGCTGCACTACTTTACCTGACAATTGCACGGTCGTGCAACGCTGTACGCAAACAAAATTTATATAATTTTTTTTTCCCACAAAAATAGTGCTTTCTTTTTGTGGTATTTGATAATCACTAGGTTTTTTATTTTTTGCGCTATAAATCTAAAAAAGACTAAAAATTAAAAAAAAAAAAAACAAAAAAAAAAACAAACTCACTTTTTCCTATAAAACCCCTATAAAATTTCATAAAAATAAAATGTCTTCATAAATGCAGACCAAAAACATTCTGCTACATGCCTTTGGTACGCAAAAAAAAGTTCCACGTAGTGTATATTAATTGGTTTGCATGAAAATTATAGTTTCTACAAATGACGGTATATACAGTATCTCACAAAAGTGAGCACACCCCTCTCATTTCTGTAAGACCCTTTTCATACTGGAGGCGTTTTTCAGGGCTAAAAATAGGGCCTGAAAAATGCCTCCCCTGCAGCCCGAGTGTGAAAGGTGGAGTGCTCTTGCAGGATGTTAGAAAAAGTCCTGCAAGCAGCATCTTTGGAGCAGTTTAGGAGCGATGTATACACCGCTCCTCCACCGCCCCTGCCCATTGAAATGAATGGGCACTGCCGCCAAAGCGCCTGCAAAGAGCTTTGGCAGCGGCGCTCTTCAGGTGCATTCAACCCTTTCTTTGGCCGCTAGCGGGGGTTAAAAGCGCCCCGCTAGCGGCCGGAATGCGCTGCTCACACGGCCACGCTGTGAGTGTGAAAGAGGTCTTAATATTTTATTATATTTTTTCATGTGACAACACTGAATACATTACACTTTGCTACAATGTAAAGCAGTGAGTGTACAGTGTGTATAGGAAGCGTAAATCTGCTGTCCCCTCAAAATAACTCAACACACAGCCATTAATGTCTAAACTGCTGGCAACAAAAGTGAGTACACCCCCAAGTGAAAATGTCCAAATTGGGCCCAATTAGCCATCTTCCTTCCCTAGTATCATGTGACTCGTTAGTGTTACAAGGTCTCAGGTGTGAATGGGGAGAAAATTCGCACTACATCACATCAGTGTGAACTTAGGCTAAAGGTATTAATAAAACATACTGCAACATTAGCATACCTTAGAATCGAAGTAGTTTTCAACTTTCTGCAAAGTTTCATATAGTTTGGTGAGGCCCTTTGATGGGATTTGACAAAATAAGGTACCATCAGAACAAACATTTGTCACAATTATATTTGAGTAGGAAGAATTCACCTGAAAAAAAAAAAACAAACAAAACATTTATGTTTGCAAAACAGAAACATGTTTTATGTTTTTTACAAAGATATTATGAAGCAAGCTGAAATGATTATATTTTCGGAACTAAAAACCAAGGACTCTAGTAAGCTTTCAACACCACCAATTATGGCAACCTTCTGACATACCAGTTACATTTTATATAAGTTTTAAGTTATACGTTTTTTTATAAACTAGTCCACAACCAGGTTTGATCACTTACCTTCAACTGTACGCTTAGAGAGTGATCGCATAATTCCCTCAGACAGATAGAATTTATATTTATATCATCATCTCCCGATGTATCATACAGTACGACAAGAGGCTTTTCTGTCTTTTGCAGTATCTCTACTGCAAGAATTTTACCGCATGCTTTAGCCTCTACTGCTTTCACTAGCACAGGATCATCACAGAAAGCATCCAAACCTATAAATATACAATGATAAAATACTGAAAACACAGTTATGAAAGAGCACTGTCAAATATTTGAAATTCCCTATGGGCGACATTAATAAGGTAAATAAAAACAAAATTTCAGTAACATGGTAGAATAGGCTATGTTATGGCTTTTCTGAACAGATATTCACAGACCATATTTCAGACTATTTTTGTTACTGGTAGCTTACTAGTTAGTATAAGCTTTCCTTTAGCATGTTCTAAAGTAAAGCCCGAAGTTGCCCAAATTACCAGATTGTTAAAGTGTTAA
Source organism: Aquarana catesbeiana (assembly GCF_042186555.1). Lineage (NCBI taxonomy): Eukaryota > Metazoa > Chordata > Amphibia > Anura > Ranidae > Aquarana > Aquarana catesbeiana. Next base: position 472,281,400 of record NC_133324.1, on the reverse strand, counting down.
ATAGTACTCCAAAAATTAATCCTAATTAGCGCAACCATCCTCTTCCTAACTTGAAGTAAAAGATATACCAATATAAAAATACACTGGTTGCTGCCAACGCCGCAAAGTGTTTTCACCCCACTCTCAATATTACACGAAATCTGAAAATAGTGCAGCCAAACACATATTATAATATAAAGCTGCTTAAGTGCTAAAGATACCAAAATATCATAAATCCAATCAAAACTTATATTAGTTAAAAGTGCAAAGGGTCCATATATCTAAAAAATATCAAACATGGTCAATGATTTTTAACCACTTTCTGCCCACGTTATAGCTGAAAGACAGCTACAACGTGGGATTTGAGTGGTGGGAAATCTTCCATAGGACATCCTCCCATGATCGAGCAGCTCGTGTGCCACCCTCTGTGATCGTTGAGTCCTTTGTGATCACAGATCGGGGTAAAAGGGACAATCACAGCGGTCCTTTACCACGTGATAAACTGTCAGCCAATGACAGCTGATCACAGAAGCAAACGCAAGCCGGTTATCACCTTTTTTTCTTCTCATGCTGATGGCCACCCATTAGTGTCACCCCAGTCAGTGCAGCCTTACCAGCTCCCATTAGTGAAGGAGAAAAAAAACCTGTTTGCAAACTTTTATAACTAGAAAATTTCCCCCCCAAAATTTTCAGTCTATTTTTGTTTCTTTAGCAAACAAACAAACAAACAAAAAAAAACAGTGGTGATTAAATACCACCCAAAAGAAAGCTCCATTTGTGTGGGAAAAAATAAAACGATAAAAATTGTGTTTGGGTAGTGTTGCATGACCGCGCAATTGTCATTAAGGCTGGGTTCACACTGGTGCAAACAGACATTGCATGTGATTTGCACCACATTGCTGTTCAGATCACATTCGATGTATGTGCGATGCAAATTCAGCCATAAAATTTGTATGGCTGAATTTGCTTCGCATTCAGACTAAAATGGTGTAGGACCCTTGTTTTGATCCGCACTGGAGTCAAATCGCATGGGTGTTGACACCCATGCAATCCGATTCCTGCACCATTTCACAGTTCGCACTGTGATCTACAAACCGATCTGGGGGTGTCATTAACTTTACATTGACACCCGCAATGGTTCACAGATGTCAGTGAACTCTTTGCGATTCAGGTGTGATGCGGGAACCCAAACAGGATTCGCCGGTTTTCCCGTATCGCACCAGTGTGAACCCAGCCTCAATATGCGACAGCGCTGAAGCTGAAAATTGGCCTGGTATATATAAGACAGGGACAGAACACACAATATCTAGTGCTCTCTGATATATATTTATTTTGTGCTAAAAACACATAAGCACCCTCATGAATGGCACTTTAACCGTGCCAGCTGCAATAAACTACATTTGTGTCGGCTTATATACCAAGATGGTCAGATTTATTTTTAACAGAAAATAAATATAGATCAAAAAGAGAGCACTAGATATTATGTGTTCTGTCCCTGTCTTCTATATTGCCGTCCCCTGTGTGCATTCACGATGTTGGGAACAGATTAAAGAAAACGGAGGAATAGCACGCCATACTGAGTCACGTACCTTAAAGGCAACAGCTTGTTATGACACACTGATAAAACAGGAGGAGGATAGCATGGGCACTTTATAAATTTTGTTCTATTATGAAGTTTTCTGCACAGCGTTGGTTCATTAAGAATCATGGACTAGGTTTGATATTTTTGCGATATATGGACACTTTGCACTTTAACTTATATACTTTTTGATTGGATTCATCAGCAGAGTATATGTACAGTGTGGTACAATATTTTGGCACCTTTAGCACTTTATATCGAATACGTGTTGCGCTGCACGATTTGCAGATCTAGTGTCAAATGTTAAGCCTTCAGTTATACTGGCCCTAAGTAAACTAGAACTATGATTAAACAGTTACCTGCTAGCCTACATTTTGTGGCTTGGAATGGAAGAGAATAGAATGGTTTGCTCAACCTGCTGACTTTAGAGCTGTCAACCACTTCACTAAAACCATAGTCCACATAGACAACCTGTAAGAAATGAGCATGTAAGAAATGAATTCAGGAATGGCAAATAATTAAATATAACTGGCATAACTGAACATTCATCCATTGAGTTACCAAAGTTACAAACCAAGAGCACGCATTACAGAATATAGAAGGCATTTTGTTTCCTTATGTTTCCTTATGTTAATCCATACTGCAAGGGTTAAAGTTTATTTATTTTAACAGGTTTACCTACATGATCCTCAGCTACCCTGGCAACCAGCGCTCTCTTCTACCTTGCACTCCATTAGATGAAATTTCCCAATGCGCCCGGACATCCAATGTAGGACTATGGATTCTGCACTGTACTTCATGATGTCAGAGGAACTGCAACCACCAAAGCGTAAAGGGGTGGGTGGAGTGGGCTGCAGGGATTGGTCTAGCAATTCAGAGGGAGCGTATGAAAGCAGAGAATCGGGTAAGTAAAAGTGCTAACCTAGAACAGCCTAACCCTAAAGGAGCATTGCATCTCTGCAGTGTGGGAGCAGCTCCATTACAAGGGAGGACTGTTACTTTCCCCGGAGTTCAGCATCAACAAAGAGCATAGTAGAGTTTTCTTAAAAAGAAGGTATGTGCAAATCTTCAAGTGTTTACGTCTCATTTAATATAGTAGACTGAGCCATGTTAATCTTTTTTTTTTTCAGTTGAGATAACTGTACAACCAAAAACTGCTGAATTACAACTGCCCTTTATTGGATAAATTTCAGTAAACATGTGTACTGTTTATTAAAGTGGAGTTCCACCCACTTTTACAACTCTTCAGCATCCCTCACTAAACTGTGCATTGTAAACGAATTGGATATTTTTAAATTTTTTTCCCAGCACTTACTGTATATCTGCTGTATTCATTTTTCACTTATATGTGCATGCGCTAAAGGCTATAAATACGTGAACAAAGAATATAATAAATCTATACAATATTGAAAACTACAAACAGTGTCAAACGCCTGTGAAGAAAGTGACTAAAATCCACAATTGAATATATGAATAAATGGTAACAAGCAACATGCAAAAAAAAAAAAAAAAATGAGAAAGAAAAGAAAAAAATCCTTTAAATAATTAGCAAAAATATATAAGTGCTACTTGATAAATAAAGTGTCCGAAACCAATTCATACAAATGAATATATCTCAGTCCAAACCATTCACAAGAGTATATAAATCAAAGTGCACAATAGTGTCCAAACAAATAGCAGGCATTCCTCATGCTTGTATTTATGAAAAAGTGCTAAATATTCCTCATGCTCTTCTTAAGAGATGTGCACGTTATGGCATGCTCCAGTGCTCTCCAGTGACCCCCAATGGATAATGCGCTCACCTTAGAGCGTGTGACACAGTGGCTAAACAGTGTCAAAACACGCATTAGAGCCACTCCAGGGCTCATACAGGGTCTGCTGGTGATGATCTGTACCACGCTCAAATGGTGACATATATAAAAGAAAGGAGACTCATAGCATAATACCGCCAGGAATTTATTTGAAAAGCCATAAAAACATCTGGGGGATCCGGATAGATGGTGCACTGACGCACCCAAGCATTGTGAGTACCCTCCTGGAGGGATTGTTTTTATGGGTTTTCAAATAAATTCCTGGCGGTATTATGCTATGAGTCTCCTTTCTTTTATATATGTCACCATTTGAGCGTGGTACAGATCATTAGGCATGTGCATTTCGTTTCGTTCCGAATCGAAATTCGGACGAATTTTTCATTATTCGGAAATTCGGATGCATCCGAATTTCCGAATGACAAAAGTAAAGAATTTAAACGAATCCGAAAAAAAACGAACGAATTCGAATCGAATTCGAAAACATAATCAAATTAAAAAAAAATAGAAAACGTTTTTCTAAAAAAAACAATAAGGTAGAATATAAAATAATAAAGCAATAGAATATGTATATGTATATATATATATATAATATATAGAATGAATATTTGAATTTGAATTGAAAATACTATTATAGAATATAAAATAATAGAAAAGAAAAGCATAAAAAAACAATAGAAGAGAATAATAAAAAAAAAATTATATATATATATATATATATATATATAATTTTTTTTTTATTATTCTCTTCTATTGTTTTTTTATGCTTTTCTTTTCTATTATTTTATATTCTATAATAGTATTTTCAATTCAAATTCAAATATTCATTCTATATATTATATTTTCTTCTATTCTGTTCTATTGTTTTTCTAGTCTATTCTTTTCTATTATTTTCTATTCTATTCTAATCTTTTACATTCAAATTTGATTTCGGTCTATATGAAATTCGAATTTTGGAAGATGATAGATATATATATATATATCTAATTTTCTATTCTGTTTCATTGTTTTTCTATGCTATTCTTTTCTAAACTTTTCTATTCGAATATTGAATATTGAAATATATATATATATATATATATATATATATATATATATAAATAAAACCATCTTCCGAAATTTGAATTTCTTATAAAATGAATTCGAATTTGAATAGAAAAGATTAGATTAGAGTAGAAGAGAAAAGACTAGAAAAACAATAGAACAGAATAGAATAAATTATATATATTATATTTTATTCTGTTCTGTTCTATTGTTTGTCTAGTCTATTATTTTCTATTCTAATCTTTTCTATTCAAATTCGAATTCATTCTATACGAAATTCCACTTTCAGAAGCCATCTTCCGAAATTCGAATTTCGTATAGAATGAATTCAAATTCGAATAGAAAAGTTTAGAATAGAATAAAAAAGAATAGCATAGAAAAACAATGAAACAGAATAGAAAAAAATATATATATATTATATTTTATTCTCTTCTGTTCTATTGTTTTTCTAGTCTATTCTATTTCTATTCTAATCTTTTCTATTCAAATTCGAATTCATTCTATACGAAATTCTAATTTTAGAAGCCATCTTCCGAAATTCGAATTTCGCATAGAATTAATTCAAATTCGAATAGAAAAGTTTAGAATAGAATAGAAAAGAATAGCATAGAAAAACAATGGAACAGAATAGAAAAAATATATAATATATATATTTAACCATCTTCCAAAATTGGAATTTGGTACAGAATGAATTCGAATTCAAATAGAAAAGCTTAGAATACAATATATTATATTTTTTTCTATTCTGATCTATTGTTTTTCTATGCTATTCTTTTATACTTTCTATTCTATCCTAATCTTTTCTATTGGAATTCGATTTCATTCTATACGAATTTCAAATTTCGCAAAATGGTTATATATAGTTTACTTTTTCAAATTCAGTTATTGTTTTTTTCGAATTTTATAGTTTTTTTCGAATGTGGTAGAATTTTTTCGAATTTGACAGTTTTTTTCGAATGTGGTAGAATTTTTTCAAATTTGACAGTTTTTTTCGAATGTGGTAGAATTTTTTCGAATTTGATAGTTTTTTTCGAATACGGTCGAATTTTTTCGAATGCAGTCGAATTTTTTCGAATGCGGTCGAATTTTTTCAAATTCGAATACGGAACGAAACGAATTCCGAAAACGAATGTAATGAATGCAACGAATTTAACTAAACGAATTAAGTTAAATAACGAATCGAAACGAAACGAAACTAAACGAATTTTTTCATCCTGCACATGTCTACAGATCATCACCAGCAGACCCTGTATGAGCCCTGGAGTGGCTCTAATGCGTGTTTTGACACTGTTTGTAATTTTCAATATTGTATAGATTTATTATATTCTTTGTTCACGTATTTATAGCCTTTAGCGCATGCACATATATTTATTTTATTTTGGCATATACACGGTATGGAACGTGGTTAGTGTGTGCAGCTGAATTAGGTTCATTTATTCACATTGGAGGCATTAACCCATTTGTGGCTCACAAGATTTTAGCACTATTCATTTTTCACTTCCTCCTCTCTGGCCGCGGCCCATTGCATCATTTCCTGTTTGCAATGCCTTCTGGGAAGGGGCGGCAACTTCCTCTGAAACTGCCGCTGCTATGGAAACCTGACCTGAAACCTATTACACTGCTTGTGCTGCACTGAGCATGTGCGAGATCTGCAAGGTTGAGATCCAGGAAGAAATACAGTCTGGCTTCAGATGCCCACACTTAAGATGGCCACGGCCTGCTGTAAGTTTATAAAATAACAAACTACTGCTATAAACTAACAAAACAGACCTTAGTTTACAGACTAACCTTACTAGAATACATTGAGCTTGTGTATTATAGGGGTATTTTTATTTAAAAATTATAATTTTGGCTGGAACACCACTTTAATATCCTCACATATCTCACATGCCGAATAATGCCCACGCAGTCAATCAAACCCTTTTAAGAGTTTAATGTGCTTACCTTGATTTTATTATCTTCAACTTCGGATATCTGTGCACGCAGCCATGCCTCCTCTTCTGCTTTTACAGCCACAAGCTGTCCCAACTTCAGTAAATGTGGTGGCACAAGATTTGTATTTTTACTGTAAAACTCCTTCATTTCATCTTCCATGCGTTCTTGTGCAGCAGAATAGTCTTCACCCACATACCTAAGTAGTAAATATGAGTAAATAGGTGCTTGCTAATGTTGTACACAATATTTTAAAAGAAAAACTGATGTCTTACAAAAAACACACACTGAATCACCAAATAATTAGAGAGTAGACCAGATGGTGTGCTGTATAGCAAAGTAAAGCATGGACCTGCTTTTAAGATATATGGTCAATGAAAATCTGATAAAACCAGCACCAGGCTGATGATCTCACTAAGAGTAATGAAGATTACTCACAGGTTCACACCAATACCCTGCACTTTAGGTTCCATACCAAGCGTAATAGGTTGCCATAGGTTAGGGGCGTTTCTAAACTGCCAGTAAAACACTGAGTGCTTTTCGGGCACTTTTGAAGAGCTTTTCAGTCGCTTTTTTTTCCCATTCATTTCAATGAAGAGGGGTGTTTCTGAGGCACTTTTTTTGCTCTCCAAAGATGCCGCTTGCAGTTTTTTCACCGCCCTGCCAGCACTCCGTCCCAGCGTGAAAGCATTCATTGATTTTAACGTCAATAGGTTTTCGTGAGCTTTTCAGGCGCTTTTTTTTTCCATTCATTTCAATGAAGAGGGGTGTTTTTGAGGCACTTTTTTTGCTCTCCAAAGATGCCGCATGCAGGAGGAGTTTTTTCACCGCCCCGCCAGCACTCCGTCCCAGTGTGAAAGCATTCATTGATTTTAACGTCAATAGGTTTTCGTGAGCTTTTCAGGCGCTTTTTTAAGCACAAAAGCGCCTCAAATGTGAAAGGGGTCTAAATAAAATCGAGTTTCATAAACAAAAATATTGTTTTTTGACATACAGAAGTACAACTTGAAAATATAAAAAAACCCTAAAACTGTAAACTCTATTGGCTGTAATGCCATTGCACATGTTACCTGAATATATTACAAACATTAAATATTAAGAAAAAAAAAAAAAAAAGAAAAGCCTCTTAATTTTTCTTTCAGCAGCTTAGTAGATGTGAATTTTGACGTCAAATTTCAATCTAGTTTTAATCAGTCTTTTGACTAAAATGCCATTTTAGTTATAGTCGAATTTTAGTCATCTGAATTGTTTTAGTTTTAGTCGACGAAAATATTTTAGTCAACAAAATTAGCACTGGTGGCCATCCTTCCACGAACGGCTGCCTCAAAGCGTGCACAAATGCATTACTAATGCTAAGGATACTGTAAAGCGGGGATATGCAATTAGCGGACTTCCAGCTGTTGCAAAACTACAAATCCCATCATGCCTCTGCCTCTGGGTGTCATGCTTGTGGCTGTCAGTCTTGCTATGCCTCAAGGGACTTGTAGTTCTGTAACAGCTGGCGGTCCACTAATTGCATATCCCTGATGTAAAGTGTCTCAATAGAAAAGGCTCTTCTGGGTTCCACTTGTGAATAGAGCAGTAGAGAGCATGTGCACACACTGTAGGACTGTTTTTCAGAGGATTCAATAAACACTACAAGCAACAGGTGTAGACAGAAAAGTAGATATGACAGTTTTCTAATGCTCATTTGCAGCATGTTTGTTCCAAAGCTGTGAATGAAATGTACGTTATTCAGATGTAGACAGGCATATAGCACGTTCAGAAGGTGGTCTACAATGGCAGCCACTATATCTCTATCATGACAGAATAACTTATACAGCTTTACGAAAAACCTTATTAGGAAGTTATTTTGTCTACTTCCCTAGGACAAAAACAATTTTTTTTCTACCCTGTCAAAACAAAACACAAAAAAAAAACCAAAGGGTAGAAGTGAAAACGTGGACATTTTCATTTCGCTGGCATAGAATTATATAGCATCATAAAAAATGGATTTACTGACCTGTAAAATCAAGACACAAAAAAGCAAATAATCACTACTGTAAGGGGTTTATTTTTTTTACTGTGAAAGTAATATTTACAGTAGCGATTATTTGCTCTTTTTGTACTATAAAGGGCTCATTTTTTTTTTTTTAACCCCATTAGGTTACTGGCCGATTACTCGATTATGAAAATAGTAATCGATTTTATAATTGATTAGTTGTCGATCGATTAGTTGTTTCAGCCCTACACACACTCCTGTAAGCCTGACGGCTGTCAGATGGAAACAGTCCACCGTGAGTGCTGCCTCCCCCCACCCCACCCCTATTTTTCCTGAGTTCCACACGCCAATGGGCGAACGTCGCTGGGGCATTCGGGAGGGAGATCAGAAAATGTTCATTCTCTGAATCTCCCCATCTTCCGTGACCGTGGAAGCGTTCTGTAAAATGTCACTTCCAGGTCCTAGTGCCACTTTTTACAGCTCACAGTACATGTCAGAGCAAATGAGAATCATGAGGTCAAAGGAACTGCCTGAAGAGAGAATTGTGGATCTGGCAAACGTTACAAAAAAATTTCTGCTGCACTTAAGGTTCCTAAGAGCACAGTGGCCTCCATAATCCTTAAATGGAAGACGTTTGGGACGACCAGAACCCTTCCTAGAGCTGGCCGTCCGGCCAAACTGAGCTATCGGGGGAGAAGAGCCTTGGTGAGAGAGGTAAAGAAGAACCCAAAGATCACTGTGGCTGAGCGCCAGAGATGCAGTCAGGAGATAGGAGAATGGGAGGGGTTATCAGGGAGAGGATTTCCTGTCTTTTTGCTAGCGTCCAATCACCTGTAAGTGGCGCATAACCCTCAAGGATTAATAGAGGTGCTCAGTGTATTGTGATAACAGTGTTTACAATATTTTTTTTTTTTTTTTAAACAGCAATACATACAGCAATATGCTAAAGCAAGCTGCAAGTAAACACTGTCCATATAAGCTTACAACCTAGATCACCTGTCAATGTTCTACATCAATTACATAAACATCTCTCATATGGAATTTTTTTTTTCTTTCAGCATTGCCAATCACTCTTTAGAAACATACAGCTGAACATAATTACCTGATGACAACTTCTTCTGTGTTGTTTAATTCCACCACAAGAACAGAGGGGGAAGCTTCTGATGGAATAGTCAATGGTGGAGTAATTATGTGAGCATCTGGGTCATCCTTTCCTGAATGTGCCTTGTGGGATTGATCTTCCTCCTGCTTTTCACTGTTCAGATTGTTAAGATTTTGCCCCACACTTTCAGTGGACTTTGCATAAAGAATTGCCTTGTAAGGATTTTCGGAAATGACCTGGATAGTGCAAATGTCAGACAGTTCTTTCACCTTAAAAGCATTCAAAGGAAGAGTTATTTTGAATGTGTCCTCAAAAACTTTGGGCAGTGCATGTAACCAGAGACCATTGGTGTAGTTTGACAAGAGTTCAGAAACTCTTTGCTTAAGTTCAGCACTTGGTATTGTGTTAGCACCGAGTTTTTCTGATGAAGCCTGCTTTGAAACACCAGGAGACACATTTGGTTTAACCTGAACAGTAGTGTGTTGTTGGGTAATCTTCTGAGTGTTCTGTTGCTTTTTCGAACTGGAGAATAGAACGATCTCATTCTTGTTGTTTATAGGTCTCTGTACCTGAATATACATGCAGAATATCATTATGACAGTGGGCCATAAACATAGCAAAAAAGTGGTTGTAACCTTAAAAACCCTTCACTGCCAGCCCCTCTCCTTTATCCAGCAATAACACACAATGTAAGTGTTAAAATATATGCCTCTAAAAAGGTAGGGAGGAGAGCAGCAGATGTAAAATGGCTACGGTAATCAAGGCTCAGCCGCCTTGATTACCATGGTCAGCACATACAGGGGGACACAGGAACAGGCAGGATCAACTATGTTTTTTTACAGCTTAGAGAGGGACAGGATAGACAGCACAAGCACTGTGCTGTTTAACCCACTTGCCAACCAGCCGCCACCATTATACTACAGCAGGTTGGCATAGCTGCATGAATCGGCGTAGGTTTACGTTGGGCACTTTAAGCGTGATAGGGGGCACCCGCAGCGTGACGCGCGCGCTGCGGGTGCCCCCTATCACGCTTAAAGCGTGATAGGGGGCACCCGCAGCGTGACGCGCGCGCTGCGGGTGCCCCCTATCACGCTTAAAGCGTGATAGGGGGCACCCGCAGCGTGACGCTGAAGCACATGGCCGCGATGTCTGCTGGCCACATACGATCGCTCCGCAGAGAGCCAGAACGGGGATCTGTGTATGTAAACAAACAGATCCCCGTTCTGACAGAGGAGTAGAGAGAGATCAGGAACAGCGATCTCTCTCCTCCAGTCAGTACACCCCCCCCCCAGTTAGAAACACCTCCCTAGGGAACACTTAACCCCTTTCCTTCCAGTGACATTTATACAGTAATCAGTGGCTATTTTTTAGCTCTGATCGCTGTATAAGTGTCACTGGTCCAAAAAAAGTGTCAAAAGTGTCCAATCTGTCCGCCGCAATGTCACAGTCTCTCCCCCCCCCGCAAAAAAACAAAAACAAAAAAACACCGCAGATTGGGAACAGGAACTTTTTTTAGGGTTACAACCACTTTAACCGAGCATTACAATAATGTAAAACTACAATTATTTTCAGTATTACGCATTTTTATGTATACAATCACATAAAAAGGACGATAAAGATGTTCAGAGTCTTACAATAGAATAAAACCATAAAATTGCTTTGCTGAAGAAACATTTCAGTTACATCAACAGTAAGGGCTCATGCACACAGGACATTTTAACAAGGCTGCTGTTAGGGGCATCTGACTTTTTTTTAACTGCTTCTAAACGCCTCTTCATGTTAGCCTATGTGTCCATGCACACAAACTGTCAAAGGCGTTTGGAGGCATAAGCGTCTAGGGGAGAGTAGATAAAAACGACAGACTGTGCGTTCAGGAGCAGAGGCTGTTGAGCTGTAAAAACATCTGGATGCTGCTGAATGTGGCTCAACACTGTTAAGGTGCATCAAGTGTTTTTTTTTTTTTACATGTCAAGATCAATCGTTCCCTATGAGAGCCCATTGATTTGAATAAAAGTCGCACCAGAAGTTGGATATTGATGATCCGATTTGCAGTACGACTTGTGTGTTGAGGATCTTGAAGAGGAACCCCACGCCAAAAACGAAAAGAAAAACCGGCGTGGGGGTCCTCCCAAAATCCATACCAGACCCTTATCCGAGCATGCAGCCCAGCAGGTCAGGAAAAGGGGGGGAGGGGGGTGGGGTGGCGCGAGAACAAGCAAGTGCCCCCCCCCTGCACCATACCAGGCCACATGCCCTCAACATGATGGGGACAAGGGCCTCTTCCCGATAACCCTTGCTGTTGGTTGTCGGGGTCTGCGGGGGGGGCTTATCGTAATCTGGAAGCCCCCTTTAATAAGGGGCCCCCCAGATCTCAGCCCCTCACCCTATGTGAATGAGTATATCCCTACCCATTCACCAAAAAAAAAAAAAAAAAAGTGTAAAAAATACCGCTGCCAGTTCTCCTCTCTCCGCCGTCTTCTCCTGCTGTTCTTCCTCCAATGTTCTCTCGAGGTGTAATGCTAGGGCCGCCGTGTGCCAATACTTATATAGCCAAGGAGCGGGGCCACCCGGCAACGTCATCCGGAGGCTCCTTCCCCTTGTGACATCACCACCCAGGGCATGATGAAACGGTGATGTCACAAGGGGCGGCACCTCCGGATGAAGTTGGCGGGTGGCCCCGCCCCTTTGCTCTATAAGTATTGGCCCATGGTGGCCCTAGCATTACCGGGAGAGAGCGTTGAGTGAACATCGGAGGAAGAACAGAGGGAGAAGACAGCGGACAAAGACAGAGGAGAGAGGAGAACCGGCAGAGGGAGAAGACAGCGGAGAGAGGAGAACCGGCAGCGGAGAAAGTCATCAGCGGTGAGGGGAGAAGAACTGGAGGATGAAGACCTCTCCCGAGGGAGAAGAAATCAGAAGAAGGAGAAGAGACGCCAAAGCTGCTTTAATAAATTTGTCAAAAACCTGTGTACCGTTTTTATTTGACACTTTTTGGTGAAAGGGTAGCAGTACGATGTACTCCATACTCATTCACATAGGGAGGGGGGCCGGGATCTGGGGGCCCCCTTGTTAAAGATAAGAGTCTGGTATGGATCTTGGAAGGGAACCCACGCCTTTTTTTTTCCATTTTGGCGTGGGGTTCCTCTTCATCAAGATCCTCAGTGCACAAGTCGCACTGCAAGTCGAATCATCGTGTTTCGACTTCTGGTGTATTCAAATCAATAATCTCTCATATGGAACCATTAATTTTGAATAGAGGCAGAGAAACGCCGCTATAAGCTAGCGCGGCTAAACATGTATTAACGCCAAATACAAAAAGCTACTAAAAGCACGTTTTTTACAGCTGCTTTTTCCTGGCATTGGTAGTGGCTTTGCAGCTCGTTTTTTCTAACGCCCTATGTGCATGAGCACTAAAGCTTGACATAAGCACACAGGGGTAATAACAGTAATGTACAAAAATACTTACCCAGTTTGAACCCTGCCAAAGTTTGTTATCCGATTTTGGCAAAGAGAACACTACAGTTCACCAGAGAAACAATATATTAAGTTAAAGGAGAAGCATGGGGTTTATAAAAAGAAATAAATGAACATCCATGCTCAACTCTATGCTGCAGCATCAGTGTGATGCTGCATCTGTCCCAGGTCAGCTCCAAGACTGAGTTGACTGACCCAGTTCTCGGTCCGCTCTCTGCTCTGTTCTCCAGCACTCATTGGAATGCAAGGCTGGAGAGGAACTGTCGCAGCTGACTTCGCCTCTCAGGCATATGCCGAGAGTTGCAGCGAGCTGTCAACCAGGCAAAATATTTTCAGGATCCTTCTAAAGCCTGGAGCAGCTGGGCCACATCAGCTCACTATAAGCTGAATCTGGGTAACAGGAGAGCAAAATTGGTGTACTCCTGTGACCCACAAGAGAAGTATTGACAAAAAAGCTTTGGTCACACTTCTCTTTTACAACCTCCAACAGAACCAATAATATATCCAAGTACTTCCATTAATAGCTGGCCAAACAGTCTGAACTTCTACAGTCACCTACAATGTAATGCATGTTACAGCCACAGGAATTGAAATTGGCAGAAAAAAAAAAACCCTTATTTTTTATTTAATTCAACTTTACTCCCGCTCTCCTATGCCTTTCCCTTCTTAAGCTTACTCCTCTCATTAGAAACTACATTTGCCTTAGAGGCACCTGGCGAACATTGAAGTGCTCACTTCAATGGTGCTCAGTAACTAAAATTTAAAGTGGTTGTAAACCACGGACATGAAATATGAACAAAGCATATCCCTCTATAGTGTGTAATTGTCTCAATTGTCATTTCTGTCTGCAGCTTCGTTCCTCTGCCATCAGGAGGAATCACTTCTGACAAAATTTTCCTGACACCAAAAGCTGAAAAGGTGACAGGGGAGGTAGCTTCATCTGATTGACAGTCTCAGCTCTGTTCCTGTGTGACAGGGGTGGGGTCCCTTGCCTTTAATCAGCTGAGCTCTGCAGAGTGTAATTTCAGCTCTCCGCCCCCTTTTTTTCCTGATAGCTCAAACACGCTTTGAACGAATGTAGAGAAGAGAAAACTGCAGATAAACAGTTAAAACCTATGTAGTATTTGTTTCATCTCTGTGTATCACCTGAGGCTAGTCACTTCACTGGGTATATGTAAGGGTTTACAACCACTTTAATGGAGCCAAGGTAAGTAAGGTCTTACTCAGATGATGGCAGGGCAGCCATATGTACATTAGCATGGCAAAGAGAGATCTGCACTCAAGACTAATACAAATAAGAAAAGGTACAGCCAAGAGATATAGAAGTCACCAAGAAGGCATGTGGTATGGATATCATGTGAACCCTCTCCCTCCCCTCCACCACCTTTTTGTGAACAGTGGTGTCAGCTATGACAATAGTAAATAAAGATAATCATGATGGTGAGAAAAAAACCAAGCTTTAATAAGATATCCAAATCCAAGAACAAAAAACATAATATACTGCAAGCTTACGAAGTCAGATGTGGCAGTTGCATCGATCCTCATTTCTCAGGTTAAGAATTTTTAGCAAGTACAGAAAATGCCTACTAATCCTTTCAGAAATGCATTGCTAAAAGCACTAATAATGCCATCTTCCTTTCAAGCCATCTTCTGTAAACCAGGGTTTAACAAATCCCAGATGCCAGGTCACCATGGTGACTAGAAATTGCATCTTGGCGCCTGGGCTTTTGTCAGTCCATTCACTGTTGGCACCAGGCATTTCTGGGTAAGGGGCGCGCACCCACCCGACTGTGGCATCAAGTGATTCCCTTAATTATTTGATCCCCTACAGATTTTGTAAGTTTGCCCACTTAAAAATAAAGGGTCTATACTTTTTAGCATAGGTGTATTTTAAATGATAGAGACACAAAATATCAACCAAAAATCCAGAAATAAAACACACACACGATACAAATGTTATAAATTGAGTTGCAGTTCAGGGTGTAAAATAAATATTTGATCCCTAAGCAAAACATGACTTCGTACTTGGTGGAGAAACCCTTGTTGGCAAGCACAGAGGCAAGACGTTTCTTGTAGTTGGTTACCAGATTGCACACATCTCAGGAGGGATTTTGGTCCACTTCTTTACAGATGTTCTCTAAATCCTTAAGGTTTCTTGGCGGTCGCTTGGCAACTCGAAGTTTCAGCTCCCTCCATAAATTTTCTATAGGATTAGGTCTGGAGACTGTCTAGTCAACTCCATGACCTTAATGTGCTTCTTCTTGAGCCACTCCTTTGTTGCCTTGGCGGTATGTTTTGGGTCATTGTCATGCTGGAAGACCCATCCACGATCCATCTTCAGTGTTCTGGCTGAGGGAAGAAGGTTCTCATCCAAGATTTTACAATGCATGGCCCCGTCCATCGTCCACTCAATGTGGCAAAGTTGGCCTGTAGCTTTAGCAGAGAAACATTCCCAAAGCATAACGTTTCCACCTCCGTGCTTGACTGTAGGGATGGTGTTCTTAAGATCATAGTGAGCATTTTTCTTCCTCCAAACACGGTGGGTCGCGTTTATGTCAAAGAGCTCAATGTTGGTCTCATCTGACCACAGCACTTTCTCCCAATCCTTCTCTAAATCATTTAGATGTTCATTGGCAAACTTCAGATGTGCCCGTACATGTGCTTTGAGGAGAGGGACTTTGCGGGCGCTGCAGTTTTTCAATCCATGGCGGCGTATTGTGTTACCAATGGTTTGTTTGGTGACTATGGTCCCAAATGCCTTGAGATCATTCACAAGCTCCTCCAGTATAGTATTGGGCCGATTCCTCACTTCTCTCATGATCATCCTTACTTCATGAGGTGAAATCTTGCCCGTCTCCTGCTCACCAAGCTTCTTGCTGATGGTCTTGTAGCCCATTCCAGCCTTGTGCAGGTCTACAATCTTGTCCCTGATGTCCTTTGACAGCTCTATGGTCTTGCACATGATGGTGAGGTTTGAATAAAAGAAAGATTCTGTGGATAGGTGTCTTTTATGCACATAACGAGCTGTCGTTAAGTACACCTTCTTAAGGCCTCTTTGGTCCGTTTTTCATCCACCTGTTCACGGATGAAAAACAGACATCAATGCATTCCTATGGAAAAACAGATGACAACGGATGAACATCCATATGCATCCGTTTACATCCGCTTCATTCAACATCCGTTTTTTTTGAACGGATGAAAGCCCTATTTTTCATTTGTATTATGTGTTTTTTCTGGATTTTTGGTTGATATTCTGTCTCAATCACTTAAAATACACCTAAGATAACAGTTATAGACCTTTCATTTCTTTGTAAACTGGGCAAATTTACAAAATCTGCAGAGGATCAAATTATTATTTTGCCCACTGTACATGCCAATCACCGGGTCCTGGCCATGAATCATTGGTCGGGACCTGGTGATTGGCATGTACAGTGGGGAAGATCATCAGAGCGAGTGATAGCAGAGAGAGATTTGCATTGTAAACAACACAGATCTCTGAACAGAGAGCAGGGATGTACTGGTTTTTGTCTCCATCCCTTAGTAAAACAGTACGGTGCAGCTACATCACACTCCCTAGGCACAGTGTTAACCCTTTGATTGCCCCAGATGTTAAAGGGGTTGTAAACCCTCAAGATTTTTCACCTTAATGCATTCTATGCATTAAGGTGAAAAACCTCCTGTGATGCAGCAGCCCCCCCAGTGCCCCCCTTTTACTTACCTGAACCCAGTCTTTCCAGCGAGGAGGATGAGCACACCAGCTCCATCCAGCCGGTGTCTCGGGTCCCAATTGGATAAATTGATAGCAGCGCAGCAATTGGCTCCCGCTGCTGTCAATCAAATCCAATGACACGGGAGCCGGGGTCGAGTCCTGCTGTATGCGTCAATTGACACAGCAGCAGGACACGGGCATGCGCCCATACCAGTGCCCTGAGGGAGAGCGGCTCTCCAAGGAAGAGCCGGGAGCGTCGCTGAGGGACCCCAAACCTTTACATATCCTTTAACCCCTTCCTACCCCGTATCATTACAGTGCCAGGGTATTTTATTAGCACTGATCATTGTATTAGTGTCACTGGTGATGTCAACTAGTGTCAGAATGCCTGCCATAAGTTGCTAAACCACCATTACTAATTATATATAAAAAGATATATATATGCAGCCCCATCTAGCCACTCAGAGCTCAAGCAGGAATCATAAGATTCTTGCCATTACGATTTGCACCAGCCTAAATCTCTGGTGTAAATGTAGTCTTAAAAATGCTTTAATTATAAAACATGAAAACTGGTACATATGTAGACAACAGAAAGGCCAGTATGGGCTGTAAGTGCAAGGTGACAAAGTAGTAGTGTAAAGTTTCTACCTTCCAAAACGTGCCCTTTTCAAACTGTATATAATGACAAACTAATCGAAAACTGAGGAAAAAAAAAAAAAGTAAAAAAACCAAAAAACAAACAGTTGCTGCTATGAAAGCGAAATACAAAGCACGAAAAAAATAAAAATAAACTGCACAACTACTGATTCATACCGTGCAAATGTGCGTCCAATTAGCAACCTGTTTCAGGGCTTCATCACTCAAATCATGTTTGAAGGTCTCCTTATACATCTGAGGCAACCTGGACAGTGAAATTCCATTACTGTGCTTGCTGAACAAATCACGCAGGTTGCTCTGAATCACTGGGAGATTAGGATGAAAATTACCAAGCAGCGCAGGTTTGCCAGATTGCATCTCATTAGCTAAAACAAAGCATACAAATATACTTAAGGCATCTAGAGTCAAAATGTAAAACCATATTCATTCCTACATGGTATTTCAACTATTTCTAGCCTACTCATACTAAATCTGAACAATCTAACCAGTTCAGGTCTGCCCTATAGCAGTTTTACTGCTACAGGGCGGCACCTGTGCGCCGGATCACATATATTTGCGATTCGGCTCTTCCGGGTAGGAAGCATGCATGTGCGCCACCGGCAGCTCGCTCCCTTTGTGATTACACAGGGGGGAAGCCCAGAGGTACCGCAGACTCGATGTCTGCCGGCAGCTGCAGATGATAGAGGACAGGGGCAGTAAAACCTTGATCCCAAAAGAAATAAACTGTAACTGATTATAGAGTGTGAGCTAGAGTTCAGCTTCGATTTGTTACTTTATTTAAATCTGCAGGTACTTCTAAAGACTCCCATCCCCCTACAGTGACAATTCTGCAGTGCCCTGTTATCCTATATCCAGAGTGTGGTGTCTGTAAAGAGGTAAAAACAAAAAGGAAAAAGCCAAAAAAAAAAAAAAGTTTGGTGTGCATAACTTGGTTATTATGTAAAGTTTAAGCCTGGTTTCACACATGTGCGGTGCGAATTGAAGCTCAGGTTTCACTGGGGAGATAACAATCTCCTGTTCAACGGATTCATTGCGTTTTTGCTCAGGATTAGAGAGCAGGGAGAGGGGGAGGGAGAGGGGGAGGGAGGGGGGGGGGGGAGAGGGGGAGGTGTAGTGAGGAGAAAGAGAAAATCCTTGTTCAGAACGCAATGCATCTGCGAATCAGATGCGTTCCCATAGGAGATAATAGGCTCGTAATTCGCACCGCAATGCCCAAAAAACGCACACGTTTTTTGTGCAATGCGCAGTGAGAATGCAACGCACATATGTGAACCAGATGCATTCATATGAATGTATTTTAAAATGTCCTGCGAATTAGATGCGGTGTAAGCCGCATCTAATTCGCATAGGTGTGAACCCGGGCTAAAAAAAAAAAAAAAAAAAAAAAGACGACCTAAAATGCTGTTTTGCAGATTTTCAGACAGGGCTGCAATATAAATATTATGCATAACAGATTCCCATTTCATAGGCAGGTAGCTTGATAAAAGCTTGGTCTATTTTTTTGTTCAGAAATGACATTCATTTTAAAATTGACTGTTAAAAGCAAGCGAAATGTTCAAACGACATTCATCCATTCTTGGAATGTACAAAGAATTTTCGTATGAATATTCGTACAAATATTCTTGGCCAAAAATCAATACCTGTATGACCAGCATAAGATTAAGTAGCAGCAATATGATTTTTGTATCACCGGTTATTATGGGGTTAAAAAAATAAAAATTAGCCCTTTAGGGAGGATCCACACTAGCTGCGGCCACGGCTCACAGCAGGGAGTCTGGTGCGTCCCTGTTCTTCCTTTCAGGTACCAATCATGTCTGAAAATTTGTTTAAATTCGGACCTAAAAATGGAGCCAAAAACACACAGGACCCTCTTTTCCAGTGCGGACCGCAGTAACCCGAGGTGTGTGAACCAATTTGCATAAGTGTGAACCCAGCCTTAGGGTACAAAAACCATCAGATAATCGCTATAAGGGGTTAATTTATACTGTGAAACCATGAAAATAATAATTCATATATATTAAAATGTATAAATGTATCCAGAAGTAGGATATACAGGGTATTTTAACTGCGAGTCAGACATGAAGCTCGATGAAAGGGGGGGGGGGGGGGGATATAAATCTTTTATATTAAAGGTAGAACTAAAGACTAGGGATGCACCAAATGGGTTTTTTGGTGCCGAAACCGATACCGAAAATAAATCTTCCTTGATCCCGAAAACCGATACCGAAACAACACCGATAACGAAAGTGACTGTTTTTAAAAATATTTTTAAACAGGAGATGGTCAGAGACTGGGGACATGGTACAGGAGATGGTCAGAGACTGGGGACACGGTACAGGAGATGGTCAGAGACTGGGGACACGGTACAGGAGATGGTCAGAGACTGGGGACACGGTACAGGAGATGGTCAGAGACTGGGGACACGGTACAGGAGATGGTCAGAGACTGGGGACATGGTACAGGAGATGGTCAGAGACTGGGGACATGGTACAGGAGATGGTCAGAGACTGGGGACATGGTACAGGAGATGGTCAGAGACTGGGGACATGGTACAGGAGATGGTCAGAGACTGGGGACATGGTACAGGAGATGGTCAGAGACTGGGGACATGGTACAGGAGATGGTCAGAGACTGGGGACATGGTACAGGAGATGGTCAGAGACTGCGGACACGATACAAGAGATCAATGCAGCCTCACCAGTGCCTGCAGCCAGTGTCCCCAGTGGTGCAGTCAGTGTCCCCAGTGGTGCAGTCAGTGTCCCCATTGCAGCCAGTGAAGGGAGAGGAGAGCCGCAGCCGCCTGTTTGATTACAGTGCTGGGAACATCACAGCTTTCATTTCAATAGCTCTGTGTTCCCCGCTGTGCGCCGTCACATACAGCCCCTCCCCCTTGTCCGGGCACTTTGATAGACAGATCACTCGTCCCATTGGACAACTCTCCTCTCTTCTACGATATAGGAAGCCCCCCTGATAGGTGGCACGAAGGGCGGGGGCGGAGCCCCACACCCGCCCAGGCCCCGCCCCATTTGGTATCGGCAAAAATTCTTTTGGCTTTTTCCCGAAAGGGCCATTTTCGGCCGATATGTTTCGGCAGCCGAAATTTTGGTGCATCCCTACTAAAGACTGAGACTTTTTTGCATGGATATAATCATTTTAAATATAATGCACAATATTGGTAAACTTTTGAAAAATATAAAAAAAAAAAAAAAAAAAGACACCTATGCCTAGGTAGACAACCAAATAATAATAAATGGTGATGCAAGCAGCTGCTGTCTATACTATCCATAAGGATTGACAACTATATATAAATTTCTGGCAGCGCTTGTTTAACCACTTCAATACCGGGCCTATTCTGGCACTTCTCGCCTACATGTAAAAATCATCTTTTTTTGGCTAGAAAATTACTCAGAACCCTCAAACATTATATATGTTTTTTTAGCAGACACCCTAGGGAATAAAATGGTGGTCAGTGCAACTTTTTATCTTGCACGGTATTTGCGCAATAATTTTTCAAACGCCTTTTGGAAAAAATCAGGAATTAAAAAATAAAACAGTAACGTTAGCCCAATTTTTTTGTATAATGTGAAAGATGATGTTACGCTGAGTAAATAGATACCCAACATGTCACGCTTTAAAATTGCGCACACTCATGGAATGGCGTCAAACTTCGGTACTTAAAAATCTCCATAGGCGACGCTTTGAAAATTTTTACAGGTTACCAGTTTAGAGTTACAGAGGAGGTCTAGTGCTAGAATTATTGCACACGCTCTAATGAACGCGGCGATACCTCACATGTGTGGTTTGAACGGCGTTTACATATGTGGGCGGGGCTTACATGTGCGTTCGCTTCTGAACGCGAGCTACCGGGGGACAGGGATGTTTTAAATTTTTTTTTTTATTATTTTTAATTTTACTTAATTTTTTTATTTTTACACTTTTTTTTTTTTTTACATTTTTTTCTTTTTGATCACTTATTTCTATTACAAGGAATGTAAACATCCCTTGTAATAGGAATCTATTGTGACAGATCCTTTTTATGGAGAGATGCGGGGTCAATAAGACCCCACATCTCTCCTCCAGACTGGAAAGCACGAGATCGGAAAAAAAAAAAAAAAAAAAAAAAAATCACCGATCTCATGCTGACAGCCGCGATCGCGGCTTTATTTATTTCCGGGAACCCAGGCACGGGAGAGCCTGGAAAAGCACCGGATGGCCGCGGAAGGTCCCCTCTAAGCCTACAAGAACGATCAAGCGGCGGAACTGCTGCTATGATCATTTTTATCGTGCACAGAATCACCAGCTGGAAAGAATGATATCTGGATGATGCCTGTAGTCGCAGGCATCATTCAGATATCCCCTAACAAAGTAAAGGACGTCATATGACGCCCTTGGTATTGAAGTGGTTAAACTTGGTGGTAAACTTACTTTATATTTAATTGTAATGCCTTCTATTACCTTCAGTCTATCAGCCTCCACCTTCTCTGGGTTCAGATGCTGATCTTCCCTGCACAGAGCCCTTAAAGGTATTGTAAATGTTGGATTTTTTTCTTTTAAACAAATTTGCCATACATGCTCTGTGCAATGGTTTTGAACAGAGCATCCCTGATTCTCTTTCTGGAACTCCCTGCCAGAGCTTCTGGCTCCTGCCTTCAGATTGCCCCTATAGCAAGGTGAAAAAAACTTCTGCCTTTAGAATGGCTCACTTCCTTCGCCTGCCCAAGGCTACATGACCCATAAGGCATTGCTCCTCACACATTTACATTCATAAGTTCTCAGGCACTTACTGACATGTATGAACACGTATGGAGCTGCATGTGGGCTGCACTGTATTTCCTGATATGTAAACAAATAATGGACTTTCTATGCAGGCCAACTAATCAATTGACCAATTAATCGATTCTGTAAAAACAGTTATAGAATAGAATAACTATTTTCATAATTGATGCTGCCGATTAGTTGTTTCAGATCTATATCTAACCATCTCTATAGATTTTTTTTTTTTTTCGTCATACTTACCTGTAAAATCCCTTTGATTATATCACAGGACACAGAGTGAGGCTATTATTCCTTACTTACTAGGACGCCCCAGAGCAATAGCCTTGAGGGGAGGGAGACATCCAGCCAAAAACAATAGCCATCAGACCTATACAGCAGCCTGCAGTAGACTGCGGCCGAAAAGCCAAATCCTCTGCTGCTCGAACATCCACTTGATAAAATTTTGTGAACATATGCACTGAAGACCAGGTAGCAGCCTTACAAATCTGAGCCACAGATACCGAAAAGCCCAGGTTCCTACACCCCTGGTAGAATAAGCTCTCACCCTGAAGGGAGAAGCCTTAAGTTTCAGACCGTAGGCCTGAATGACCAATTGACGGACCCAATGGGCAATGGAAGCCTTGGAAGCTGCCTGCCCCTTCTTGGGTCCTGACTGCCCGCACTATATCCAAGGAGTGCAGTCATTTCTCTTCCGCCAAATGAGGCGGAGAGAAAAAAAATAGAAGGCAAAACAATGTCCCCATTCAAATGAAAGGCCGACACCACCTTAGGCAAGAATGATGGAAGTATAGTTCCCTTCTAGCTGAGGTGATGGCCATAAGGACGGCTAGCATGCATGACCGCAAGACTAATGAAATTTGCTTGATAGGCCCAAACGTTGTTTCTGCAACACAGACAGTACCAGGTTTAAGTCCCAAGGACACACAGGTGACCTAATGGGGGGAAGCAAACGAGTTACTCCCTGCATAAAAGGTTCAGATTAGTGAATGGGAGGCTAAGGGCCTTTGGAAGAATACTGAGGATGCCATTGTCTGGCTTCACATCAAGCAATATAGGCTTTCTAGATCCTATAATAGATCGTGCTAGTGACAGTTTTTCTGGCATTCACTAGGGTAGACAGGACCGGTCCCGAGATGCCACAATCCTTTAACACCCTGGCTTCAATAGCCATGCCATCACATTTAGAGACTGTAAATTGGGGTGGAATAATAGGATTTTTTAAAACAGCTTACCTGTAAAAATCCTTTTCTTTCGAAGGACATCACGGGACACAGAGCCACAGTAATTACTGATGGGTTATATAGGTATCACTGGTGATTGGACACTGGCACACCCTATCAGGAAGTTCAACCCCCTATATAATCCCTCCCCTTGCAGGGATACCTCAGTTTTGTAGCCAAGCAATATAGTGTATTAGAAGAGGGGCGGGGCCTCTGTGTCCCGTGATGTCCTTCGAAAGAAAAGGATTTTACAGGTAAGCCGTTTTAAAAAATCCTATTTTCTTTCTCGAACATCACGGGACACAGAGCCACAGTAATTACTGATGGGATGTCCCAGAGCAATGCTACCTGAGGGGGGGGAACCACGACCAAGTAGGGTGCAATCAGACCTGAGGACCCTGTACCGCTGCCTGCAGCACACTACGCCCAAAGGCGATATCCTCATGCCTTCTCACATCCACCTGATAGAATCTGGTGAATGTATGAACTGAAAACCAGGTTGCGGCCTTGCAGATTTGAGCCATAGAGGCCCGGTGATGCACTGCCCAAGAAGCACCAATAGCCCTTGTGGAATGTGCCCTGATCTGAAACGGAGGAATCTTCTGTTTCAAACCGTAAGCTTGAATGATCAACTGTCGAATCCATTTAGAAATGGTAGCTTTTGACGCTGCCTGTCCTCTATTGGGACCCTCTGGCAGCACAAACAAAACATCCGTCTTGCGGATCTGAGTAGTTGCCCCTAGATAGACCTTAACTGCTCTTACTGCATCCAACGAATGTAGAGATCTCTCTTCCGGAGAACAGGGATCTGGAAAAAAGGAAGGTAGAACAATGTCTTGGTTTAAATGAAAATCAGAAACCACCTTTGGTAAAAAACTAGGATGAGGGCGTAGTACCACTCTATCCTTGTGTATAATCAAATAAGGCTCCTTACAGGAAAGAGCTGCTAATTCTGATACTCTTCTAGCAGAAGAGATGGCCACCAGAAAAATTAATTTCCTTGTCAACAAGACCAAAGGAATCTGACTTATTGGTTCAAAAGGCTGTTTCTGTAACACAGCCAGGACCAAATTCAAGTCCCAGGGGTTTAGGGGCGCTTTAACTGGAGGATTAAGACGCATCACCCCCTGCATAAAGTTTCGGACCAAAGAATGCGAAGCAAGTGGCCGCTGAAATAATACTGATAAAGCAGAGACCTGGCCCTTGATGGTACTCAAGGCCAGCTTCATCTCTAATCCCATCTGTAGAAAATCAAGGATTCTACCTATGACATATTTCCTGGGATGCCAACCTCTGGATTCACACCAGGTTATATAAGCCTTCCAGACTCTATGATAAATCATCCTGGAAGCTGGCTTCCTTGCATTAATCAAGGTAGATATGACAGGACCTGAGAGCCCACGACTCTTCAGAACGTGGGTCTCAATAGCCAAACCGTCAAATTTAGCGTTTGTAAGGCAGGATGGAACACTGGGCCTTGAGATAACAGGTCTGGGCGTTCCGGTAGTGTCCACGGGGAACCTACCGTCATCCTTACTATTTCTGCATACCAAGTCCTTCTGGGCCAAGCGGGGGCCACCAGAAGTACCGACTTCCTTTCCTGCCTGATCCTGCGAAGGAGTCGTGGTAGTAGCAGAATAGGCGGGAATGCATAAATCAGTGAGAACCGATGCCACGGAATCACCAACGCATCCGTCCCGCATGCAAGAGGATCTTTTGTCCTTGCCACAAATCTGTCTGTCTATCTTTTTGTTGAATCGGGATGCAAAGAGATCTACATCTGGAACCCCCCATCTTTGGCATATGGCCCAAAAGACGTCGGGATGCAGAGACCATTCCCCTGGAAGTAACTGCTGGCGACTTAGATAGTCCGCCTGCCAATTCTCTATTCCCGGGATGAAAACTGCCGATATGCATGGCACATGCATCTCTGCCCAGACTAAGATCTGGTTCACCTCTTTTTGAGCAGCTCGGCTCCGGGTGCCTCCCTGATGATTGACATAAGCCACTGCTGTGGCATTGTCTGACTGGATCCTGACCGGCAACCCTGTAGCCTGATAGTCCAGGCCTTTAGAGCTAGATGTATCGCCCGGATCTCCAGAATGTTGATGGGTAAGGTCCTCTCTGTCTTGGACCATACCCCTTGGACCGCAGCCTGTTCCAGAACTGCTCCCCAACCTGACAGACTGGCATCTGTTGTTACCACCGTCCAGGTAACCGGTAGAAAGGATTTCCCCTTCTGCAGGTTTTCGGGTATGAGCCACCAATTGAGGCTCTGACGCACCGCATGCGACAGGTGCATCGGAAAGTCTAATGCCTGAACCTTCTTGTTCCAGGTCGACAGAATACTGTGTTGCAGCATTCTTGAGTGAAACTGAGCATAGGGAACTGCTTCGAATGAAGACACCATCTTCCCTAGTAGCCTCATACAAAGGCGGACTGAGGGACCCTTCTTGGTCCTTACTGTCAGAATCAGCTCTCTCAAAGCAGTGATCTTTGCCTGGGGTAGAAATATTTTCTCCTGGCTTGTATCTATAATCAGACCTAAATACTCCAGTCTTCTTACTGGTTTTAGGAAAGACTTTTCTAAGTTGAGGATCCAACCCAGGTGTTCTAGATACCTGACCGTGGTCCTCAAGTTTCCCTTCAAAGAGGCTACCGACCGGTCTATCAAGAGCAGGTCGTCTAGGTATGCTATGACAGCTATACCCTGAGCCCTTAATCTGGCCAGAGGAGGAGCCAAGATCTTTGTGAACACTCGAGGTGCAGTGGCTATCCCGAAAGGCAGAGCCACAAACTGGAAATGGCGCCCTCCTACCTCGAAGCGCAGAAACTTCTGATGAGCAGGAAAAATGGGCACATGCAGATATGCATCTCTGATGTCTATTGATGCCAGAAATTCTCCTCCCTGCAGGGTGGGAACTACTGTTCGAATTGATTCCATGCGGAAGGATTGAATCCTTAGGAATCGGTTCAGATCCCTTAAGTCCAAAATGGGCCTGACATCCCCATTTGGCTTTTGGACCGTAAAAAGGTTGGAATAGAAGCCCAATCCCTGGTCCTTTGCGGGAACTATCATAATGACCTCCTGCGACAAAAGTCGCTCTAACGCTAGAAGGAGCGACTGCTTCTTCTCTGGGTCTCTGGGAACATTTGATCTGAGGAACCGAGGAGAAGGGAATTCCTGAAACTCCAGCTTGTACCCTAAGGTTACCGTGGAGACTACCCATCTGTCCTGGAAGTCCTCGTGCCAGAGCTCTGAGAACTGTCGCAGTCTTCCCCCCACTCGAGTGAGCGGAGGCGCCCCCTCATGCAGAGTCTTAGTGTTTTGCCTAGTAGGCTTCTTTCCCCAGGACTTCTTTTGTCCCTGGGGTTGACTCTTGTCTCTGGACCCCGATGGAGGCGGCCGTCAAGACTGCCTGGAGGCTGAAGCCCCCGGCGCTGGGGAAAGAGTCCGTTTGAAAGAGGGACGCTTACTCTTCTTCTTGACAGGTAAGAGAGTGCTTTTCCCACAAGAGATTCTCTTGATATAGTTATCCAAGTCCTCTCCAAACAACCTTGCACCACGAAATGGAAACTTAGCCAGTAGCTTCTTACATGGTGCTTCGGCTGACCAATTTTTTAACCATAGGATTCTACGTATATGCACCAACCCCAGTGAAAGACGGGAGGTTTGCACGATAGAATCTCTAATGGCGTCAACCACAAAGCATAAGGCCGCTGGAAGGTTAGCAAACCCCTGGGCCTGCTGTTCAGGTAATACTTTGATGACCTGCTTAACATGGTCTCTTAAGTATTGACAGACTCCAATCGCTGCTACTGCAGGTTGGGCCACTGATCCTGCTAAGGAGAAAACATCCTTCAATAGGGATTCCATCCTCTTATCTACAGGATCCCTGAGCATCTGAGCATTGTCTACAGGACAAGTCAGGCTATTATTTACGGAGGAAATGGCGGCATCAATAGCCGGTATTCCCCACATTTTAATAAACTTTTCTTCCATCGGATAAAGTGTTGAAAACTTTCTCGGCGGAAAAAAACGTTTGTCTGGGTGATCCCACTCAGAATAAATGAGCTTTTCAAGTAAAGTATGAACAGGAAAAGCATGTGCTGCTTGGAAAGGTTTCAGTGACCCCAAAGCAGAAGAGGATTCCTTAGCAGTTTCAGGTATGGGCAACTTAAATGTGGAGCGGACCAATCCAGTGAGGATCTGCACTAAGACTTTCTCCTCTTGGGAAGTCGCAGAGGGTCCCTCTCCACCTGATTACCCCGAAGAGGAATCATCCGTCCCATCCCGATCCTCTGAAAGGGATTCATCTCCTTTATCCCAGAGCTCCTCTGTCTGAGGGTCTTGGGGAACAGAGGAAAGCCTAGTGCGTTTTCTTCCACTGAGTGAAGACGTAATCACGGCCATTAATCTTTCCTCTAGACCATTAATAGTTGAGGAAAAAACCTCTTGTGTAATATATACAGGGGCTGAAGTGCCAGAGGCAGGTGTAGCTCCTGACCCCGATGGCTCTCCCCGGCTAGCCGTCCCTGGCCCATCTTAATGGGGGGAGGATGCTGCCGACAGGGGGCCCTCAGAACCTGAACGAGATCCCCTAGTGTCTCTGGTTCCTGGGGTGCTTGAACCTCTTCTACCCATAGTGCAAAGCAACAAGGTGTGAGGTGTACAAATGAACACTGCCCGCTGAGCGATGTAGTCTGGCTAAAAGCCTTGCTACCCAATGCTCAGTCTGGTGTTACTTCAGTAAATGCTGCCTAGGAGAATGCCTGTGTCCCACCTTACATGCGACCGTCAGCTCTGTGTCTCTCAGAAGGCTTAGTGCACCTGTACAGAGTGCCTTTAATAGCCTGCAGCTGGCCTGAGTGGGAGTCTAAGCACTCTGTGCTGACGTCCCGCCCCCTCCTCTACCGCCCCCCCCCCCCCCTCGAGTTTTGAAAAAAAAAAAAAAAAAACGAGCGTTTCCCGCACTGCCGACTCTCCTGTGCTGCTGGAGAAAGGCTGGGGATGGGGGGGGGGGGGGGAGGGAGGCTGGTAACAAGATCTGCCTGAATGGCTATCTTCAGAGATGGTGGCCATTAGGCCGCAGAGCCCGGGTGGTATAACCACTTTCTAGACCCCTGTGGCCCCTCTCTAGCCTGGGGGGGAACATTCAAACATGAGAAATCCCCCCTTCCACCTTACCTGTTTGCAGCCTGCTTGAGACGCTGGGACATAATCAGCGATTACAACACCTGAGACAGAGTCAGCATGTGCAGGTTTATGCTCTTGGCAGCCCCCGGTGGTCACAATAGGCATAGCATGCATTTACCTTAAAGGAGAAAGGCCACTAGAACTCAAAAATTCTGTGGAATCTCCTCTTACCTTAACCAGCCGCAGGGTGCTGTTTACACAGACCCAATCTTCACCTCTCACGGTGGGCTCCGTTTGAAAAAACCGTCAGAGACTGGGGCCCCCATCAGTAGGGGGATCCAACAGTTCTGGGACCGTAAAGCACCTCGCCAGAAATTAGGAAGTTTAAAGCCATTTTCTGATCTGCGGGGTCCAGCTCTCTAAAAAGAGAAGCATTACGGGTAAAACCTTGTTTCTTCGGACATGAGGCCCGGGTACCATTCAATTCGGCCATGAAAAGACACTTTGAATGGATCCGGTTCGCCTGGCTTGCCCCAGTATAGGATCTTAGGATATTCCCTTTGGAGCTCAGCACAGGACATCTTTACACGTCCATCACCTAAGACACTGGCGTAAAAACTGAGGTATCCCTGCAAGGGGGAGGGATTATATAGGGGGTTGAACTTCCTGATAGGGTGTGCCAGTGTCCAATCACCAGTGATACCTATATAACCCATCAGTAATTACTGTGGCTCTGTGTCCCGTGATGTTCGAGAAAGAAATAGGACCTTGAGACAGTAGATCGGGGCAGCACGGAAGCGTCCATGGCCCGTCTTTTGCCAACCTCATGATCTCTGGGAACCAGGGCCTTCTGGGCCAGGCTGGTGCAACCAGGATGACTGGAACCCTCCTCTCTCCGAGTCCTGTGCAACAAATGTGGAAGGAGAGGGATCGGGGGGGAAAGCATAAACCAGGGAGAACTAGTTCTATGGAACTACTAGAGCATCTGTTCCGATTGCCGCAGGATCCCTTGTTCGGGATACAAACTGCTGTAAGCTTGTTGTTGAACCTGGATGCCAAAAAGATCGACCTCTGGCCATCCCAAATGCTGGGAGATTTCCCAAAACACGTTCAGGTGTAGGGACCATTCCCCCAGGCAGATCTGCTGGCGGCTGAGATAATCTGCCTTCCAGTTCTTTACTCCCAGGATATGGACCACCGATAAAATCGGCATATGTCCCTCTGCCCAGGTTAATATGTGGTTCATCTCCTCCTGAGTTAAATGGCTCCTGGTACCCCCCTGGTGGTTGATATAGGCCACTGCAGTGGCATTGTCGGACTGAACCCTGATGGGGCAGTCCTGAAGCTCCACCGTCCAGGAGCGTAGGGCCAGACGTACCACCCGTAACTCCAGGATGTTGATGGGCGGGCTCTGCTCTGTCCTCGAACATCTCCCCTGAGCTGTGAGCCCCTCTAAGGTCGCTCCCCAGCCCGAGAGACTGGCGTCTGGTCAGTACTCTCCAAGATACCGGGAGGAAGGATATTCCCTTTTGCAGGTTCCGATCCTACAACCACCAGCTTAGGCTTAAGCATGCCCAGGGAGATAGGACATGGGGTAATCCAGGGCTTGTGCTCTCCTGTTCCAAGCCAACAAGTTGTTTTGCTGTATAGGCCTGGAATGGAATTGAGCGTAGAGAACTTCCTCGAAGGAAGACACCATCCTTCCTAGAAGACTCATACAGAGCCGAATGGAGGGTTGCCTGGTGCCCCTTACCTGACGCACCTGATCCTTCAGGGCCACAGATCTTTACGGGTGGTAGAAATAACTTTACCTGGACTGTATCCAGGATCAGACCTAGATACTCGAGACTCTGAGCTGGTCTCAACGCTGACTTTTTGGTATTTATGACCCAGCCCAGATTTTCTAAATACCGCACTGTGCAGGCTACACTGTAGTGAGTGATCTGAGCAGGTTGTCCAAGTATCCAAGCACCAAGATCCCCCTGGCCCCCTAAAAGACCCAGTACAGGTGCTAGGATCCTTGTAAACACCCAAGGTGCTGTGGCAATCTTGAAGGGCAGTGCCACAAACTGGAAATTACATTCCTCTACTGCAAATCGCAGGAACCTCTGATGAGGCTGAAGGATAGGTACGTGTAACTACGCATTCTTAATAGCGATAGAGGCTAAGAAGTCTCCCATCTGGAGCGAGGCTACTACCGAACGGACTGACTCCATCCTGAAGGATTGGATTAACCGATATTGGTTCAGGGATCTTAGATCCAAGATTGGCCTCACGTCCCCATTTGGTTTTAGAACAGTGAACAGGTTTGAATAAAACCCTGTGCATCTTTCGAACACCGGAACCTGTATTATCACTCCCTGATGCACTAACTGCTCTAGTGCTTGAAACAAGAAGTTTCTTTTTGAAAGATCCGCAAGAACGTTGGATCCTAAAAACCTCTGCAGGAGGAAACCTCCGTAATTCCAGCTTATAACAGCAGTACACTGTTGAGGTGACCCACTTGTCCTGCACCACTGTTCTCCAAATGTCCACAAATTGGAGCAGCCTTCCCCCCACCCAATAGAGTGGGGGCATACAATCAAAAGGAGGACTTGGTGCAAGGTTTAGAAGAGTTCTGCACCCAGGACTTTTTCTGGCCCTGTGGCTTGCCCCTGGCTCCAGCGCTCTGTTGGCGGCAGAACTGCCTTGGCGCTGAAATACCTGAGGAAGTCCTTGAGGTTTTAAACAAGGGACGCCTGGTCCTTCTCTTTACAGGAAGTAAAGAACTTTCCTCCAGAAATGTTTTGGATGTACTTGTCCAGATCACCACCAAAGGTTTCCCATGGAAGGGGAACCCTGCCAATAACTTCTTACATATAAGCTCGTCTGACCAGTTCTTAAGCCACACAAGTCTGCGCATGTAGAGGACAGGAGAGCCAGACGAGAGACTTCCTGTATAGAATCCTTTAAGGCATCTACAGCAAAACACAGCGCTCAAGGAATATCTGCCCTATTTTCAGCAAGATCATCCTCCTAGTTAGGCATGTCAGGCCATCTGACCTGATCCTTTAAAGACTGGCAGACTCCAATTGCTGCGACAGCTGGCTGAATAGCTGAACTGGCCAAAGAAAAGGAAGCCTTTAATAATGACTACAGTTTGTCAACATTCAAGCCCTGTGCGATATCCACTGGACAAGTTAAGTTCTTGTTTAACCATTTCAATACCAGGCCCTTTCACCCCTTCCCGCCCAGGCCAATTTTCAGCTTTCAGCGCTGTCGCAATTTGAATGACAATTGCGCGGACATGCAACACTGTACCCAAACAAAATTTTAATCATTTTTTTCCCACAAATCGAGCTCTCTTTTGGTGGTATTTGACAACCTCTGCGTTTTTTATTTTTTGCTTTAAAAAAATGAAAAAAAAATGTAGTTTTCTCCTTCACTGACGGAGACTGATAAGGTGGCACTGATGGGCACTAATAGGTGGCATTGATATGCAGCACTGACAGGTTTTACTGCTGGGCACTGATTGGCACTGTGATGGGCATTGTTTTTTTTTTTACAGGGCACCGACTGGCAGCTTATGGGCACTTTTCAGCAGCTGTGGTGGCACATCTGATGGAGCTGTGCTGATAATCAATGTGCCCCCCCCCCCAGATCGGCTCTCCCTGTCAGCGAGAACAGAGGAATGCCATTTACCGGCACTTCCTGGTTCACGCGATGATCAGCTGTGATTGGTCACAGCTGATCACGTGGTAAGAAGCCTCCGTCAGAGGCTTCTTACCATGATCGAAGATGCGGCGTGTCAGACTAATGCGCGCCGTCATTTTATCCTGCTGGACGTCATATGACGCCCAGTCAGGATAACTGAACCACTTCCCTCCCATCAATCTGCTATAGGCCTGGCGGGACGTGGTTAAAGAAGAGACTGCTGCATCTACGGCTGGCATGCTCCATTTTCCTCCATGTGATATAAAAGGGAATACCTCTTAGGAGGAACAAAAATCCTGTCAGGATGTTCCCAGTCAGCATACATCACCTGTTCCAACAGTGGGAGTAAGGGGAAAGCCTGTGCAGCCTGAGGAGGCTTTAGGGGCCCCAAAGAGGACAAGGGAGGCTCAGAAACCTCTGCAGGAGGAAACTTACAGGCAGAACGAACCATCTTGGTAAGAGTCTGGATCAAAAGCCTCTGTGATTGAGAGGTTGATACTAACTGGACATCTTCTGGTCCAGATTCCTTAGGAGCAGACTCATCTGTCAGGCCACCTCCCAAGTCCTCAGCATCTAGCTCTTCCCCTTCCTCAACTCATTCCTGCTCCAAATTAGGAGGCTCAGGTTAGGAGGATCTGTCACACTTTTTGCTACCATGCGGGTTGGAGGCAATCATGCCAGCAATCCTGTGCTCTAACCCAGCTAGGGCTGAGTACAGTTCATCCCTGGTGACAAAGGGTGAAGCAGGAGCATTGACTGTAGGTACAATACCAGATATGCGCAACGGCTCAGATTGCCCGGAAGCCTCTGATCTCTATGGGAATATAACACTAGGGCTTTGACTAGGCTCCTCAGGAGACGACACAGGTGTGCCCTCCCCTGTAGTGTTAGCCCGCTCCTCTTTTTTGAAGACATTGCAATCCACAAAAAGGGAGTACCTGGATTTAGTATTTTATCCCAGAAGGGAGACCTTTTAATAGGGCTCACCAAGCCCCTATGCAACAATCCTGCTAAGCACTTTAGCTTGCCAACCAACACCTGGTGACTTACGTGACCCAAGTAAGGGGGAATGAACTGTTGAAAGCGAAAGGTTTTCAGAACATGCTCTGTGTCCCACAGCTGTCCCCTAGAAGCGCTGCATGTCAGCCACTCTCAGCTTCAATAAGATGGCTGTGCGCCAGGACACATTGCGCGGTCACGGTCCCATGCACACAACAAATTTTCATGTGCTGACCTTCCACAAGAAAGCAGCCAAGACAACAAGAAAGGTACAACTTACCCAAAACACCAACAGTCAGCTCAAAACTCCCCCCTGTGGTCACTGCTACACAGGTGTCCAGCCTTGGCTAGATTGACAGCTTGTTACACACGTGGGGCACCCCGCAATAAGTAAATAAGGGGGGATTTCCCTTACTCGTCCAGGCACAGGGCAACCTTAGAAACCAAGAGCCCAATATTCACCCACCACGGCGGGTTCCATCACTTGGGGGACCTTCAAGGACTGGGTACCCTTTTCATGTTTTAGGGTCCACTCCCTTGGACCTGTACAGCACCCTGCAGGAATGCCTTAGATCTGTGGTGTCCAGAATTCCACTATGCAAGGTCCAGCGCCTGGAGGGTGCATTACAGGCAAAACCTCGCCGGATCCTTGAGTCTTCTTTGCAAGGCTCGGGTACCATTTATCCAAGCATATAAGCCTGTTTAAAATGGATCCGATCAGTTGATTCCCTCGATTCATTTAAGAACAGTGCTGGGACTCCAGACCTGGAGCCCCAGCATGAGAGAGAGAGAGAGCTCAAACGTGCCCATCCACCTTGCAGACACTGGTAAAAAACTGAAGTACTTCCTTTGGTCTACCAGTACCCCGTTCACCTGGAGATGAAGTATAACCCAGTAAGTAAGGAATAATAGCCTCACTCTGTGTCCCGTGATGTATGATAAAGATCTCTCTCTATATACTGCACACTCACATATACACACGTACAGCAGGTAAAAAGTATTGTACACGTCACTTTTGTTTTTTTATTTTTTTCGGTAAATAGATTTCTAAAGGTGCTATTGACAAAATTTTCACCACATGTCGGTAACAAGACATGCAATCCATACATACAAAGAAACCAAAACCAATAAGTTCAGAAATTAAGCTATGTGTAATAAAATAGAATGGCACAGGGAAAAAAGTATTGAACACATGAAGAAAGGGAGGTGCAAAAAAGCCTGGAAAGCCAAGACACCTGCTGAAATCTATTAGTAATTGGAAATCAATCTCAGTCAGTGCAAATTAATAACAGCTGGTTCAGTCTCAACTGATGTCCTATAAAAAGGTGTCTCATTGCCAAAGTGTCACACAAGAAACATCTCATGATGGGTAAAAGCAAAAAGCGCTCTCAAGACCTTTGCAACCTTATTGTTGCAGAATATACTGATGGCATTGATTACAGAAGGATTTCTAAACTTCTGAATGTTCCAGTGAGCACTGTTGGGGCTATAATCTGGAAGTGGAAAGATCATCATTTCACCATAAATCGGCCACAACCAGGTGTTCCTTGCAAGATTTCTCACAGAGGAGTGAAAATAATTATTATTAGAAGAGTTGTCCAAGAGCCAAGGATCACTTCAGCTTCAAAAAGACCTGGAATTAGCAGGTACAATTGTGTCAAAGAAAACAATAAGTAACGCACTCAACTGATATGGCCTGTATGCACGCTCACCACGCAAGACTCAGTTGCTGAAGAAAAAAGCAAGATGAAGCTCATTTAAAGTTTGCTGCACAACATTTAGACAGGCCTGTTAAATACTGGGACTATATAGTCTGGTCAGAGACCAAAATTGAACTCTTTGGATGACTCCCTCCCACATTGCTAACTTACTGACATATCAGCGTGGAAGTCACACCACTTCCTTGAAACTAAATCTCAAGAAAAAAAAAAAAAAACCTAAACCAAGCTGATATTCTCCCCACCCGTGCGTCTCTCCAAGACCTTTCCATCAATGTAACGGTATTGTCTCCCTTTTATATTGTAAAGAGCTGCATAAACTGTTGGCGCTAAATAAATCCTGTATAATAATAATGTCATAATATACACCATGTTTGGAGGTCAAATGGCACCGCACATCCCCCCAAAAACATCCCCATACTAACAGTAAAGTTTGGAGGTGGAAACATCATGCTGTGGGGCTGTTTTTCAGCATACAGTACTGGCAAACTTTAGATCATTGAAGGAAGGATGAATCGAAAAATGTACCAAAAACATTCTAGATAAAAATCTGGTGCCATCTACCAGGATGATGAAATGAAGGTGGACATTTCAGCAAGAGAATGATTCCAAACACAAAGCCAATGAAACATTTGATTTTAAAGAAAGAAAAAAAGCTGCTAGAATGGCCCAGCCAATTACCTGACTTGAATCCAATAGAAAATCTATGGAAAGAACTAAAGATCAGAGTTCACAGAAAAGGCTGTTTGTGTGGAAGAATGGGCCAAAAATCACACCTGAGCAATGCATGCGACTAGTTTCTCGGTACAGGGCGCGCCTTGAAGCGGTCATTATCAAAGGATTTTGTACCAAGCATTAACCACTTCAATCCAGGGCACTTTCCCCCTTTCCTGCCCAAGCCAATTTTCAGCTTTCAGCGCTGTCGCTTTTTAAAATGACAATTGTGCGGTCATGCTGCACTGTACCCAAAATGGTTTAGGATTTTGTTCCCACAAATAGAGCTTTCTTTTGGTGGTATTTGATCAACTCTAGGGGTTTTATTTTTTGCTAAACCATTAAAAGAAGCCCGAAATTTTTTTTTTTTTTTTTTTTTTTTTTTTATTTTCAAGTTATTCGTTTCCGTTCTACAAATTTGTAAAAAAGTACGTTTTCGCCTTCACTGATAATGCTGCACTGATGAGCACTGATAGGCGACACTGATGGGTGGCACTGATAGGCTGCACTAATGGGTACTTATGGGTGGCACTGATATGGAGGCACTGGCAGGCATTGCAGGTGGGAACTGATTGGCAGGATATGAGGGCACCGATTGGCATACCTGGTGGTCCTCGCTGATAGCGCAGGCCCCCCTGTCAGGAGAGCCGCCGACCAGCTCTTCTCTACTCGCGTCTGTCAGACGCGAGTGAGGAAAGGCAATACATGGCTTTTCCGGTTTACATCGTGATTGGACACAGCTGATCACGTGGTAAAGAGCTTTCATCAGAGGCTCTTTACCGAGATCAGTGCTGTTGTATGTCAGACTGACACACAGCACGCCCCACGCCGGCTTGTTATCCTGATCACATCCGGTCAGGATAATACAACCACTTTGCGCACATCATATTGGTATATGGCGGGCGGGAAGTGGTTAAATACATTTTAGTTAGAGTGTTCAATACTTTTTCCCTGTGTCAATCCATTTTATTACACATAACTTAATTTCTGAACTTATTTGTTTTGGTTTCGTTGTATGTATGGATTGCATGGGTTGTTACCGACATGTGGTGAAAATTTCATGTCAATAGCACCTAGTATAGTACCTGCTGTATATACATTGCTCAAAATAAACGAAACAAACACTTTTTAATCAGAGTATACAAGTCAATTAAACTCCTGGGATATTGCTCTGATCAGTTAAGTAGCAGAGGGGATTGTTAATTTCATTAACACCAAAGCAGCTGAAACTTATTAACAACAGGTGCACCAAATGGGCAACAATCAGACGACCTCCAAAACAGGAATGGTTTTACAGATGGAAACCACAGACATTGGTTTCCCCTACTCATCTTTTCAGATGAGTAGGGGAAACTTATTCTTTTTCACTAGTTTTGCATTTGGCTAGGGTCAGGGTTACTACTGGTAGCATGAGGTGA
Source organism: Aquarana catesbeiana (assembly GCF_042186555.1). Classification (NCBI taxonomy): domain Eukaryota; kingdom Metazoa; phylum Chordata; class Amphibia; order Anura; family Ranidae; genus Aquarana; species Aquarana catesbeiana. The sequence continues at coordinate 472,244,460 of NC_133324.1, read as the reverse complement.
TACCTGGGCCCTATAGGGGTTGCACAGGGAGTCCAAATCCTCCAGGATGGCATATCAATACGTGCCATTGCCAGGTTTGCTGTGTCTCCCGGCACAGTCTCAAGAGCATCGAGGAGATTCCAGGAGACAGGCAGTTACTCTATGAGAGCTGGACAGAGCCACAGAAGGTCCTTAACCCATCAGGAGGACTGGTATCTGCTACTTTGTGCAAGGAGGAACAGGATGAGCACTGCCAGAGACCTACAAAATTACCTCTAGCAGGCCACTGGTGTGAATGTCTCTGACCAAACAATCAGAAACAACTTCACGAGGGAGGGCTGAGGGCCCGACGTCCTCTAGTGGGCCCTGTGCTCACTGCCCGGCAGCTTGGAGCTCAATTGGCATTTGCCATTGAACACCAGAATTGGCAGGTCCGCTACTGGCGCCCTGTGCTTTTTTTTCACAGATGAGAGCAGGATCACCCTGAGCACATGTGACAGACGTGAACTCGGCTTCTCCAGACCCTGAGAACGTTATGCTGCCTGTAACATCCTTCAGCATGACCGGTTTGGTGGTGGGTCAGTGACGGTCTGGGGAGGCATATCCATGGAGTGACGCACAGACCTCTACAGGCTAGACAATGGTACCCTGACTGCCATTAGGTAACGGGATGAAATCCTTGGACCCATTGTCAGACCCTATGCTGGTGCAGTGGTTCCTGGGTTCCTCCTGGTGCATGACAATGCACGATGTCATGTGGCAAGGGTAGGCAGCCAGTTCCTGGAGGACGAAGACATTGATACCACTGAATGGCCCCCACGCTCACCCGAGCTAAATCCGAAAGATTGCCTCTGGGACATTATGTTTCAGTCCATCCAACGCCACCAGGTTGCACCTCAGTCTGTTCAGGAGCTCTGGAATGCCCTGGTCCAGATCGGGGAGGAAATATCCCAGGACACCATCAGCCGTCTCATTATGAGCATGTTCCGACATTGTCAGGCATGCATACAAGCACGTGGGGGCCATACAAACTGAGTACCATTTTGAGTTGCTGCAATGAAAATTTCAGAAAAATGGACTAGCCTGCTGCATCATTTTTTTTCACTTTGATTTTCGGGGTTGAGACTTTTAATTTCAATCAAACGATGTGGCATCCTTTTGTTCCTAACCCAGTCCATATTCATTTAGACATCCAGCATACTTTTCCATTTTTCTCCATTGAGAACCGATATGATTTCAAAGCGTTCCTTAAATTTTTTTGAGCAGTGTGTTTAGTATGTATAGACATACTAAATTATAATATATACACACAAACATATATACACATATATATATATATATATATATATATATATATATATATATATATATATATATATATATATATATATATATATATATATATATATATATATATACATATACATATACACACACACACACACACACACACACACACACACACAATCTATACACACACTCTCAGCCTTAGAAAATAATTCACACCCCTTGAAATTTTCAACATTTTGTCATGTTACAACCAAAAACTTAAATGTATTTTATTGCGATTTTATGTGATAGACCAACACAAAGTGGCACATAATTGTGAAGTGGAAGAAAAATGATTAATGGTTATCAAATTTTTTAACAAATAAATATCTGGAAAAAAAAGTGCGGCATGCATTTGTATTCAGCCCCCTTTACTCTGATACCCCTAACAAAAAATCTAGTGTCACAAATTGCCTTCAGAAATCACCTAATTTGTAAATAGAGTCCACCTGTGTGTAATTGAATCTCAGTATAAATGCAGCTGTTCTTTGAAGTCCTCAGAGGTTTGTTAGAGAACCTTAGTGAACAAACAGCATCATGAAGGCCATGAACACACCAGACAGGTCAGGGATAAAGTTGTGTAGCAGTTTAAAGCAGGGTTAGGTTATAAAAAAAATATCCCAAGCTTTGAACATCTCACAGAGCACTGTTCAATCCATCACTTGAAAATGGAAAGAGTATGACACAACTGAAAACTTACCAAAACATGGCCGTCCGGGGGGCGTGGCCTGGACATGGCTGAGTGAAGCTGCTTTTTCTTGGAGCTCCCGGCCTGTCCCGAAAACCTCGGCTACATACGCTTTATTAGAGGCATGATACCATCCAAAAGGCACAGGACAAGAGCATCCACCCGAGGGACACCCGTTGGCAGGAGTCCTGGAGAGATCCGCCACTATTTCCAGCAGCTACAAGGTTCATCTCCAGGAGCCACAGTAGCGGCGCCGCGAGGCCTTCCGCGTGGTGAGAGACACAGAGCCTCCGTACAGAGCGGTACTCCCGTTTCACCCTGTCCCAGCGGGGTCACTAACAACCCCCCGGGAACCATCGGAAGTCCAAGGAGGATCACAATGGCATCCCCGCAACCACCTGTACCCCTTATGCTTGACCAGGACATTCGGGCCCTACTCCAGGCCCTCCCCACCAGATCAGACATCGAAGCGCTCATCCTCAGGTTGGAGGAAACGCATCGACGGGACATGCAAGAGATACGTGGGGAGGTAGCTACTCTAGCGGACCGCATAGACACAGGTGAAGCATCGGTCACCTCCCTGGAGGGAAGAGTAGCAGCACTTGAACAAGCTAGGGACCTGCACCGTGACTCCACCATTGCCCTACAATTGCATCTGGAAGATATCGAAGACCGGAGTCGCAGGAACAATCTGCGACTCCGAGGAATCCCGGAGGACATAGCAGTGGAGAACCTGGGGGAGACGGTGAGAACAATGTTCTGCACCGTGCTTGAAGACCCGGACCTTAACATTGAACTAGACAGAGTTCACAGAGCTCTAGGCCCCCGATCTGAAGATCCGACCAGACCACGGGATGTAGTATGCAGACTACATCGATACACCCAGAAGGAAAGCATCCTGCGCCGAGCCTGGGAGTATGGTGATGTGGAGGTAGGAGGCAAGCAAGCAAAAATACTGCCAGACCTATCGAGAGCTACGCTGAGGCGCAGAGCCTTACTGCGCCCTCTTCTAGAACTTGCCAAACAAAAAGGCTTAACATACAGGTGGGGATACCCACTCTCTGTGGTGTTCCGTAAGGATACAAGCTCCTTCTCCTTACAAAGAACAGAAGACCTTCCGGCACTATTGAGGTTCATGGATACGGAACCAATACAGGTACCTGACTGGCTGCAGTTCCTACCACGACCACAAGGAAGATCGGGCCACCTGAGAATGCATGGACCCCTTCCTCCTCGTCACTTTAGGAACAGAAGAAGACGCAGGACGGCCTCAGAAGGGGAACCACGTGAGTAGGCCCTGGGCCATCCATCCCCATTCATCATCACATGCCCAAGATAGAACGAGAGGTTGCCAACCCCCACTCACAGGGAACTGTTACAAGGCCATCATTGCATGCCAGCGGGGAAGATGTTTGGATAAACTCTGGCTCCACTCCCTCCCGCCCGGCCTCCCCCCCCACCCCTCCTTCCCCTCCACTCCTCAGGACATTAGCTGAACACACTTTCAGGCAGCACTGAGTACTGGAGGCCCCTTTAGAGAGCTGGTGAAAACCCACAGACCAAATACCTAAACAATACCCACCCCAATACCGAACAGAAGTCACTCCAGACTCCATAGAATCAGGGGCTCGGAACCTACCATTTCCCACCCATCAGTCAATACATAATTTAGATGCCCAGAGTCATCTCCTCCGGGTGGACTCGGAACCATACATGCAACACGGATGCAGGAAGCTGAATGGTTCAACAACAAGGGAGGAAGAGAATCGAAAGACACTCAATATCTCTGGCCCTGCACGTCAAGGAATACTTTCCATGGACTCAAGAATGCAATAGGAACCATGACACGTGTTACGAAAAGTCCACCATAGATGGTTAAAGTTATTTACCACACCGCAAATATACCAGCGGGGAACTATACACGGGTATTCTGGGAGGGGGATAGTGGAGGGGACTTCCCGTTTGCTGGTCTAAAGTGTTTATTGTCCAGGTCCATGATAGATCTTGACCACCTACACACAGTTTGAGGCGGGACTGAACATTATTGGTCCTGAGGATGTGCAGAGACCGGCAAAGTCAGGGGTTGGCTATGAACCTCATCTTACAGCTCACTTTCAGGCCACCTTAATGAGCTCGTCAGACGGGTATGTCGATGGATGGGGAGGGAAATGTGACCTACTTTATGGCAATTACTGTGTCCCTCTACTTTTGCAGATAGGCTCCTTGGGTTTTAGTTATGGGAGCTCTATTTCAATCTCTCTCATTACACGTTATGTTAATTTATGCCTTTTATTTTTTGTTGGTCTTGTCTTAGGCTGTTAATACATTTGTAACGCTACAAACCACTAGTCTGCTATATTACTGCTTTAGACACACCGCGTGCACAAACAGAAACCATAGATGGCCGGGGGTGGAGGGAGAGGCTCGGGAGCTCACTTCCTGGCCCTGTCTATCCACATTCCCACATAGGACAGCGCTCCATTCCCAGTGTAGCGACTGGGGAGCGTAATAGCCCATTTGGCTAACTTAGTACTCACATCTAGCTGCACTATCTAGTGGCAGCTTCTATTATTTCTTTCTCTCTCTGTTCTGTTCTTGCTCTCTTTCCCTCTACTGATCTTGTCTGACACCCCCTCCCTCCTCCGCCCTCCACTTCCCCCCTACCTTTCCTCCTCCCTTCCCTGGCTCCCTTCCCTTTCCCCCCTCCTTTACCCACTTACCGATTATTAATACACCCATCATCCCAGACCATGGCATCCTTAAACATAATTTCTCTTAACGTGAAAGGCCTAAACACACCAGAGAAAAGACGAATGCTGACTAATGACATGAGACGCATGGGAGCAGATATTGTTTTTCTGCAGGAAACCCATTTTAGGGAAGGTTCCCTGCCGACACTTCAAAACAGATTTTTCCCATTGGTTTACCACTCCAGATACACAGAAGCCAAATCCAGGGGAGTCTCCATCTTAATCTCGTCCAAAATCCCATGGACACTCACAGATGTAAAGTATGACAAGGAGGGCAGATTCCTTTTCCTAAAGGGGATGATTGGGAACTCCAAAGTAACCTTAGCTAACTTGTACGCTCCCAATACACATCAAGACATATTCCTCAAACGTCATCTAGACCTACTATCACACTTCACCGACGGAAACTTGATCGTGGGAGGTGACCTTAATGTCCCCCTTGCCCCTACGGAGGATACTTCCACTGGAACCTCCTCTACATCGCGAGACTTGCGTAAACGTATCGGAACGACACTACACAATCTCCAACTGATAGATGCGTGGCGTCTCTTTCACCCGGGGGAAAAAGATTATACCTTCTTCTCTAAACCACACCAGACGTACTCCAGAATCGATTATTTCCTGATCCCCCACAGAGACCTGCATGCGATTAAAGAGACTAACATAGGATCAATTACATGGTCGGACCATGCCCCGATTACATTAAGATACACCCTTCCAGACTTACGGTCGACACAGAAACCACCATGGCGATTAAACGAAACACTTCTGAAAAACCCAGAAATTTTAGCTGAAGTAACCAAGGAAATTGGCCACTATTTCACCTCCAACACCACCCCTGACTGCGACACCGGACTAGTATGGGAGGCACACAAAACCGTAATTAGGGGAATACTGATCAAGCACGGCTCACGACTCAAACAACAACGAACGACACAACTGAACACCTTGCTGAAGAAATTAGACACATTAGAAGAGAGACATAAACAGACACCCACCAAACAACTAGAAGCAGAGCTAAACTTGGTCCGGACACAGATCACTGACCTTTTACGATATAAAGCGAAAGCGGCCATACAAATTAGCAAAAGGAAAAATTACGAATCTGGTAACAAATGCGGAAGATTATTAGCTCAATCACTACGAGAACAAAAAATGGCCTCATATATACCCCACATCATGACCCCTACGGGCCGGAAAGCCTCCTTGCCCCACCACATAGTGCAGGAGTTTAGTTCATTTTACTCCTCTCTATATAACTTAAAAGAGACACAAATCCCCACTGAAAACACGACAGAATACATAACATCCTCCCTCATGCCGACCCTCCCAGACGATGCAAAATCCATACTAGAAGAACCCATCACGTTGACCGAACTGCAAATCGCTCTAAAACATTCTAAGTCAGGGAAAGCACCAGGCCCGGACGGGCTTACAATCCCCTATTATAAGACCCTGCTTCCCTCCCTGGGCCAGCACCTGGTTGAACTATATAATACTTTAGGCTCAGGGGGTAAGTTTCATAAGTCCACGCTACAGGCACAAATTTCTATCATACCAAAAGAAGGTAAAGATCCGGGCCAATGTGGGTCCTACCGCCCGATTTCCCTTTTAAATACGGATCTCAAACTTTTCACAAAGATCATCGCCACCAGATTACAACAACACCTCACCTCACTTATACACCTCGACCAGGTGGGTTTCGTCCCGACGAGGGAAGCTAGAGATAATACGATTAAAGTTCTAAACCTACTGCATATCGCTAATAGCACCAAATCCCCATGCGTCCTACTTGGAACTGACGCCGAAAAAGCGTTTGATCGAGTAAGCTGGAGGTTTATGTTCGCGACGCTGAAACACATAGGTCTGGGAGACAAAATGATACACTGGATCTCCGCAATATACACAGACCCAACAGCCAGGGTAAGGGCAAATGGAGTATTTTCAAAAACTTTCCCAATTACTAACGGAACCCGTCAAGGGTGTCCCCTATCACCCCTGCTCTTTGCACTATCCCTGGAACCTTTCCTATGTCACATTAGACAAAACCCAGACATTACAGGGATAGAAATAGGCAACAAACAATTTAAAGTTTCCGCATACGCCGACGACTTAATGTTCTCCCTCACAAACCCAACCATTTCTCTCCCCAATCTCATGAAAGAATTTCACACATATGGTAAATTGGCTAATCTGAAAATCAACTTCAGTAAATCTGAAGCGATGGGTCTGGGAATTCCACAACCACAACTCACACAACTTCAGAATAGTTTCCACCTGAAATGGACTACCACAGCTCTGAAGTATTTAGGCACATTTATACCCCCAACCTTCCCCCATCTATTCAAGCTAAACTTTCCTCCCCTTTTAAAAAAAGTCCAACAAATGCTAGATAAATGGAACGTAGGACTCCACTCATGGTTTGGACGTTGCAACATCCTCAAGATGACAATCCTACCTAAATTCTTGTATCTCCTACAGACCATCCCCATACATATACCAGCAAGCTTCTTCAACCAAATACGCTCACTATTCATTAAATTCCTTTGGGCAGGGAAAAAAACCACGACTCAATAGGAAAACCCTTTCTCTACCCAAACGTTACGGAGGACTGGCAATGCCTGAACTCCAGACCTACTACAGGGCAACACATCTAGGCAGGCTCATCGACTGGTGCCGGCACACAGCCACCAAACTATGGACTCAACTCGAACAAGCACAAAGCGTGACTCCTCTACACAGAATCCCCTGGTGCTACGCTAATCTCCCAACAGATCTCAAACATCACCCGTTAATAGGCAACACGGCTCGTGTGTGCGCTCACCTGGTTGACTCATCTCCCCTCTTTGCTCGCGAGTCTCCACTTAAGCCCATACTAGGAAACCCTGCATTTGAACCCGGGATGGGAGACGGGAGGTTTAGGGAGCTGAGGGAAGAGGGATTATACCAAGCCTCACATTTCAGTAACAGGGGTAGATGGAAAACTATTACAGAGTTGTCTGACCCGGAGGGTTGTTTCCGCCTAGACTTCCTGAGAGCGCTACAACTTCACCACTTCCTCAGCAGCATGACACCACCTAGCACTACTGATCAAACCCTCACATCAATGGAGGAACTGTGCTCGGGCTCGGGATCCATACTACACGCACTCTCTCTAACTTATAGTATGCTAATCACCCCATCAGAGGATCATAAGATACAGGGCCTCACCAAATGGGAAAAGGAACTAAAAATTACATTTACCACCAAGAAAAAACAACACATTCTACAGTTCACCCATAAATCTTCTCTATGCACCAAGATCCAAGAAACAAACTATAAAATCCTTACTCATTGGTACAGAACCCCAGCATTGCTTAACAAGATTTTCCCCGCGTCCTCAGAGTTATGCTGGAGATGTCAAGAAGAGAAAGGCACACTCCTCCATATTTTCTGGTCATGCTCTCGGATCCAGACCTTTTGGAGAGAAGTCCGCCAGTTAATACAAAAATTCACAGACCGGGCCGTACCCGATGACCCGGCATACTTCCTTCTTCACGCTAACGACACCCCCCAAAAGATCTACAAAAAATCAGTCATAAGGCATTTATTAGATGCAGCAAAAACTTGCATTCCACTTTTGTGGAAGTCCACTCAAACACCAACCATAGCCCTCTGGCTCCATAAGGTAGAGGAAATAAACCAAATGGAGGACTTAATCCTCACAAGCCAAAACAGACAAGAAACATACACCAAGACTTGGCAATTATGGAATATGTTCAAGTATTCAGAGGAAGGACAGGCACTCCAAGGTTGTTGAGGTTAGAATGTAATATGTGTATAGAAATATTCGCAGATAGACGTAAGTAAATACACGTACCCGTACACCACTAACTGTATCCCCGACCCCCCCTACCCCTCCTCCCCTCATGTGGACACACCCCCCCCCTTACCCATCCCTTCCTTTTTCTCTAACTCTGTCTATATCTATCCCACTTACCATTCTACACTCTCGCTCGCTAGATTTCTCTCTTCTCTCTTAAAATGATAAAATAAACAGGGAACCGTTCAACTGGGTTTATGTTCCCCTTTATTCCTGCATTCACACACAAAGCACACTGACAACACAAGCATACAGAAAATTATACGTTATGCTCTTTATATTATATCTGAATGCAACACATGTACTGTCACTATAACCTATGTATGTACTGTTTTTGAATGCAATTACATTATTGTTGTATGTTCCGGTGAACCGGTTTTCTGATATAAATAAATAATTTAAAAAAAAAAAAAAAAAAACATGGCCGTCCATCTAAACTGACAGGTCGGGCAAGGAAAGCATCAATCAGAGAAGCAGCCAAGAGGCCCATGGTAACTCTGGAGGAGGAGCTGCAGAGATCCACAGCTCAGGTAGGAGAATCTGTCCACAGGACAACTATTAGTCGTGTACTCCACAAATCTGGCCTTTATGGAAGAGTGGCAAGAAGAAAGCCATTGTTGAAAGAAAGCCATAAGAAGTCCTGTTTGCAATTTGCGAGAAGCCATGTGGGGGACACAGCAAACATGTAGAAAAGGTGATCTGGTCAGATGAGACCAAAATTTTACTTTTTGGCCTAAAAGCAAAACGATATGTGTGGTGGAAAGCTAACACTGCACATCATGATGAAACATGGTGATGGCAGCATCATGTTGTGGGGATGCTTTTCTTCAGCAGGGACAGGGAAGCTGGTCAGAGTTGGTGCGAAAATGGATGGAGCCAAATACAGGGCAATCTTAGACGAAAACCTGTTAGAGTCTGAAAAAGACTTGAGACTGGGGCAGAGGTTCACCTTCCAGCAGGACAACAACCCTAGACATATAGCCAGAGCTACAATGGAATGGTTTAGATCCAACACATGAATATGCTTTGAATGGCCCAGTCACAGTTCAGACCTAAATCCAAATCAGAATCTGTGGCAACACATGAAAATTGCTGTTCACAGACGCTCTCCATCCAATCTGACAGAGCTTGAGCTGTTTTGCAAAGAAGAATGGGTAAAAATTTCACCACTCTAGATGTGCAAAGCTGGTAGAGACATCCCCAAAAATACTTGCTGCTGTAATAGCAACGAAAGGTGGTTCTACGGGGGGGCTGTATACAAATGCATACAATACTTTTCAGATATTTGTCAAAAAATTTTAAAAAATATTTATCATTTTCCTTCCACGTCACCATTATGTGCCACTTTGTGTTGGTCCATCACATGAAATCCCAATAAAATACATTTAGGCACTATGTGTGTTGAATATAATCTCTCTATAGATAGATAGATAGATAGATCTATCTCACATTAGCGCCTAGTTGTGGCGTTGGGTGGAAATGGACATACTTGGGCTTTCCTCCTTCCCACGTATACGTAAATAGCCATCTGTATAGTTAAACTTGTCTAGCCAAGGGTGTAGGTGGTATCCAGGGAAATATCTCCTGTGCCTAGCATTCCAGCACCACCTCCCAAAGATGATTCCGGCGTGACGCACTTCCAGTGCGTGCTGCTGGTCTATTTGCGTACACACAAGTAAACAAGATTTATACTAATATATACATAGGGCTACCATGGAGTCACTGTGCTTTGATTATTGAGGCAGTTAATTCCCTTTACTAAATGCAGGATTATTGTATTACCCATTTAGATGTGGAGAGCAGTGACAGGCGAGTTTTGTCATTGGATTGTCTTGGTAGCTCTGCCAGGTTTGTCATTGGAGGGGAGGGTCTTGGCAATATAGAAACACAAAATTGTGGTATTGCAACAGGTTGGGTTAGCTCTGAGGAAGGGGGCTTGACCTCCAAAATGTGTCAGCTCTCCAACCGCAGCTACTTTGGCATCGCTTGAGCGGTTTTCAGATATGCTTGTACCTTCACATGTTTGAGTATTTTTTGTCCCTTTTTAGTGACTAAAATTTGGTGGTGGTGATGCATTAGGCGTTTACCCCCTCCTATGCCTTTTCACAGTTGTTAAAGATTCCCCCCTTGAGGTAGGCAGCATTGGTTTGGGCACTACATATACACCATCAGATGTGGGATGGCATTAGCGCTGACGTGTTATGTTAATGTTACAGGGGAGGGGGGGGGGGGGGGTGGAGCGACGCGCTGACGTCACCTCGTATGTTACTGAAGGGACGGGTTGTCTGATCGTGCGCCGGCCGGCACATTAGACTTTTATTGACTCGAATTGCTGTAAGTGTAAAACTTTCTTTTTTATAATAAATTTATAAAGGTTTTATACTATTGGAGAGTTTTATATGTATCATGTGCATTCATGCATTGGTCTAAATGGTATTGAGGCGGTCTGATGAACCCTGAGTGTGCTCGCTGCACATTGGAATTAAGCTGCGTCTTACAATATTATGCTTTCCTTGATCCTCTGTAAAGGGGGATCATGGTCATCTGATAAGAAGTAATTCCCTCTAAACTTGGTGGTGGATTCAGCACATTTTTATTAGCATTTGGGAGTGGTCACTGCACTTAAAGATGGACTTTATTGAATAAAAATTTGAGCACTGTGGATTATTTGCAGATGGACTTTATTGTTTTTCATTGTATTTATTTTAATTTTGTTCACTAGTGGTATTTGATCAATTAATTTTTTCACATTAATATAATTATCAATTAAGGTTTATATATTCTGTTTGAACACTGGTATAATATGCATTGATTAAGTTATCATTCATGATCTATTAGGTTTGGCGCGATTCTATTTTTATTTTAATTTATTTTCACTGTGTTGGTGTTATACAGGAGAATTGCAGCTTTCGATTTATCTTGCGTACTTTGTACTCAAGTCAAGCATATTTTTTATAGTGCAGTTTTTCTCCCAAGGCACTCTTGAGACTCCAACTGATCCAAAAGCTGCAGTAAACAGCTGCAGTGTTTATGATAAAGCCAATTTGATAGAAGATTCAGCCGGAAAAAAAAAAATCTATGGAAAAAAATCTCCACAAGAGAAGCCAAGCTTCTCTCAGCAGAGACAAGAGGACCATCACCTAAGGGCACTAGCACATAAACTGAGGTAAGCTGGGAGTGAGAGGGGTTATATTGGGAATGTCCCAGCATCTTTTTGCCACTGTCTGATCACCTGATGGTAGCTGCCTTTACCCAAATTGTAAAGAAAAGGAGGAAGGGAATAAGGAGGCAGTGAACAGGAGATGCTCAAGGGAAGCCTCAGGTATACATGCATGAGGGCCTTGTTTTCCACCAAGAACAATTCCATCCAATAAAAACATTTATTTTTTTTTAATTTTATTTTATGCTTGTTGCGGGAGGAAAGAATAAGATCTTCCATCGACCTGATCTCTTTGACTTTGCAAATCTACATGGTGACTGTGGGAGGTGAGGCATCTATTAAAAGAATGCAGGACTAGGCAGCATTCAGGTGTCCGAGTATTGGTTTTTGGTAGAACTTAACTGGGATAGAGGAGAGGTGTAACAAAAAAGGTGCAGGGCTCATCTGAATAGTGTTGTCTGTAAATTTGAAACATTTCACTAAACTTAGACCACAAGGGCTGCAGCCTGAGGCAGGACCAGGTGGTGTGGAGGATAGTTCCCATTTCAAAATTGTAATGCCAACAGTGGTCATTTACCTCAGGATAAAAATTATGAAGGAGGGACGTGTGTTCTGTAGCACCTGGATGTAATATCCATTGGCATGAGTGCTTCCACTGTGGGCCAGTATCTGTAACAGATAAAGTGAGATGCTTGGTAGATTTTGCTCAGCAATAGGGGGCGGAATGGACTGTCTCTTGCGCCTGGAGAGAAGGCAAGATTGCCTATTATCAGATTCAAGGGTGATACAACTGGGGAGACCATATTTCACTCAGGTCTTGGCACACATTTGCAAGGTTTTTCAGATGTGGGAGAGACTTTTGGGCAACACCAGGGTAGGTGATTCAACAGAACTGTGTAAATATATTGATTGAGCACAATAAATTGTTTTACGTTATCATGTCTGCAGCAGTCTTTTAGCCTGACCAGAGGCTTTGGGAGAGGCAATGATGGCATCATTTTAGTCATGGGCATTTGTTGGCTCACACGAATTTAAAAAAAGCAGAGTTGATCTTTTGTAGCAAAAGGAGGGGATGAGTATTGTAAGTGCCGACACCAGGTTTAAGAACTTTGGGAGAATGGACATCTTGATAATATTACACCATTCAAACCAGGAAAACATTGCAGAGTCTCATTTTTGGAGCAGCTTGTGGACCTTGTGAGCAAAGAGAGAAAATTAAAAGGAGGAAATATTGCTTTCATATTGGCTTGGAAGTAGGTACCCAAGTATTTATTGGTCACACTGGTCCAACGGAACCTAAAGTTCTCTTTGAGAGACTTGATTTGTTTAGGAGGTGGCTCTATCCCTTGAGCCTCTGATTTTTGGATGATTTTTTTGCCCAAGTGAGAACTTCCCATAGTAGTCAAAACCTTGCAGGAGATAAGGGAGGGAGGTGTGGTCCTTATATCATTTAATTTGGCGAGGGGTAATCCCCAATGATGCAGAGAGCATTGTAAATGTAAATATGAGAGCTTGGTTCTCTGCTACAATTTACTGTGAGTGCAGGGCACCATTGTGAACTGCCCCCAAGAGGGTGATCCATGACACCCCACAATCACAGAGGAGGGTAAAATGACCCGGTGTCATTTAATCCAGAAGAGAACCAGCATTGGACCATGGATTAGAAAGTCTTTAACCACTTGGCCATAGTAAAATGATGTCCTCACTTTGGGGGGGGGGGGGATATCTGAATGATGCCTGTCGCTACAAGCATCATTCAGATATCATTCTTTTTAGCAGGTGATTCTGTGCACGATAAGAATGATCATAGCGGCACTTCCGCCGCTTGATCGTTCTTATAGGCGATGGGAGGAGACGCCCCCCCCCCCTCCCGCCACCATCTGGTGCTTCTCCGGGCTCTCCCGTGCCATTGGGAGCCCGGAGAATGAATCGGCCAGCGCCGAATGAGGACGATAGAGATTTCTGGTGACCAGATGGTCACCAGTCATCTCTATGACCGTCGGAGGCCCGGGTGCAATGTTATGACATCACGCCCGGACCCCGCATTGTAAACAAAGCCGCGATCGCGGCTGTCAGCATGAGATCGGAGAATTTTTTTTTTTCCGATCTTATGCTTTACAGCCTGGAGGAGAGATGTGGGGTCTTATAAAAAAGTAAAAAAAGAAAAAAAATTTTTTTAAAACGCCCCTGTCCCCGGTAGCTCGCGCTCAGAAGCGAACACACACGTAAGCCCCGCTCACATATGTAAACGTCGTTCAAACCCCAGAGTGAGGTATCGCCGCGTGCGTCAAAGCGTCGCCTATGGAGATTTTTAAGTACCGAAGTTTGGCGCCATTCCATGAGTGCGCACAATTTTAAAGCGTGACATGTTAGGTATCTATTTACTTGGTGTAACTTCATCTTTCACATTATGCAAAAACAATGGGCTAACTTTACTGTTTTGTTTTTTTTTTAAGCACAAAACAGTTTTTTTTTTCCCCAAAAAAACGTATTTGAAAAATTGCCGCGCAAATACCGTGCAAGATAAAAAGTTGCAATGACCGCCATTGTATTCTCTAGGGTTTTTGCTAAACAACCATGTATAATGTTTGGGGGTTCTATGTAATTTTCCAGCAAAAAAAAAATGATGATTTTTACATGTAGGAGAGAAATGTCAGAATTGGCCTGGTAAGCAAGTGGTTAAAGGACAGCACTTAGGAGGAGGTAAATATCAAAGTTGAAGCTGAATTTTTAATTTTAGAACAGCTAGGTGAAAAAAAAAAAAAACTGGCGGAAGTGGAACAAAAGAGGGGGGGGTGTTTTTCAGACTGCTGACATATACCATAGCGTTTCTTGCTCTATTACATGTGGAGTTATGATTTTTGTCAAGATTTGGTCAGTTTAAACCGCATGTATAGAACACCCAGTTGATTTGTGGCAACTTACCGTTGGAATCTGTAGTGGTTTGGGGAAACACAGGTTGGCTCACATCTTTCTGAAATCGTGGAGGAACGGTTACTTTTCTTTCAAGCCTGTCAGACACAGTAATACAAAGACTATTTCTCAATTAATATAAATATTCTTTTCCGAGAAAACTATACTCGTAAATAATACAGTTCCATTGCTCACACATAACTAGCCACACCTGCCGGAAATATTTCCAGAAATGATGAAAAAAATTAAGCTGCTTTGCGAACTCTGCATTTTATTTGTAATGTTCTGTTGACCCATTCAAATTTAACACGCATTTTGTTAAAAAACAGATCTGCAATCAGTTTGCATTCATTTGGTATCAATGCTTTGTAACAACTAGTCCCAGGTTTTCCATGGGGATTACTGCACACACGGACAATGAAAGCACATGACAGACATCTATACTATCTGATGTGACAAACACAAAGTGGAAAAAGATGATTTAAGCAAATGTGCATGCCAAACTAGTCTCCAGTTAGGCCTGCATCAGCTTAAAATGAAAGGAACCCGTGTAATGAGCATTAACAAAAGTGCTACTGAAGCACACGCAAGCTTGCTCCCCAGCTACATGAACGCAGACAAATGTGGTAAATATCACAAGCACACACTGTCTTTGGTAAGTGTATTGCATTTCAAAGATTTCCTTCCATTTAAGCAAACCACATGCCTTTTTTTTCACATGCATAATCTCTTCTGACAAAGAGTTGAGACTAATGAATGCAATGTACTGAAACATACAGTAAGCAGATTAATTGGAAGACAACTAGATAAACAATGGGTATGTAAAATATTTTAATCGCCCCACATTGTAGAACAGTAGTTACTGTGGGGCAAATCTTTTCTATTTGATAAAGTTTTTTTCCATTAGGCTGGGTTCGTGCCTGGGGTCCGAGAGAATAAAAAATGTGTGGCCTTTTTAAAATATAAAAAAAATATCCTTATTTAGATCTATATTCATTTGTGTATTCCTACCTGCTAATAGGTTGGTGCCTCTGCCCCGGCAAATCCTTTAGAAGCCCTGCTCCATACATCGGGGCTGCATGTTGAGGATTAGGGTCTGCTGGTGGCCGGCCACTCCAAACAGTTCCCTTTCCTTGTACAGATGGTATTAGAGGCTTCTTCATAACTCTCTCAGGCTGGGGTGCAAATCCTGGTTTCCTAAGCATTGCCTTTGGTTTACCTGTAACAAAAGAAAATATTTATTAAAATAAAGTTTTTGATTGAAAATCACAGTCAAACAATGTACAAATCTGATAAGATACAAAACCTCCTGGATGAAGTTTTTATTTTTTAAATATTTTCCACCAAACTTGCAGCATTTTCATTATTGTGAGCTGCAAACAATGCCAGAACTTATTAGTGCCATACTGTACAAAATATTTAAATTACAATTAGCATACTCTGCATATTTTGGACTATCTAGTAAAACTGGATTTCTGCAAGACAGGCTAGCTCTGAGCCTTACTCTGCAATATACGCCATGGTTCCCCACAAACTGGGAAGAAGAAATTTGATGCACACCATACCATCAAATGCTGGAAAAAGAAGCCCTTTATTGCCATATGCCAGTCATATACGCAGGGTACAGATAGTTGACGCGTTTCACACGGATACAATGGTTGTGAAGAAGCGCGGTATATCCGCATGAAACGCGTCAACTATCTGTACCCTGTATACATGACTGGTATGCGGCAATAAAAGGACTTTTTTCAAGCATTTGATGGTCTGGTGTGCAACCAATTTCTTCTTCCCTGTATCGTGAAAGGCGGTAAGTCAAGGTTAGCACCTGAAACCAGTGCACCTGATTAGTGTCTGATGCAGCGTGTGTTTCTTTCCTGTTCCCCAGACACTGCCTGGCTCTGCTGCAATACATCCAAATCATGCAAACGGGTCTACGATTGTAGCTTACATAAATTGCCAATTATATTTATTCAATTTGCAGAAGACACATTATATGCAGGGATAAAAAAAAAAAAAAAAAAAAAAAAAAAAAAAAACACACAACACACCTTAATGCATTTTGCATGCTAAATGCTTAAAGCGTTTGTTAACCCCCCCACCCCCACCCCCAAAAAAAAAATCCTGATCCTGTTTCCTTAAAGCATGTTATACAGCACAGAACTTGGGTTGTGTAATTTGGCCCCCTGCATAGCCTAAAATACCTGGCTGATCCTGCCTGGCTATACCCCCCAGCCACTTTAATTGAGGGGAAACAAAAAAAAAAAAAAACAAAAAAAAAAAAAAAAAAAAAAAAAAAAAAACTTATGAGTGGACACTTAGTGTGTACAATGCATTAAGGTCATTGCCTTGTTCACAGTGTCCAGTGTCTGTACAGAGGTATTGATCTTGGTAGAAGTGCAGGATTACAGTTTTTCTTGTCAGAGCTTTCTAAATGACGGATAGGATAATATTCAAAAAGCAGCAGAAAAAAGGGAAAAGTTCCACAGAATGAATGAACACAGTAGTGACATCACTAAGGCTACAGTGCAGGAACACTCAGGCAAAGCCACAAGTGAGGAACTGCACTGCTATTTTTCTGGAAAAATTTGGATAGAAAATTTTAGGATTTTTAACTTCTGTAAAAGCCTTTTCTTGGAGTACAGTATAGGACATAGGCTCCTTAAAACATAGACCCTGGGTTATTCAAGCGATTGGACAATCATAATACATCCCTCCCACGCCCAGTAATTTTCAGTTTTTTTTAAGCAAGCAAAAAGGAAAAAAACACCAGGACAGAGGGTAGAGTAGCCTTTGCGAAAAAGAGGAATTTGACTTGCCTGTAAATTCCATATTTTGGAGTAAAAGTACATAAAGTATTCAAAAGACCCTGGGTTTTAGGACACTGGCAAGGCTTTCAATCAAACCCAACTTCAGAGTGCTGCTCCAAGAACCTTGCGTCTGAAACCTTGTGTCTGAAACCTTGTGTCTGCACCTGCATAAGACTGGGCAGCCACCTGGTAAAACCTAGAAAAAAAGGTATGAACAGAGGACCAGGTGGGGCATTACACAGCTGGGTTACAGAGGCCTGGTGTTGGAATGCCCAAGATACTCCCACTGATCTGGAGCAAAGCACATTTAAAAGTGCAGGAAGAGATTTGTATTTGAGAGAGTAAGCTCTAGCAATCAGTTTCATGATCCGTTGAGCAATGGGGGATTTTAAAGCAGGGTGCCCCTTTTGAGGTCCTGAGGATGGCAGAGCAATCTGTCTGCTTGAAGCGGTTGCTTTGAGTTAGACTAATGACTGAATGCATCCAAGCAATGAAGAGAGATTTCCTTTTGATACTTTGGAGCTGGGCACAAAGTTGGTAGAACTATGTTCTCATTGACGTAGAAGACTGATACCACCCTAGACAGAAAGGATGCCCTTGGGTGCAAAACACCCTTGTCATGGTGAACAAGGAAGAGCACCTTACAAGACACTTCAATTCAGATATGTCCGAAAGGCATGTCAACAACCAAAAATGCAACTTTGTAGGAGAAATTACCTAATCCAATATCAGTCGGTTTTAAAGGTTGGTTTCTGCAGGGCATAGAGAATAGAGGTCGGCTGATATGGGTTTTTCTCTGGCCGATGCCGATATTTAGAAATCACGGTGGCTGATGGCCGATATGTGATGCCGATTTTTTTGGGCCGATATATTAGGCCGATTTTTTTTTTTCCCTTCATCTCACAAAATCTAACAGTTAGAGCCCTTTCACAATGGGGCGTTTTTCAGGCGTTTTTGGGCTAAAAATAGTGCCTGTAAAACGGCTCCCCTGCAGTCCCAGTGTGAAAGCCCGAGTGCTTTCGTACTGAGGCGATGCGCTGGCAGGATGTTAAAAAAAAGTCCTGCAAGCAGCATCTTTGGAGCAGTGTATACCACCACTCCTGCCCATTGAAATGAATGCGCACCGCTGCCAAAGCGCCTGCAAAGCGTTTCGGCAGGGGCGCATTTAACCCCTTCCTCGGCTGCTAGCTGGGTTATAAGCGCCCCGCTAGCAGCCGAATAGCGCCGCTAAAATTACAGTAAAGCGCCGCTAAAACTAGCAGCGTTTTACCGTCAACGCATGCCCGCTCCAGTGTGGAAGCAACCTTAAGTGATACAGAAAAATTTTTACATTTAAACATTTATTAAACAAAACAAACCTCCAATCAGTTCACTTGTATGTAGAATTTAGATTAAAAAAAACAAAAAAAAAAAAAAACAAACTATATCTTAAATACACAAAAACAGGTAATCAAAACTTTGACAAAAAAAAAAAAAAATGGGCTAACTTTACTGCTTAGTTTTTTTAATCTATTAGTGTATTTTTTCAAAACAAATTGCGTTTGAAAGACCGCTGCGCAAATACTGTGTGACATAAAATATTGCAACAACCGCTATTTTATTCCCTAGGGTCTCTGCTAAAATATATATAATGTTTTGGGGTTCTAAGTGATTTTCTAGCAGAAAATACAGGATTTTTACTTGTAAGCAACAAATGTCAGAAAAGATTTAGTCTTTAAATGGTTAAAATGAGAACTTCTACACACAGAGTTCACCTCATTCATAAGTGTAAACATTGTATCTCTTCAGGTTCTTTTTATCAGATTTGGCAGGCTGCCCAGAGCAGGAGAGAAGTAGCTTCACAGAAGATTTCAGGCAACTTGTATTGACTTCTTTTACAGAAGTCATGTGCAAGTTGCGCTGACGTTATAATCGGCCTTTTTTATCAGCACAATCGGCCGATGCCGATTAAGTAAAAAACACCAAATATCGGCCGATATATCGGTCGACCTCTAATAGAGAGCCAAGATGAGAACCAAGATGAGGAAGCACAGGGTTCTGCAAGGGTGACTTGATGCAAGATACACCTTGGATAAAAGGTTTTCACAAGGGGAGAGCAAAGCCAGAGGTCTTTAAAAGAGAATGGACAAGGCCAAAAACGGTCCTTTCAAAAGTTCTTAAGGCTACGTTCTTGTCAAGATCTGTATAAAAAGGTCAGAATGTGAGGCACAGGCAAGGAACTGTCTGTGTTCAAACCTGGTAAGGAAGGATTTCCAGGTACGATAGAAAATCTTTCGAAAGGGGAAAGGTATAGATTAGTCTGAACGGAGACCAGACATCTAAAGCCAACGCTAGAGAATGTTTGGCCTGGCACCAACAGAGGTGGTTTGTTTTCGAACAAAAAGTGCAGCGCAAACTGTCTGCAAACCATCACAAAGTCCAGACTGTATTCAATTTAAACTTGTGAAAATCTTCCGTGTTTCTTATTGCCACTCGAACCATTCAGTGCAGCAAACTGGTTTCTATTATATCATCACATTTTATATTTTACACATATATAGAGGTAGCTTGTTGAATCTGGAGATGATGTCCATATTCAGAAGCCCCCCATTTCTGACATATCAGATTGAAGTGTCTGGGTGAAGGGCCTATTTAACTTAATTCGGGCAGTAGTTTGAGGTAGTCCTCTTTCCAGCTGTCCACTCCTGGGATGTGGACAGCAGAAGTTGCTGGACAGTGGGCTTCCATTAGATTTTCTGGCTTTCCTCCTTTAAGGCTGTCACAATGGCATTGTCTGACTAGATTGTAATTGGGTGTCCTCGGAGAAATGAGGTATTGTTTTGCAGAACCATATTGCTTTGAGCTAGGCTTTCACATATGACTATGGTCCCTGGACCACAAGGGACTGGAACACTCCTCCCCAGCCTGAAAGACTGGCATCTGTTATTACCCTCCAGTGAGGCAAGACCTGCCTATTGTTAGGGCTGGGCTTGAGATCTACCAAGCTTGCCTGGCCAGGAAACATGGGTTAAGATGAGAAGTAGGTTTGTTCTAGGTCAATAGAATGTTGTGTTTGAGAGGTCTCAAATGAAACCGTGTGCAGATTACAGCCTCGAAGGGATTATCATGAGCTCTAGAACTCTACTATTGAATCTTATTATGCATTGTCCCTTTGAACTCAAATCTTGAGGCATGGGCTCTGAGAAAATTTTCTTTTCTGGAAGGTAAACCTTTGCTTGGGTTGTGTCCAGAACCAGAACTAAGTATTCCAGGGAAAGAGAAGGCTTTAGAGCAGATTCTTCAAAAGTGATCACCCAATCACAGGCCCAGAGCATCTGAATGGTCCTGTGGATGTTTGCAGACAGCATTAAAAGGAGAGGAGTCCTTTAGGTGGTCATCTAGATAAGTAGTGACCTAGATATCCTGAGCTCTCAGAAAGGCGAGAAGCCCTGAGGTGTTTGAACCTTTGTGAATACTGTGGGAGCAGAGGATAGGCCAAAGGGCAGTGCATAATCAATATAGACTTCTTCGCATTGTATGAAACCTGTCCAGGTAAGCAGACACCTATTATCACAAAGGGATACCTTGAGCGTGTTTGGCACAGAAGTTCTGTGTTTGCATACAAAGACAACATTTAGTGTGGGGTATAACTGAAACGCTTTATACTTATATGGAACTTTTCACTTGATGGGTTTTTGAGTGCATATATAAAAAGTTTACTATATTGTTTTTCCACTGTTTAACTACTTCAGCCCCTCAATGACCAGAGCACTTTTTACAATTTGGCACTGCACTGATTTAACTTGTAATTGTGCGGTCATGTAATGCTGTACCCAAACAAAATTTGTGTCCTTTTTTCCCACAAATAGATCTTTCTTTTGGTGGTATTTGATTGCCTCTGTGATTTTTATTTTTTTGCGATATAAACGGAAAAAGACCAAAAATTTTGAAAAAAAGATTATATTTTCTACTATGTTATAAAAATAATCCAATAAACTTAAATTTTAGTCATACATTTAAGCCAAAATGTATTCAGCCACATGTCTTCGGTAAAAAAAAAATGTCAATAAGCGTATATTTATTGGTTTGGGCAAAAATTTATATAGTGTCTACAAACTAGGGTACATTTTATGGAATTTACGCTGCTTTTAGTTTATGACTCATTTCTTGAGGTGCTAAAATGGCAGGGCAGTACAAACCCCCCACCTTCAAGCTATTTGCTGAGAGGCATGTTGAGTCCATGGAATATTTTATATTATTCCACAAGTTTTGGGAAAAATACATTTTTTTTATGGCATGGTAGACACCCCAAGCTATTCGCTGAGAGGCATGTTGAGTATTTTGCAGATCTCGCTTTTTGTCTCAAAGTTTTGAAAATGGGAAAAAAACAAAAAAAAACAAAACAAAAAAAAACAAAAAACACACATTTTTCTTTTCTTTCTTCATTTTCAAAAACAATTGAGAGTTGTAAAATACTCTCCATGCCTCTTAGCAAATACCCTGGGGTGTCTACTTTCCAAAATGGGTTCATTTAGGGGGTTTTGTGCTATCTTGACATTTCAGGGCCTCTAAGGCTTCATGCACACGAGACGCTGGTGCAAACTCTGCTGAACACGTTTTTAAAAGCTGAAACCGGAGTTTATAAACGCCCGTTTTGGCGCATTTGCATGCCGTGTTTAGCCGCGTTTGCGTCTAGAAGCGTCTGCAGAGCAGAGAATGACATTTTGTGACCCAAATTTGGGGCCCGGTATCTCAGGGCCACTTAGAGCTAGGAACCCCAAATCTGGTGTGCAAACACAGTGGAACTGGCACAACAACATATCCAAATGTGTGGTTCCTATCACCAAGTGGCCCCGAGATATGGGGCCCCAAAGTCTGGTCGCAAAATGTCATTCTCTGCTGCAGAAAAGTGCTTGACATTTTGTAACCCAAATTTTGGGGCCCCATATCTCGGGGCCACCGTATTTGCACACCAAATTTGGGGTTCCTAGCACCAAGTGGCCCCAAGATATGGGGCCCCAAAGTCATGTTGCAAAATGTCATTCTCTGCTGCAGAAAAGTGCTTGACATTTTGTGACCCAACTTTGGGGCCCTGTATCTCGGGACCACTTGGTGCTAGGAACCCCAAATTTGGATATGTTGTAGTGCCAGTTCCACTGTGTTTGCACACCAGGTCGCAAAATGTCATTCTCTGCTGCAGTTTACCATCATATTTCTGTGTTTTCTGGTCCAAAAAATAGGGTCCCTTTAACCACTTCGCGCCCACGCTATAGCCGAAAGACGGCTGCAGTGCGGACACTATTTGCCGGGCGGCCGTCTCTGGACGTCCTGTTTACTTCCGTGATGTGCGCTCCTGCATCGGGGAAGTTCTGTGCTGGCCGTGTCCCTTGGACACAGTCAGTCACAGATCGCTGAAAACAGCCAATCATAGGGGCCGTTTTCAGCGCGATCGGCGGTGCCAATGAGAGACGATCTCATATGTAAACATATGAAATATCTCTCATCGCCGGTGTTCTGCGGCTCTCCCTCCCCCCAGACAGCGTGAGGAGGGAGACCAAACCGCTGCGGAAGTAAAAAAAAAAAAGTGTCCCTACTGTCATGTCCCTGCCATCTATCCCCAGTGCCATCTGTCCCCACTGTCATGTCCCTGCCATCTATCCCCAGTGCCATCTGTCCCCACTGTCATGTCCCTGCCATCTATCCCCAGTGCCATCTGTCCCCACTGTCATGTCCCTGCCATCTATCCCCAGTGCCACCTGTCATCACTGCCACGTATCAGTGCCACCTGTCATCACTGCCACGTATCAGTGCCACCTGTCATCACTGCCACGTATCAGTGCCACGTATCAGTGCCACGTATCAGTGCCACGTATCAGTGCCACGTATCAGTGCCACGTATCAGTGCCACGTATCAGTGCCACGTATCAGTGCCACGTATCAGTGCCACCTGACATCAGTGCCACGTATCAGTGCCACGTAGTAGTGCCACCTGTCATCAGTGCCACATAGTAGTTCCACCTGTCATCAGTGCCACATAGTAGTGCCACCTGTCATCAGTGCCACATAGTAGTGCCACCTGTCATCAGTGCCACATAGTAGTGCCACCTGTCATCAGTGCCACATAGTAGTGCCACCTGTCATCAGTGCCACATAGTAGTGCCACCTGTCATCAGTGCCACATAGTAGTGCCACCTGTCATCAGTGCCACATAGTAGTGCCACCTGTCATCAGTGCCACATAGTAGTGCCACCTGTCATCAGTGCCACATAGTAGTGCCACCTGTCATCAGTGCCACATAGTAGTGCCACCTGTCATCAGTGCCACGTATTAGTGCCATCAGTGTCACGTGTCGTCAGTGCCACGTATTAGTGCCATCTGTCAGTGCCACGTATTAGTGCCATCTGTCATCAGTGCCACATCAGTGTCATCTCATCAGTGCCACGTGTCATTGTCCTGGTGCTCCAGGGCCTTCAAAAGTGTAATAGGTAGTCAACAAGTTAGATGTGTAATTTATGCTCCTAGAACATGTGATGGCGCTCCCTGCATGTTGGGTCTCTCTATGTGGCCAGGCTGTGAAAAAGTCCCACACATGTGGTATCGTAATACTCAGGAGGAGTAGCGGAATGTATTTTGGGGTGTCATTTGTGGTATATACATGCTATGTGAGAGAAATAACCTATTACAATGACAATTTTGTGGGGGGAAAAAAAAATCAATCTTCATTTTGCAAAGAATTGTGGGAAAAAATGACAACATCAAAAACCTCATTGTGCCTCTTACTAAATACCTTGGAATGTCTACTTTCAAAAAAGGGGTAATTTGGGGGGTGTTTGTACTTTTCTGACTTGCTTGGGTCGCAAGAAATTAGATAGGCCGTCAGTGCATCAAGTGTGATCAATTTTTTATGATTTGCACCATAACTTGTAGACTCTCTAACTTTCACACGGACCAAATAATATCCACTAATTTGGGTTATTTTTACCAAAGATATGTAGCATTATAAATTGTGGCCAAAATTTATGAAGAAAAATTACTAATTTGCAAAATGTTATCACAGAAACTAAGAAAATGCGTTTTTTTTTTCAAAGTTTTTGGTCTTTTTTCATTTATAACGCAAAAAATAAAAAACCCAGAGGTGATCAAATACCACCAAAAGAAAGCTCTATTTGTATGAAAAAAACGACAAAAAGTTCATTTGGGTACAGTATTACATGACTGAGTAATTGTCATTCAAAGTGTGAGAGCACTGAAAGCTGAAAATTGGTCTGGGCAGGAGGGGGGTTTAAGTGCCCAGTTGTCAAGTGGTTCAAAACACTTATAAATGCAAACGCGGCTCCGGTATTTAGCGTCTGAAACGTGGAAAACTTTTGCGTCTGAACCCATTTTTTTGCTTCTGGAAAAACGAGGTTAAACACAACTGCCTAAAAACGAGACTGTGTACATGGACACATAGGATAACATTGAATGAGTTCAGGGGCAGTTGAAAAAAAGTGTCCAACTGCCTCTGAATGCACGTCTAACTGCGTTTCGTGTGCATGAGGCCTAACAGTGATAGGTAGTGAGGCCTAAAAAACACAATTTTACACCTTTAGAAAGCCTGAAGGTGGTGCTTGTTTTTTAGAGTCTCCTGTACGCAGCTAGGCTCCCAAAAAGTCTCACACATGTGGTATCCCCGTACTCAGGAAAAGCAGCAGAATGTAGTTTAGGATGTAATTCAACATATGCCCATGGCATGTTTGAACATTATGTCATTTAGTGACAACTTTGTGTAAAAAAAAAAAGTTGTAATTTTCCCAAAACTTGTGCCAAAATATAAAATATTCAATGGACACAACATGCCTCTGAGCAAATAGCTTGTAGTGTCTACTTTTCAAAATGGGGTCTTTTTGGGGGGTTTTGTGCTATCTTGACCTATCATGGCCTCTGGAACTGTGATAGGTAGTGAGGAAGTGAAATCACCATTTTATGCGCTTAGAAATCCTGAGGCGGCCTTGGTTTTCAGGGGTCCTGTACACGGGCTAAGCTCCCAAAAAGTCTCACACATGTGGTATCCCCGTACTCAGTAGAAGCAGCATAATTTATTTTGGGTTGTAATTTCACATATGCCCATGGCATGTTTGAGCAATATATCATTTAGTGACAACTTTGTGCAAACAAAAAAAAAAAAAAAAAATTGTAATTTTTCCAAAACTTGTGGCAAAATATAAAATATTCCATGGACTCAACATGCCTATCAGCAAATAGCTTCAGGTGTCTACTTTCCAAAATGGGGTCATTTGGGGGGTTTTGAACTGTCCTGGCATTTTATGCACAACATTTAGAAGCTTATGTCACACATCACCCACTCTTCTAACCACTTGAAGACAATACCCTTTCTGACACTTTTTGTATACATGAAAAATAAAATGGTGGGTGTTGCAATTTTTTTTTTTCACACAGTATTTGCGCAGTGATCTTTCAAATGCAATTTTTTTGGAAAAAACAAACACTTTTTTTTAATTTTAATGCACTAAAACACACTATATTGCCCAAATGTTTAATTAAATAAAAAAGATGATCATATGCCAAGTACATGGATACCAAACACGACATGCTTTAAAATTGCGCACAAAGGTGCGGTGGCGACAAACTACATACATTTTTAAAATCCTTTACAGGTTACCATTTTAGATTTACAGAGGTGGTCTACTGCTAAAATTACTGCCCACGATCTGATATTTGCGGTGATACCTCACATGCATGGTGCAATTGCTGTTTACATACGACACCAGACGCTTGCGCTCACCTTTGCGTGTGAGCACGGGGGGGACAGGGGTGCTTTTTTTTTATTTTTATCTCAGGGAATGTAAATATCCCCTATGATAGGCAATGGGTAGTGACAGGTACTTTTTTTTTTTTTTTTTTAATTGGGGTCTTTTAGACCCTAGATCTCTCCTCTGCCCTCAAAGCATCTGACCACACCAAGATCAGTGTGATAAAATGCTTTCCCAATGGCACTGTTAATATCTGGCGAAACCTAAGTCATGAAATGCTCGTAGCTTCTGGTTTCTTAAGCCATAGAGATGATTGGAGCCGTTCTGGTCTCCGATCAGCTCTATGGTCAGCTGGCGGAACCACCGGCTGGGCTGGATTCTCGTGTTCCCTGTTGGGATAAGGGAGCCCGAGAAAACCATGGAAGATGTTCCCTCCCACTGCTTGTAAAACCAGTCTAGAGGCTAATTAGCCACTAGGATTGCTTTTTCATGAAAGCCGACCACTGGATGAAAAGAATGATACCAAGATGATACCTAAACCTGCAGGCATCATTCTGGTATAACCACTCAAAGTCCAGCAACGTCCTTGTTGGGCATATATTGTAATGTTCTTTTTTTCATGCAGCCTGTAGGCTGAACGAGAGAAAAAAAAAAAAAAAAAAAAGGATTGATCGGTGGGTATGCCCACCATTAGAATACCGCCCATCATCCTCCCACTTCTAATGCTGGGCATACATGCACCATTTTTTTTTTAAACGGTGGTGGTGTAATCACCTCCTACAGTGCTAGAGTTGCTGATTTACTTATCGTGAGAGCAAACGCTGTTGCTGTCAATATAAATAAATCAGTGCTGCAGCTGAATGGCATACCTGAAAAGCAAACAATGGTAATGAGAAAAAAATTAACTCAAAAAAAAAAAAAAAAAACTTGATTTTTTTAACGCAATCTTTGCCTAAAAAAAATATATGCCGAAGCATGGGGGCAATCTGCCCCTAATTTTAGAAGCAAATCGCCTCACCATCCCTGCCCCCATGCTTCTGCATAAAGCTGCACGATTCTGGCCAAAATGAGAATCACAATTTTTTTGCTTGGAATAAAAAGATCACAATTCTTTCACGATTCTCACGACGTAAAATCTTTCACATTATACAAAAAAAAAAAAAAAAAAGGGCTAACTTTACTGGTTAGTGTTTTTTTAAATTCATTAAAGTAATTTTTTCCAAAAAAATTGCATTTGAAAGTCCACTGGGCAAATACAGTGTAACATAAAATATTGCATCAACCACCATTTTATTCTCTAGGGTGTCTACTAAAAAAAAAATAAAAATAAAATATATATATATATATATATATATATATATATATATATATATATATATATATAACTTTGATAAATAAAAATGTGTGGGGGTTCCAAGTCATTTTCTAGCAAAAAAATGATTTTAACTTGAAACCAACAAATGTCAGAAAAAGGTTTAGTGTTTAAGTGGTTAAACTTTTTTCACATACAAAGCCTATTCCATTGACAAATTGTTACAATGTTTATACTTAAGTTCAACTGATAAATGTTTTGATTCTTGGCAGACTGCCCAGTTTTTCTCTTCCTTTCTTTTGAGGGCTGTGGCTTCAGAAGAGCAGAGAGAATTCTTTGCATAGAAAGAATTGTGAAGCACTTTAGTCAAGATCGCGATAACGATTCTTGATTAATTGTGCAGCTCTACTTCTGCATATATGCTTTTTTTTATTTATTTTTTTTAACTGTGGCGGTGAAATCACCTCCTACAGCGCTGGAGTCAAGGCTTTACGAATCGTGGAAGCAAACGCTGTTGCGGGTCGTTGAGGTCCACACCTCCAATGTTAAGGTTGTATTCGTGGACACAGAGGGGCTTCCCCACAACACCAGTCGCCATAGAAATTTGGACAGTCGTTTCTGCCTCACAAGCGGCCAGAAAACTTAATCAGGGACTCCTCAATGCAGACAACTTGATCGGGAGTAAACAAGGCTGCAAACTGTTGGTTGAAGTGGTTTATGAAGGGCCGAATTTTGTGGAGCCGATGAAATCCAGGGTCACCCGAGGACGACAGAGTTCATTGTCATTGAAATGCATGAACCGCAAGATCTGCTTGTATCGTATCCTGGTCATGGAGGCAGAGAACACGGGCATATGGTGAATCGTGTCAGTGTACCAATATGACCGCAACTCACTTTTTTTTTTTTTAACTATGCCCATGAGGGCATAGGCCCAGGAAGGTCTTAAATTCAGAAACTGTAATAGGTTTCCAAGCTCTGGCAAGGATCAACTGGGGATTAGCGGCAATGAATTGACCAGCATACAAATTGCTTTGGTCCACCACAACAGATCTATAGAGATCTTCCGTGAAAATAAATGAATAAAAATCAAGTGACGTAAAATCAACCTTTCCACCTGAATTCCAGGTTGGCCAGTGTATATCCACTACTGTGGGTTATTTTTACCAAAGATATGTAGCAGTATAAATTTTGGGCCAAATTTATGAAGAAAAATTACTTATTTGCTAAAATTTTACAATAGAAAGAAAAAAAACAAAAACAAACAAACAAAAAAAAAAAACACCACACAACAGCAGTGAATAAATACCACCAAAAGAAAGCTCTATTTGTAAGAAAAAAAAAAAAAAAGATAAAAATTTTGTTTGGGTACAGTGTAGCATGACTGAATTGCCAAAGTGTAAGAGCACTGAAAGCTGAAAATTGGTCTGGGCAGCAAAGGTGTATAATGCCTTGTTTCCACTGAGCGGATCAGTTCGGTTCAGTACGGAACGCTATTTTGAATGTTTCCATTATGAAAGTGGCCCATACAACCCGAACCGCAGCATTCTGGGTCCTGCTTCAGATGTGGGGCCATAGAAAAATGGTACGGTTCGGTTAGGGTGGAGCTACAATACATTTCACTGATTGGCAGACGTGTGACGCCATGCTAGGCATTTTTTCTAAACCCACGTATGGCCCCTAGTGGTCCGACTTGCAGTGGAAACGCTCACCTGAATAGGCCGGACCATTCTAGACCTTCCAAACTGTACCGACCCGAACCGCTCAGTGAAAACGAGGCATAAGTGTCCTGTACTGAAGTGGTTAAAAGAATTGAAAAAAAAAATAAATAAATAAACACACTTCAAAAAACTCACCATGCCTTTTAAATGCTTGCGACTGTCTAGGTTCCAAAAATGGGTGGCAATTGTACTGACTTGCTGTTTTGGGGCCTCAGTACATCAGGACTGAACAATTTTTAAATATATACCACAGTTTGTAGACGTTGTATAAAACTTTCACACAAACCAATATACACTTAATAGGATTTTTTTTTTTTTTTTACCGACGACATCTAGCAAAATATATTTTGGCCAAACTTTATGAATACATTTGATTTAATTGGATGTTTTATAAACAGAAAACATAGGGTTTTAAAAAAAAATAAATAAAAAAAGTGGCTTTTTTTTCCCCATTTATTATAGCAAACAATAAAAAACCAAGTGGCGATCAAATACCACCAAAAGAAAGCTCTACATGTGTGAAAAAGTGATATAAATTTCATTTGTGCACAGTGTTACATGACCGCGCAGCTGCCAGTTAAAGTAGTGCAGTACCAAATAGCAATGGTCTGATCATGAAGGGGGCAAAAAAACCTTCCGGAGCTCAAGTGGTTAAGGGTACTTAATTATAATTATGAACAGGTTCTGAGAAACTTGTTTTTACTTTTTTGGTCTGTGTATTTTATTATATGTACCACAGTATGATACAATATGCCACTTTTTTTTCACATAAAATTGTTATCAAGGGTTTAGCATCTGATTTATAGTAGATACACGCTACACATTATTTTATTCTTTAAATTTGATAAAGGAATCACAAGGGTGCTAGCAGCTTGGAGTGAGAGTGAATTTAGACATCAGCTGTGCAAACACAAATTTTTTTTTTTTTTAAGGGGTTGTAAAGTCAGAAGATTTTTTATTTTAATGCATTCTATGCATTAAGATAAAAAGCCTCCTGTGTGCAGCAGCCCGCCCCCTTCCCCCAACACTTACTTGTGGTCTCTCTAGTTCCAGCATTGTCCATGAATGTCTCAGCCAACCGAGATTCTCTTTCCTGATTGGCTGAGACAGCAGCAGTGCCATTGGCTCGCAGTGCTGTCAAAGTCAGCTAGCCAATAAGGAGAGAGAGGGGGGGTGGGGTTGGTGCAGGTCTTCGTGTCTAAATGGACACAGTGACTCAGCTCAGGTGCCCCCATAGCAAGCTGCTTGCTGTGGGGGCACTTAACAAGAGGGAGGGGCCAGGAGCATCGAAGAGGGACCCGAGCTGCTCTGTGCAATTCCATTGCACAGAGCAGGCAAGTATGACATGACACGTTTGTTATTTTTTAATAGGGAAAAAATAAATAAAAAATAATAAGCCTTTACAATCACTTTAAATCTCAAGCAGGGTACTGCTGACTCTTTGCATGAGTATACATCTTGCATGGCTGCGGCCAGTCTTTGTACAGAATGATCTGTACTAATTGATAAATTTGTTGCTAACTGGAGGGCGAATCACGCGTGCGTGGAGTCTCGAGGCTCGAGACGTATTGGATATTTGAACTAAGCACTTATTCGCCCCATGGGTTAAACGTTTAATGGGATATTAATTCCTTTATTAACCAAGGGTGATTGTTCCTTACACTGGAAGTGGTTGATATTCACTACATTTATCCCCAATAAAAAAATTTCAGGTTACTCTCCCACTAGTTCCCTTCCCACATTATCATTGTTCATTCATGTTCACGTTTTATTTATTCATATTTATTATTCATATTTAATTTTTTAAATATTATTCCTGGTAGTGGTACATGTCCACACATTTATTCATGTTATTGGATTGATACATATTCCCCATTTATATCCACATTAATATTTTTAGTCATGATTCTTTGCGGGAGTGACACCGTGAGAAGTGAGGATATTTGTTTTTTTCCGCACTTCCGGTGGTCCCCGCCGTCATACTCACCATTTCGGTGTAGTGGGGGATGATATCATCTCCCCTGTTTATAGTTCAGATGAGCTTTAGATATCACACATTCACATTGTCACACATTTTTTACATTAAATATATTAATTCTCATTTAGATTTTGTATTTTGTTATACTGTTCCTTGTTACGGTATACGTGCACATATTCACTTATGTTATTGGAGGGACACACATTCCCCATCCCTATTGATAAGTAACATTTTTTAGCTATTTACACCTAATATAGGTGAGTCTCCAGGAGAATGACACTGGGAGAAATGAAGATTTTTTCTTTCTTCCGGTCTTCCGATTGTCCCCGTCACTATACCCATCACTTCTGGGCGGTAGGGGATGAAATCACCTTCCCTGCTTACAGTCCGGATGAGCTGGAGACACCAGATTGATCCATTGGCTATAAGAGAACATGTGACTTCCTTTGTGGTCACATGTGTCTCTGGATTCCAACAACCGAGACATCATTCGTCTCCTAAGATCATGTGACTATGTCAGCAGACATGTCACATGACCAGTGCTTCGTCTGATTCTTCCTGTTTATTGCGCTGATCCAATAAGAAGGATCGCGCAGTGTATAACACGTGGGCCGCCGAGCGGCATCAGAAAAAGATGCGGTCATGTGACCCTCAGTGGAGCTCTCACCAATAATTTAAAATAACATTCTCTGGGTTATTTATATCCACATTTGGGATCCTGGCACTATGTCTACACACTATGATAAATGTATTATTGTATCCTAGAACTCTCTGAGCGGGCATGGATGATTACAGTACTGCGGAAATTCTGATAGTTTGGGTCCTTCCCCTTCTATTTTCACTGTTTTATTATGTTTACCAATTCTCTATTGGCTAAGGGATATGTCTCTCTTCCTATTGGTGGGTGGTCTCATTGGATAATTCAAGGCAGTCAGCTGATTCCTCTGTGGCCTATCAGGAGTCGATTTATCACGTGACCCCATTACTGATGTCTGATTGGCCACATGATTGGTGTAGGTTTTATATAAATTTATACAGTGTAGGAGATGAGTTTGATGCCCCAGTTGAAGTCCATGTGGACGAAACGCGTCAGTCGAGCCTTACTCTTCACTACACTTGACTTTATTGTTTTTATACGTGATCGCGCTTTTTATACCGTTTGTAGAATATTGGTGATATCCAATAAAATACGTCATTTGATCGGCACTATTGGCGTTTTATCTATCTTTTTGGGAACCACCCATACTCTGGAGACTTTCCCGTGGCGGGGACCCCCCTTGGTCTTCTGAATCGGCAGTCGTGACGTGGACCACAGAAGATAGATTCCCCTTGAGATCCGGGGTTTCTAGGACCAACCATCGTCCATCAAGGATCTCAGAGCCTGCTTGATTCAGTGTCATCGGCATCCGAATCCACTCCTGTTGGTAAGCGTATTCTATCTATTTCCATTTCATGACCATATAACCTATGATATACAGAGGAGAAGATTCCTACACTGGTCCAACATTTATATCCAGCCTATTTGTGGGACTTTCTGGTGTTTGATTCATAGTTATATACTGGGACATTTTTGTATCTCACCCAACACCCATCATTTTGCATCATGTTACATGTGTTTCATCTATGTGCTTTTTGTAATGGCCACCATTACTGATGTGTTTTCCACCATTTGCTATCATTAGCGCTGCATTTCACTTTTATTCCTGTGTGCAGCAGCCCGCCCCCTTCCCCTAGCACTTACTTGTGGTCTCTCTAGTTTCAGCATTGTCCATGAATGTCTCAGCCAATCGAGATTCTCTTTCCTGATTGGCTGAGACAGCAGCAGTGCCATTGGCTCGCAGTGCTGTCAAAGTCAGCTGGCCAATAAGGAGAGAGAGAGGGGGTGGGGTTGGGGCGGGTCTTCCTGTCTAAATGGACACAGTGACTCAGCTCAGGTGCCCCCATAGCAAGCTGCTTGCTGTGGGGGCACTTAACAGGAGGGAGGGGCCAGGAGCATCAAAGAAGGACCCGAGCTGCTCTGTGCAATGGAATTGCACAGAGCAGGCAAGTATGACATGACACATTTGTTATTTTAAATAGGGAAAAAAAAAAAATAAAAAATAATAAGCCTTTACAATCACTTTAAATCTCAAACAGGGTACTGCTGACTCTTTGGATTAGTATACATCTTACATGGCTGCGGCCAGTCTTTGTACAGAATGACCTGTACTAAGGTGTGGACTGCAAATGCCTTATGCACTTATTTGGTTTGGGAAGAGATCCTATGCTGGCAACTTTAGGCTCAGTAGGTGTGGGCGCATTTAACGTTAAAGTGTGTACTGTGTTCACAAAAAACATTAAAACAGCCCATCTCAAACTTAAAATTCTTATTACCAAAGTGAGTGAAGGGGGCAGAATACTTCATCCTCATTTGGCAGTTCACTTGGCCACTGGATTTCTTTTTTGAACTTCTCTGACGTGCCACAAGTGCAGCAATCTGGGCTGTTTCCCTACAGACCACAGCATGGCAGATAACCTGAAATTGACAAATAAGGTAATTAGAGGTAAATAGCAATTACTAAGAAATAACAAACCACTAGCTTCTGTTGAGGACTCAAGCAGTTAAACCTTCCCTTTGTTTCTTTTTTTTTTTTTTTAATCAAAATAAAAAGTTTATTAAGTATATAAGTCCATACAGGATATTACATACAAGATATAAGGTATAAGGTGCAACCGGCACCACAATGGTACAACAAGATACATACAGTTGTCTGACAAATCGCACTATTAGCTGGGGTAGGTACCAATGAAAATGCATACACTCGTACTCTGAGTTTATGTGGTCCATGCCAGTATAGGAAACGAGAATGGCCTTGTCACCAGGTTTTAAAAAAAAGAAAAAACTGGCATTAGCCAATGCAAGTAGAGGAGTCATCCACCCATCTGTCCCAAATTTTATTAAATTTACCAGGGCATCCTCGGTGGGAGTACAGGACCCTCTTGTAGGGAAGGGTGAGATTCACGGCCCTCTTCCACTGCTGAATTGTGGGGGGGGGGGGGATTAAAGCCATAGTTGAGCAATTTGCATTCGAGCAGTGAATAGGGTTTCCTGCAGGAATATAATAGTCAGGTACTTTTCGTTCTCAGACACAGGTAGGAGACCAAGAAGACACTGACGTGGGCACAGTGTTAGGGGAGAGCCCATGCGATCATGAAGAAATTTAATAACCTGTGCCCAATATTGCTGGATGAGTGGACAGGACCAGATGAGGTGGTAGAAGGTACTGTTAGTGTCGCCACACCTGGGGCATGTCGGGTCAGCGTCTGGTTTGTATCTGGACAGACGGGAGGGAGTGATATAAGACATATGA
The DNA here is from genome assembly GCF_042186555.1 of Aquarana catesbeiana. Classification (NCBI taxonomy): domain Eukaryota; kingdom Metazoa; phylum Chordata; class Amphibia; order Anura; family Ranidae; genus Aquarana; species Aquarana catesbeiana. The sequence goes on along the minus strand of NC_133324.1, from coordinate 472,209,882 downwards.
AGGATATAGAGGTGGGTGAGGCGGTCAGACAATTTAGGCGAAACTTTTTTTGGGACTTCTAGTATTTCCCCCCACTGCTCATCCTCTATCTTTGAAGTTTGAAGTTCAGGGGACCTATGGCTGCAAATGGGCACAGTGAGGCATGCAAATGGGCATTGTTGACCCTCTTTTCCACTTACAGTACCTGCGCATTTCTCACCCTAGGCTTATACTCGAGTCAATACGTTTTCCCAGTTTTTTGTGGTAAAATTAGGTGCCTCGGCTTATACTCGAGTATATCTGGTAATAATGCTTGTAATTCACTCACTCTCTTGGCTGGCACTAGGGTTACCAGGAGAACCGTTTTGTATGTTAGGAGTTTTGGAGAGCTTTCCTCTAGAGCAGGGATATGCAATTAGCGGACCTCCAGCTGTTGCAGAACTATAAGTCCCATGAGGCATAGCAAGACTCAGAGCCACAAGCATGACACCCAGAGGCAGAGGCATGATGGGACTTGTAGTTTTGCAACATCTGGAGGCCTGCTATTTGCATAACCCTGCTCTAGAGGTTCAAATGGTTCTTTTTTCTAAAACTCTGCAGTACTGCCGAAAAATCCCAAGGAGGAAATCTTTGTTGAGGTCTTTTCCTAGAGACTGCCTTGATGAACCTTTTTATCAAAGTGTTGTCTGCTAATTTCACGTCTAAATAGTTGGATAATGCCACTTTAAGAGTATTGGGTGCAAGACTTAGATCTGTGCCATCCTGCAAAAAAAATCAAATACGGCAGGGATTAAAGAAACGAAGATACCGCCTTTATCCTTCCGCCAGTACAGAATTACTTAAATATTTTGGAGTAAATTAGATTAGTGGACTTTTTCCTACTATCCAATATAGAACAAATCACTTTCTGTGACAGACCTTTGTTCTTTAGCAATTGTTCCTCAGTAGCAAGGCGGTGAAAAAAAGCCGGCCCGGTAGCGGATGAAACAATTCCCCTTGTACTAGTAAGTCCTCTCTTACTGGAAGTTTCCAGGGGTCTGTGATCAAGAGGTTCTTGAGCAGGAAACCATGCTCTCTTCAGCCAGAACGGAGCCATCACTATGACCTATACTTCTGTAGTTTGGATCTTCTGTAAGACTTTTGGAATGAGCCTAAAAAGGGGGTTAATGCATACAATAGCTTCCCAGGGGTGAGCGAATCCATCCAACCCTAAACTGCTCGTATCCCCATGTATCGAGAAGAACTTCCCTACTTTCACGTTTTTTTGAAGAAGCAAAAAAGGTCCATCTCTGGATAGCCCCAGTTTTGAGCGATTAGCAAGAACACATCTTGGTTCAGGATCCATTCTGTGTGCGAGATTTGTTCCCTGCTCAGAAAATCTGCTAATGAATTTAACTTCCCTTTGATGTGTATTGCTGCACGGGATAGAACGTTCTCCTCTGCCCAGGCATTAACTCTGCTATTTCTCTGAGGATTGCTGAGTGCGTGCCTCCTTGTTTGTCGATATAGGATACCGCGGCAATATTGTCTGAAAGGATTAAGATGCGTCTTCCCTTTATGATGCATGCAAAGTTGCTTAGAGCTTCCCAGATGGCCCTCAATTCTCTTGCATTGGAAGACTTTTTGGCCCAGGACTGATCCCATTTTCCTTGCGCTGCCTGGTGTTCCATGTGAGCTCCCCAGCCCCATGCACTTGTGTCTGTTGCAATTCTTAACGGGTCTACCTGTGTCCAGCAGCATCCCAGAGACAGATTATTTTCTTGCAGCCACCACTGTAAGTATTCCTTCACTTGACACTGTAGTTCCACCAGGTTGTCCAGTGATTGTTGGCGACTGTCCCATACCTCCATTTGGGGTATCACTAGTACATTTTTTAGCTGCCTTAACCAAAAAGGTCAAGGGTCCTGGCAACACAGGTAAAAGCAATAGCCAGTTGGAAATTTGCGGCTCCTGCGTCCCATGCCTAAGATAATCTTCTGCCTTCCCATCCATAGCATCCTTAAGTGACCCCGCGCCTTCAAAGGACAAATCTGAACGCTTCGCTGGACAGGGCTGCATCCAGTTTAGGACATTTCTCCAAAAGTGACGCATCCTCCTCTTTAAACGGAAATCTCCTTTTGAGGCTCCTAGGGAGAAAAACACTCTTCTCAGGCTCCTTCCATTCTTGCAATATTGTGTTTTGCAATGCTGCATGAACTGGAAAGGATCTTGAATCTTGTGTATGTAACCCTGCATATAATTTGTCATGGATAGATAAATCCTCCTTTTTTTCCCCTCTTCCAGCTCTAAGGTATCATAAATTAACTTTAGGAGCTCCTCTGTCTCATCAGAAGGAAAAAGGAATTTCTGAATGCGACTACCTTTTTCTTCCTTGAGTTCTCCCTCTTCAGGGCTAGAATCCTCAGTGGATCCTTCTTCCATCTCCTCCAGCACCCCCTGCTCCCTCTCCACAGTTGCAGGTGTGGGAATTAGAGTTGCTGCGCTAAAACCAGAAGTACTGGGTATAGCAGTATCTGGAGGTCCTGAATCTTGGAGAGGATCTAAAGCAGTGGTCATCAACCCTGTCTTCAGGGCCCACTAACAGGCCAGGTTTGCAAGATAACTGAAATACAATACAGGTGATATCATTTGCTGCTCAATGATTGCAGTATTCTAGTCTGCATCTCCCCGAGGTAATACATAAAACCTGATCTGTTAGGTGGGCCCTGAGGACAGGGTTGATGACCACTGGTCTAAAGGATTCAAATGTTTTAACAATTTCTGTCTTCATTGTATCTAGAAAATTTCTTGAACATAGACCTAGTTTCTTTTCTGGCGAAAGCGTCTATGCAGTCCTGACATAAGTTGTCATCCTCATGGAAGAAATCATTATGTTTACAGGAGACACATCTCTTTTTAGGGATTTCAGCATGCCCTGCTCCATCCTTATCTTGCTAGCTCTTCCCCTAGGGAGGCACAAAAAATAGGATTTTTATAACAGCTTACCTAAAAAATCCTTTTCTTGGGAGTACATCATGGGACACAGAGCCATAGTAGTAACTATATGGGTATATAGGCACCTTCAGGTGATGGACACTGGCATACCCAATACAGGAAGTTCACTCCCTATATGACCCCCTCCTCCTACCAGGAGTATCTCAGTTTTTGTAGCAAAGCAATATACCTAAACCCCAGAAAGAGGGGTGGGACCTCTGTGTCCCGTGATGTACTCCAAGAAAAGGATTTTACAGGTAAGCTGTTCTAAAAATACCTATTTTCTTTATCGTACATCACGGGACACAGAGCCATAGTAGTAACTATATGGGATGTCCTATAGCAATGCTATTTGAGGGGAGGGAGACAACCGTAGGGCACCCCCATACTTGAGGACCTATACTGCTGCCTGCAGCACACTGCGCCCAAAGGCGATATCTTCATGTCTTCTTACATCCACCTGATAAAACTTGGTGAATGTATGTACTGAAGACCAAGTTGCAGCCTTACAGATCTGAGCCATGGAGGCCTGGTGACGCCCTGCCCAAGAAGCACTAACTGCTCTGGTAGAATGCGCTCTGACTTGAAAAGGTGGAATCTTACCCCTGAAATCATAAACCTGAATTATAACTTGCCGAATCCACTCAGCGACAGTGGATTTCGATGCTGCCTGTCCTTTCCTAGGACCTTCTGGCAACGCAAATAAGACATCAGTCTTCTGGATCTGAGCAGTCATCTTTAAATAGACCTTGACTGCTCTCACCACATCAAGACAATGTAGTTACTTCTCTTCCCTGGAACATGGTTTTGGAAAAAACGATGGCAGGACAATACCTTGGTTCAGGTGAAAACCTGAGACCACTTTTGGCAGAAAACCTGGACGAGGGTGCAACACCACTATGTCCTTGTGAATAATCAAGTATGGCTCTTTACAAGAAAGAGCAGCCAATTCTGAAACCCTCCTTGCTGAGGATATAGCAACCAAGAACATTAACTTCCTTGTCAGAAGGACTAAGGGAGTCTGCTGTATCAGCTGTTTTTGTAACACTGACAAAACTAAGTTCAAGTCCCAAGGGTTCAAAGGTGATCTAATTGGCAGATTAAGCCGCATCACCCCTTGCATAAAACCCCAGAGCAAAGAATGTGAAGCAAGCGGTCTTTGAAATAAGACTGATAAGGCTTAGACTTGGCCCTTAATAGTACTCAAGGCCAACTTCATCTCTACCCCCAATTATAGAAAGGCAAGAATTCTGCCTATGATATACTTACGAGGGTGCCAACCCTTGGATTCACACCAGGAAACATAAGCCCTCCAGACTCTGTAATATACGGTTCTGGAAGCTGGCTTTCTTGCATTAATCAAGGTAGAAATAACTGACCCGGAGAGCCCACGTTTCTTCAGAATGTGGGTTTCAATAGCCAAGCTGTTAAATTTTAAGTTTGTAAGGTAGGATGGAATATCAGTCCTGTGAGAGTAGGTCTGGCCGTAGCGGAAGGGACTATGGCTCCCCCACTGGCATCTTTATGATTTCTGCATACCAGGACCTTCTGGGCCATGCTGGGGCTACAAGAATTACCGGCTTTCTTTCCAGCTTGACCCTGCAAAGAAGTTGTGGCAGCAACTGAATAGGGGGAATGCATAAATCAGTGAGAACTGATCCCACGGGGTCACAACGCATCTGTTCCGCATGCGAGTGGATCCCTTGTCCTGGACACAAAGTTGACCAACTTCATGTTGAATCTGGACGCCAGAAGATCTACGTTCGGAGTCTCCCATCTTTGGAAAACAGCCCAAAAAATGTCGGGGTGAAGGGACCATTCCCCCGGGAGCAACTGCTGGCGGCTCAAGAAGTCTGCCTGACAATTTTCTACTCCCGGAATGAAAACGGATAGGCACGGAACATTCCTTTCTGCCCAAGTTAGGATATGGTTCACCTCCCTCTGTTCTGCGAGACTCTTGGTGCCCCCTTGGTGACTGATGTAAGCCACAGCTGTGGCATTGTTGGACTGGATCCTGACAGGACAACCCCATAACCTGAATAACCAGGCCTTCAATGCAGACCTGCTGCCCGAATCTCTAGGATGCTGATGGGCAAGGTCCTTTTGGTTCTCGACCACTGTCCCTGGACAGCTGACTTTTCCAGTACCACTCCACAACCCGAAAGCCTGGCATCTGTCGTTACCACCTTCCAGATTAACTGGTCTGAAGGATTTTCCTTTCAGCAGATTCCAGGTTACCAACCACCAACTGAGGCTCTGGGACACCCTTGGGGACAGCTGCATGGGCAAGTCTAAAGCTTGAACCATTTTGTTCCAAGCACAGAGGATACTGTTTTACAACAGTCTTGAATGAAGCCACCATCTTTCCTAACAAACTCATGCAAAGGCGAATGGAGGGATCTCTTTTCGACCTGACCATCTGCACCAGCTCTCTTATGGTGCTGATCTTTGCCCGAGGCAATAACAACTTTTTCTGGGCTCTGTCTATGATCGGACCCAAGTACTCTAGCCTTTTTAGCGGTTTTAAGGAAGACTTCTCTAGGTTGAGAATCCAACCTAGAGTTTCCAGGTAACTGGTTGTAATGCGCACGCTTTGCTCCAAACAAGCCACCGACTGGTCTATTTGCAATAGATCGTCTAGGTACACCAAGACTGTTATGCCCTGGCTAGAGGAGGGGCCATAACTTTCGTAAAAACCCGGGGTGCTGTGGCTAGCCCAAAGGGCAAGGCTACAAACTGAAAATGCTGCTGTTCTACCTCGAACTGCAGAAACCTTTGGTGAGCGGGAAATATAGGGACATGCAGATATGCATCCCTAATGTCGATAGACGCCAGAAGTTCTCCTTGTAGGATAGAAACCACTGACCTGATCGACTCCATACGAAAAGAGCGGATCTTCAGGAACTGATTTAAATTCTTTAGATCTAGAATGGGTCTGACATCACCATTCGGTTTTGGTACCGTAAAAAGGTTTGAATAAAACCCCAAACCTAGATCTTCTGCTGGGATTTGTATGATCACCCCCTAAACCTTTTAGCTGGATCATTGGGAACGTTTGACCCCAGAAAATGAGATGGTGGAAACTCACGAAATTCCAGTTTGTACCCTAGAGTTACCATGGAGATGACCCATCCCGTCCTGAATTTCCTCTTGCCAGACTTCTGAGAACTGCAGAAGTCTTCCCCCCACCCTGGTGAGCGGGGGCGCCCCTTCATAATGAGGCTTTAGAATTCTGTTTCGCGGGTTTCCGGCCCCAGGACTAGTTTTTTGCCTGGGCCTGAGGATTTCTCTAGACTCTGACGGCGGACGCCGTCACCACTGCCTAGAGGTGGATGCTCCTGGCGCAGGAGAAAGAGTCCGCTTAAATGAAGGACGTTTACTCCTTCTCTTAACTAGCAAAAGAGTACTTTTCCCACTTTTAATCTGTTAGATGTTTGTCCAAATCATCTCCAAATAGATTTTCCCCATGAAAAGGAAAACCAGTCAGGAGCCTTTTGCATGGTGCTTTGGCTGACCAATTTTTTAACCACAGGATCCTACGCATGTGTACTAGAACAAGCGCAAAGCGGGACGCCTGGTAAATAGAATCCTTAAAGGCGTCTATAGCAAAACATAATGCCCTTGGCAGTTCAGCCAAATCCTGGGCTTGCTGTACAGGAACCTCCTTAAGGGCCCGTCTAAACTAGTCCTTTAGGGATTTGACAGATGCCTATTGCAGCAACTGCAGGCTGAGTAACCGCACCTGCCAAAGAAAAAAAGGATTTTAACAGGAATTCCAACCTTTTATCTGTTGGATCCTTAAGCATTTGTGCATTGTCTACTGGACAAGTTAGACTTTTATTCACACTGGATATAGCAGCGTCAACTGCTGGTACATTCCATCTGTAGGTGAATTTCTCCTCCATGGGATAGAGTACTGTGAATCTCTTTGGAGGGAGAAAATGCTTATCTGGGTGATCCCATTCAGCATAAATAAGCTGTTCTAGTAAAACATGGACAGGAAATGCATGCAAAGGTTGTGAAGGTTTTAAGGAACCCGAAGAAGAAACGGACCTTTCAGCTGACTCCGTTAGGGGTGGCTTGAAAGTGGAATGAACCATCTTCGTAAGAGATTGTACGAGCAATTTCTCAGATTGCGAAGCTGAAAAGGGTTCATCCACCGTTATTTCCTCTGCAGAGGAGTAATCGGTTTGTCTTTCCTCCTGATCGCCTGAGGGTAAAACCTCATCCTGTACCCACTGTTCCCTTGGTAAAGGGTCTAAGGTGGGGGGAGGGGGATCTAACACGCTTCCTATCCCTTTGGATGGAGGATGCGATTAAAGCAACTAATCTTCCCTTTAGCCCTAACAGGGCAGAGGAAAAGGCATCTTCAGTCACATATACAGGGGCTGAGATGTGAGAAGCAGCTGAACCACCAGTTGGCTCCAATGACTCATCCTGGCTTGCCACATCTAGTATTTCAGGAGAAGATGACAGTGTGGAGGCACGACTGGAATTCCCAGCGCCTGGGGGTGAATTTTTTGGTACCTTTTTGAAGTCTTCGTGGTGTCCTTTTTAGTAGGCAGTCCTAAGCACAAAAGCAGAGGCACTATTTAAATGCACTAATCGCTGAACAATAGTCTGACAGTGTAATTCCGCTAATACAAGTTCAGCCTAGCGCTGGGAAAAATGTCCTTTCCATATTTGGAATGCCCATTTGCAGCCCTTACGTGCCCCACTGCTCCTGCATCCCAAGTGGACAGCCAGCTTGCTTCTCCTCGCTATACAGCCGAGGAGAGACTGCTCTCAGTATAATGTCTCCCCCTGCGCTTGTGCCCTTGTGGACCTACATCCCACACACAGAGGTGACCTCAGCACTCCACCCTCAGCTTTCTTAGACTGAATCAATCTGCAGGGAAGCCATGGCTGACTGCCCAGCACACGTGGGGGGGGGGCAGGTAACAGGTTAGTGCACTGCACTACATCACACAGGGACAGGGTTCAGCCTCCTACCATAGCTGCCTATAAGGACTAAAAGTAAAGAAGGGAGAAAGGGTCCCTAGCCTCCCCTGAAAATACCTAGGGGAGCCCAGACTAATCTATTCGTCTGCCCCAGGGAAACAGACTTGCAGCCCGGGAGGCCCCTGCCATCTAGCACAAAGGCCTGACAAAAAAAAAAAAAAAAAAAATCAGTGATCTTGTCTGGCTGAAAAAAAAAAGAGAAAAAAATAACTGAAGGACCATGCATAGTACTTGTCCTTTTATACCAATGTGGATTTGTGTTTCCTCTGCTAGGTGGGAGGAGCCACTCTCTCATAAGGCAGTCCTGGAAAATGATTTGGGGGCAAAAACAACAACTTTTGTCTGTAGTTGTACTTTAAGTGACCAGTGAATGCACTTGTAGTGGGTTTTGCCTCTGTTTATAGTACAGTGGAGAAGTATGCAATAATTATTGGATCTCTTATTGCATTTTTCCTTGAAGTGGAGGAGGCTGCAAGTTATGTTGGGTACAATTCCAAATATTCACCTAATAAACCCACAGCAGTGTGAACCTGGGCTTAACGTTTACATTTGGAGCCATTGCTATTTAGACTTGTTTTTAACTTACATTGGGGTTGATTTACTAAAACTGGAGAGTGGAAAATCTGGAGCAGCTCTGCATAGAAACAGCTTGGTCCAAATTTTTTTTTGTCAAAGCTGAATTAAACAAGCTGAGGTTAGAAGCCAATTAGCTACCATACACAGCTGCAGCAGATTTTAAACTCTCCATTTTTAGTAAAATCAACTACATAGAGTTTGGAACCGATTGTAGTCTGTCAATAAGCTATATAGTGAAATCCAATCCCAGCAAAATATTTCTAGAGGAGCAATATTTTGCTCCTCTAGAAAACATTAGTACAACAAAATCTTGGATTATGCAGAACAATTTGGGTGCTAATTCTAGAAGTGCAACTAGAAACTAGATAGACCTTAGCAATAAGCAACTTTAATCATATAGTTTGTATGAAAAATTCAGTTAAAAGCTGCTCACTTTAAACCAGACTTAAAAATGGGCCCTCAGGAGCTTTTAGCCATATTAAGTTAGAATGCACAGTACATTAGCAGATTATGGCACGCTTTCCTTGGAATGATCCCCTCAATTGATTTGGTGTCAATGTTCCCATCTTCTTCCAGTTTTCCTTCTGGGCTCCGATTATACAGCCATTTGATTGTATGGGATGATGTCATTCTGAGCATTAGCTTGGAAGCCACATCTTCTCTGCACACAGTTGTGCCGTAAATTTATTCTGAGCTGCGTATGTACAGCTCAGTGTACAAAAACAGACAGGCAAGAAGAAGCAGTTATGACAGAACCAACCAATAAGGATCCCTTCTGTATTAGAAGTCTCACTGGTCAACTATTTTTTTAAAACATTTTTAGGTTCAATTCTGCTTTAAAATTTCACTAGAAAAGATGAAGGCATTTGTAAAGGAAAGGTTCTAGGTTTCAAGAACTAAAAGCACTGTAATCACTTTCAGGCCTTGAGCAATGATGCACTAGAGAGCATGTATTTAGACAAGAAATGGCCAAAAAGGGCTGGAGGATATAGAAAGGTGAAAACAGTATTTTACAAGTAGAGACTTTGTTTTACACAGTGCTTCAGCAAACTGTCATCTAGTTAAGGCTGATGTTTGACAGAACACCTTACCTCGCCAGCACGGCCAACTTCAATCTTTACAACGGTTGGGATGGTTTTAATGTATGCTTCAAGGGTTTGGAAGCCCATATCCTTGAATGGAATATATTCTCCAGTAAGGGATTTATATTCACTTTGTAGTCGAGGGAAAGGCACACCATTTTTGTTCGACTGCAAGACAGCCCGCAGCGTCTTTGCTACAAGATCTTTGTCAGACTCCAACATGTTGCTGTAAGACAAAAAAACAAAACAAAAAACATTATAGGATATCTTAAGGTTAGTTTTTATTTTTTTTAAGCACTTAAGGACTTGGCCCATTTTTCAGACTCTGCGCTTACAAGTTAAAATCATTTTTTTGCTACAAAATTACTTAGAACCCCCAAACATATTTTTCCCCCAAAAAATCTCCTTTCAGAGCATTGGGCGGAAGTGATGTTTGACGTTGGTTCTGCCAGTCAATGCTATGGAGCCAAGTGGGTGGCCATCTTCCCCTCTCTCGGCAGCCAGCCAAGCAGGAGAGAGGACCCAATAGTCTCCGCCGCTACCGGCTTCAGTAATGGGCGGGGACCACCGGAACGATACGGGAGGGGCCTCTCCCGCCCCGATAAAAGTGATCTTGCGGCGAATCCGTTGCAGAGACCACTTTTATCTGAAAGAGGACCGCCTGCTGAAGAAGAGGATACCGGGGTTACGACAGCTAGCTGCTGCCATAACAATATTCCTCTTCAAAGTGTTGCTGGGCGGTCCATAAGTGGTTAAACAAATATGTTATACTTACCTCCTCTGTGCAGTTGGTTTTGCACAGAGTGGCCCCGATCCTCCTCTTCTGGGGTCCCTCAGCGGCGCTCCTGGGCACCTCCTCTTCGAGAGCCCCCTTTTATTATAAAAAAATTATCACAATCCGTTTTCAGCTGCAGAAGGGGCTTAGAGGTGGGGGTGGAAAAACAGTAACACACGGATCTTTACAGTGAATGGCTGTGCAAAAAGGCGTTTCAGCACAAGCCTTGCTCTGCCTTGTTCCCAGTACAGTCAGAAAATTGACTACGCTGGGATGGATGTGCTCCCATGCTTAGTGTGGTCAGTTTGATATAGAAAAGTAAGGGGATTGGCAGGATCACCAGGTATTTCACACAAAAAGGAAGAAATAGAAAGAGAACAGGATATTATTTTTTTACCATAAATGGTACAATAAATATACAGTATATCAGGAATATGAAATGTTGGAAGTTACATATTCTTTAAAAAGGCATATCAAAATAAAGATACTCCCGGTAAAAATTCTTTAGTCTAGTTATGTATCTACTAAGAAATGCATTTAAAATACTGCAAACACACCTAGCTGAAACATGTCTTTGTATCACAAAGGTTTACACCAACCCTATTCCCTGCTACACTGAGATTTTTATAGCACAGCCTCAGTTTCAAAAGTCTCCCTGCCATACTCTTCTGTATATAGTATGTGAGCTGCAATCGCTATTCAATCCTTTGAATAGGCCTTTAAAACTGATCTCCATGTTTTAGTGAACTTTAACTAGTTTGTTCGGGTCAAGCTGGTCCAAACCATTTACTTTACAAAACACATGCAGTGGTTGTGTGTGCTGTATAAATTTTATGTGCAGTATACAGTGCTGTGTTCCGGCAGCGGGGCAGGAATTTCCAGTCCTGCTCCCGACACAAAATTGAGTTGGGCTGAGCGCTGCTTAACCATTCACAGGGAGCTTTGCATTCTGTGAGTGAATAAAAAGCTTCCATTGATTGGCTGAGGCAGAGATCGTAAAATCTCTGTCCCATTCAGAAAATACAAAGCTTTCTGTGAACGGCAGAGCAGCGATCAACCAACTTGACTTAGTTCTAGGAGTTTTCAGAACACATCGCTGTATACTGTATATAGCTGGGGCTACAGTTTTAGAGTGTGTGCATAGTTGTTGCATCTCTGTAGATCAGCTTTAACCAGTTCAATACAGGGCACGTATACACTTCCTGCCCAGACCAGTTTTCAGCTTTCACATTTTGAATGACAATTGCACGGTGATGCAACGCTGTACCCAAACAATTTTTATCACTTATTTTACCACAAATAAGAGCTTTCTTTTGGTGGTATTTGATCACCTCTGAGGTTTTTATTTTTTTGTGCAACAAATAAAAAAAAAGAACGAAAATTTTGAAAAAAAAAAAAAAAAAAGTTTTAGTTTCTGTTACAAAACGTTGTAAATAAGTACGTTTTCTTCTTTACTGATGGGCACTGAGATGGCACTTATATGCAGCTCTGAAGGGCACTCATAGGCGGCACTGATGGGCACTCACTGATAGGCAGCACTGATCAGAGGCGCTGGCAGGAATCACTGATGGGCACAGAGTGCCATGCCTAATGGGCAATGATTGCCATCCCTTGTGGGCTCACCTGGTAGTCATGGGTGGGCATCCCCGGGGGGGCTGCACTGATAATCAAATAAAGAGCCTCCGTCGGGGGGGGGGGAATGGGGCTGTAAAATTGACACCCAAACACCCCCCCCCCCTGTATGCCAGAGTGAGAGCAATAACTCTAGGGCCATCATTCACAGTCTTGTATTGTGTTGCCTATGGACAATATTGTGTACCAAAGTGTGTCGTCGTTATAACGTATACACACAATTTTAAGGCTTGCCATGCCGAGTATCCATTCAATTGGTGCAACCTCATAGTTTATATTTCACAAAAAAAAAAAAATTGGAACTTCTACCACCATTTTATTCTCCGGGATCTTTACTTTCAGAAAATATTGCGATTTGCATGGCCAGCATTAGAGATACAGAGAGCAGGGCCGCTGATAAGGCAGTACAACTAGGCCTCCTGTACCGGGCCCCATCAGTTCAAAAAGGGGGGCCCAGACAGGGACGGCTGTACCGCCTTGATGCTTGCAACGATGTTCTTGTGCCTCTCCCTGCAGTGCTGTTGGGGGGAGCTATACGGGACCCTGGGATTTCTAACAGTAGACCTGGCAAAAAGTATGACGTGAACAATAAACATAGCTACAAGCAAGTAAATGCATGTCACATTTGCAAGTTGTAATTTGTAGGTAGCTATAGACATCAAAACAATATGCATGATCCGGGTGCTTACAATCGGAATTGGGGGCATACTAGTTAAACCACTTCAGCTCTGGAAGGTTTACCCACTTCATGACCAGGCCATTTATTGCAATACGGCACTGAGTTACTTTAACTGACAATTGCGACGCTGTACCCAAATAAAATGTATGTGCTTTTTTCCCCGCAAATAGAACTTCCTTTTGGTGGTATTTGATTGCTACAAACAAAAAAAAGACAGACGATTTTGAAAAAGAAAAAAAAATCTGTGTTAAAAAAAATATGCACCGTCATTGTACTAATGACACTGGCAGGGAAGGGGTTAAAAGTGGCGTTCCACCCACTTTTACAACTCTTCAGCATCCCTCACTAAACTGTGCACTGTAAACGAATTGGATTTTTTTTTTTTTTCTCTCAGCACCTACTGTATATCTGCTGTATTCATTTTTCACTTCCTCCTCCCTGGCTGTGGCCCATCGCATCATTTCCTGTTTGCAATGCCTCCTGGGAAGGGGCAGCAACTTCCACTGACACTGCCGTTGCTATGGATACCTGACCTGAAACCTATTACACTGCTTGTGCTGCACTGAGCATGTGTGAGATCTGCAAGGATGAGATCCAGGAAGAAATACAGTCTGGCTTCAGTTGCCCACGGCCTGCTATAATTTATAAAATAACAAGTTACTGCTATAAACTAACAAAACAGACCTTAGTTTACAGACTAACTTTACTAGAATACATTAAGCTTGTGTATTATAGGGGTATTTTCATTTAAAAAGTATAATTTCGGCAGGAACACCACTTTAACATCAGAGACGATCGAAGGGTTAAATGTGTTCCTAGGGAATGCTTACTAACTGCAGGGGAGGTGCTCTGACTTGGGAAAGGTAAAGATGTGTTCCTGCTCAGCAGACACACAGGATCAGTACATTCCCCTCTCATAGAACAGCGGTCTGCCTGTGTCCCGAAGGACATCGCGTCCGCCAGATCCGCTGATTGGCTCCCGTTGTGTCCAATCACAGCAGGAGTGGGTCGCCGGTGGCGCACATGCCCCAGAAGTGTCAGATCACGTACTAGGTAGTGATCTGGCACAGAGCGGCCGCCCTGCCACAGTATATGTGCGTGGGACAGTCTGCAAGCTGTTAATATTGGAGTCCCTTGTATTTTATGTATAGATGTGTAATAGGATTAAAATCTCTCATCTACAAAAGCAGATATGTGGCGCTGTTGATTCCCTGCCCATCCATCTCAACAGCCATCTGTCTATCAATTAAGCAAGCTTGCTGAAAACAAACTACAGACTCACTTTGCTAAACCTAGAAAACTGCATTGGGCAAAATTTAGACAGACAATGGTCAATAATAATTCCAAAGAAGGTAAATGTACACACACTGGCAGGAGGTTACCATTGCTATTGTGCGGTTCCCTGAAAAAAAATAAAAATAAATAAATCACAAGAAAAGAAGCAGCACAGTTTATGAACCAATCTGTGTCTTCCGTGCTAATAGTGTTAGACTGACCGCACAGTACACGGTCTGACAGGTTCACGCTGCTAAAGCTGGCCATACATTGGTATATGTTCATACAAAAATATATTTGATGAAGCTAGAGCTGCAGAATTAATCGTTAAAAGATCGCGATCTTGATTCGCCCCCTCTGACAATCTGTATTGCAGCGTTACCCGATTCTTTCATGTAACAAGTATAGAGAGTTCTCTGCTCACTCTGGCAGTCTGCCAAGTTTTTTAACAACATTGTAACTCTTCCATCTTAGATCAAAAGGGATAAAACTTCTGTGTGAATATGCAGGAAGTTTAACCACTTAAAGTCTAAACCTTTTTCTGACACTTGTTTCTTTACAGTTAAAATCAAATTTTTTTTTGCTAGAAAATTACTTGGAACCCCCAAACATTATATATATTTTGTTAGCAGAGGCCCTAGGGAATAAAATAGCGACTATTGCAATATTTTATGTCACACTGTATTTGCACAGTGGTCTTTCAAACGCAATTTTTTGGGAAAAATACACTTCAATGAATAAAAAAAACAAAAAAACAAAAACAGTAAAGTTAGCCCAATTATTTTGTTTAATGAGAAAGATGATGTTAAGCCGTGAGAATCGTGATGTAATCTATCCTCTAAGCAAAAAAATTGCGATTCTCATTTTAGCCAGAATCGTGCAGCTCTAGATGAAGCCACCAGAAACTTTGCGAATGTCTTTCGAAAGTACTTCAAAATGTTTTTGCTTTTAACACCAGGTTTGGAATGAAAGGAATTTCCTAAATGAAAACTATATTACTGGTCTGGCCGAGAATATTTTTTTTTTACCTTTCATATTTTCATCGCTACAGTCCAAAATGGTAACTGATTTGAGCCCAATAACAGTTAGAAAATTGAACAATCATTCCAAAAATCTAATTTAGAACAAAATTCTACCAGCGTATTGCCAGCTTAAAGTAATACTAAAGCTTAATTTTTTTTTCTAAAATAACGAACATACTTAATTACTCTGTGCAGTGGTTTTGCAAACAGATCTGATCCTCTTCTTTTCAGGTCCCGCACCAGCGCTCCTGGCCCCTCCGCTCTCTAGCAGTGCCCCCAGAGAAAGCCACTTGCCCTGGGGCACTGCTGCACGTTTGCTCCCCAGCCACTGCTCTATGCATCTAAGACACAGAGCCATGGCTCGGCACCACCCCCCTGCTCTCTCATTGGCTCGCTGGCTGTGATCGACAGCAGTGGGGGCCAATGGGCTCCCGCTGCCGTCTCAGCCCATGAGGTAGAGTCCCCATCCAGCCAAGGACATTGTGAACATCGCTAGATCAGAGGGGGAGATGGGCCGCTGCAAACAGGTTTTTTACCTTCATGCATAAAAACACCTGCATAGCATACTAGCTCATTATGAATCACTTACCTTAGATCGAAGCCCCAGCAGCGGTCCTTGGACACCGCTCCGGCCGGCAACATCGCACCCGGAGTTACTTACGGTTATCGCGGGCTCCGGCACTGAGTAGCCGGAGCCGCAATGACTTCACTCCCGCACGGCACACTAACAAGCAACGGCGTCTGTGCCATTGCTTCAGTGCGCATGTGCCGAACCCCAACTCTGGACACACAACATATCAAACCTTGAAGAAGATGGGCTACAGCAGCAGAAGACCACACCGGGTGTCACTCCTGTTAGCTAAGAACAGGAAAGTGGGGCTACAATTCACACAGGCACACCAAAATAGAAGATTGGAAATACATTGCCTGGTCTGATGAATCTCCATTTCAGCTGCAACATTCAGACGGTAGGGTCAGAATTTGGCATAAACATGAAAGCATGGATCTCTCCTGCCTTGTGTCAACGGTTCAGGCTGGTGGTGTAATGGTGTGGGAGATATTTTCTTGGACACTTTGAGCCCCTTACTACTAATTGAACATCATTTAACTGTCACAGCCTAACTCAGTATTGTTGCTGACCACGTCCATCCCTTTATGACAGGGGTATAGAAACCTCGGCCCTCCGGCTGTGGTGAAACTACAACTTCAATGAGACATTGCAAGACCCTGACAATCAGAGGCGTGATTCGCAGAGGCATGATGGGATTTGTAGTTTCACCACAGCTGGAGGGCCAAGGTTGCCTACCCCTGATTTATGACTACAGTGTACCCCTCTCCTAAAGGCTACTTCCAACAGGATAATGCACCATGTCAAAAAGTTCAAATCATCTCACCACTGGTTTCTTGAACATGACAATGAGTTCATTGTACTCCAATGGCCTCCACAGTCACCAGATCTCAATCCAATAGAGCACCTTTGGGATGTGGTGGAATGGGAGAATTACTCCATGGACCAAAACCTGAGGAATGTTTCCAACACTTCGTTGAATCTATGCCATGAAGAATGAAGGCAGTTCTTAAAGCGGAGTTCCACCCAACTTTAAAACCTGTTCTTAAAGGAAAGGCCACCCCTCGTTTTTGTATAGTTTTTCAGGGTTTTGCCACCAAGTACCAAGTCATGTTTTGCAAAGGGGTCAAATAATTATTTCACACATTAACCACTTCCCGCCTGTCATATGACGTCCTTGTCTTTGTGCGGGTATATTTGAATGATGCCTGCAGGCATCATTCAGATATCGGCTTTTTCAGCCGGCAATTCCCTACACCATAAGAAGGATCATAGCTGCTGTTCCACCGCTTGATCGTTCTTATGGGCGGCTAGAGGGGACATCCCCCCTCCCGTGCTTCTACCGACTCACCGATTCCATCGGTGAGTTGGAGACAGGATCCACCACCCCCAGATGTTTACCAGAGATTTCCGGCGCTTCAGATGGTCGCCAGAGCCTCTATGATCGTTCGGAGGCCTGGCACGATGTTATGACGTCACGCCCGGCCTCTGCATTCAAACAAACGGCGCCGTCTCGACTGGGAAGTCGAGATCGTTTTTTTTTCAATTTTTTTTATTTCAGGCTTTCCAGCCTAGAGGTGAGATGTGGAGTCTTATTGACCCCATATCTCATTGTATAGAGGACCGATCATGCCATATTCCATTCTCGTTCACATATGACAAAACGCGCCTGGAGGAGGATATGTGCGGACGTCACCACACTGTCTTGTTAGGAGGACGGGAGTTTGTTTGTAGCCAGCCGGCTCCGCTGTTTTATATGCGCGAATTTTAAACTGTCTACAATGTAAGTGCAATATTGTTTTTTAATTAATAAATACCCAGTTAGGCAATATTACACTATGGTTGGGTCACTCTTTGTGGGTTTACTGCTGAGTTTGTTGCTGAATTAATGGTCCTGGATTGAGCAGTGTTATCGGTGTTTGGACGTACCTATGCAGCCATCCATCCAGAGCTTATGTCCACGATCTTCTGTGCAAGCAAGGGCCTTGGCTGGGCTATAGCTACATGCCGGGTTTTGCTTGCCATCTGGTAAGCAAGTTTTTCTAAAGGTGGTGGCACACTTCGTTGAATGAACTCACTGTGGTGTTAATACTAGAAGGATCTGGTTTATTATTCCACAATTTTTTTGCCATTAGAGAGATGATGTTCATTTCTACAATCAAATGTTTATAAATTGGACTATATCAGCGCGGCTTCTTTTTCCCATGCCATATTCCTATTACAAGGGACGCTTTCATCGCTATCAAGAGGAGAGGAGCAGTGGGGTCTCGATATAAGGTTCCTCAAAACCTCATAGGAACCCAAGCAGAATGCCTCCAACACCATTGCAGCATTAGAATCATCTGCAATCAGACAGTTATGAGCATGCGTTAGCATGGCTGCCATATTTGTAGAGGTCAGGACACGTTGTTGCCAGGGCCACTGCAGTAATGCTAAAAATCGAATTAGGCGTATATTGATTGGTTTGCGCAAAAGTGATTGCGTCTACAAAATACGGGATAGATTTAACGACTTTTACATTTTTTAAAATTGTTTTTACTGGTAATGGCAACGATCGGCGATTTGCAGCAGGACTGCGACATTGTGGCGGACAAATGTGACCCCAAATGACACTTTTTGGGGACCAGTGACAATATTACACTGATTGGTGCTATAAGAATGCACTAATCAATGTAAAAATGACACCGGCAGGGAAGGGGTTAACACTAGGGGGCGATCAAGAGGTTAATCGTGTTCCCTAGGTGTGTTCTAACTGTAGGGGGATGGGCTTACTGGAACATGACAATGATCACTGTTCCCGATCACTGGGAGCAGTTGACCTCTGTCATGTCATCAGGCAGAATGGGGAATCGTTCTGCCTCTCCTCATCGCGATCGGGGCGGACAGAGTTTCGCGGGCCCGCTATCCTCCCTGTATGGACTGACGTACAGGTAGTTAAGCTGCGCAGGGGGTTTTTCACTGTCAAGGTGATAAGAACGTGGAACTCTTTTTCACAATTAGTGGTGTCAGCAGGGAGTATTGATATTTTTAAAAGACTCTTGGACGTGCATCTTAACTACCTCAATACAGGGCACTTTCACCCCCTTCCTGTCCAGGTCATTATTCAGCTTTCAGCGCTCCCATATGAATTTTTAATCATTTCTTCACACAAATAGAGCTTTCTTTTGGTGGTATTTAAATCACCGCTTTGCTTTTTTGTTTTTTTTTACTAACTTAAAAAAATAAAGTTTTAGTTTCGGTCAGTAAATTGTGTAAAGAAGTAATTTTTCTCCTTCACTGACGTGCGTGGATGAGGCTGCACTGATGAGGTGGCACTGTGATGAGGAGGCACTGATAGGAAGCACTGACTGGCATCACTAATGGGCACTGATTGGGTTCTTTAATGTCCAGGTGTGCCCTGCGAGGAAATGCCGCTGATAGTTTCTCCTCGCCACACAATGTCAGTGTGAGGCGATGAGCCGATTACCAGCACTTCCGCATTTAGCATGTGACCGGTTGTGATTGGACAAAGCTGATCACATGATTAACCACTTCCGGACCGCCCACAGTCGTTATACGTCAGTACTTTGAAGAGTATCGTTCCCGGTAATCCCGGTATCTTCTTCAGGAGGCGGTCTGCTTCAAGAAAAAAAAAAAAAGTGGTCTCTGCGGCGGATTCGGCGCAAGATCACTTTTATCGGCGGCGGGAAAGGCCCCCCCCACCACGCTTACCGGAGCCGTCGGCAGCAGCGAGGCGTTTGGATGTTTCCCCTTGTGTGACATGGAGATGAGTGAGGGGAAGATGGCACCCACTCGTCTCCATATCATTGCAGGGCAGAAGCGATGTCAAAACGCTCATAGCCCCGTCCCAACGAGCTCGTGTGCAAAAGCGAACGCATACGTGAGTAGCACCCACATATGAAAACAGTGTTCAAACCATACATGAGGTATCGCCGCGATCGATAGAGCAAAAGCAATAATTCTAGCACTAGATCTCCTCTGTAACTCAAAACATGCAACCTGTAGAATTTTTTAAATGTCGCCTACATATAAAATATGTTTGGGGGTTCCAAGTAATTTTGTAGCAAAAAAAGCTGATTTTAACTTGTAAAAACCAAGTCTGAAAAATAGGCTTGGTCCTTAACTAGTTAACGCCCTCCCAACCAGTGTCATTAGTACAGTGTATAATATCACTGTATGAATGTCACTGTTGATGTCAGTGGCAGTTAATCATCCCCCCCCAGCGTCAGTTAGGGTCCTTTCACACTGGGGCGGTTTGCAGGCGCTATTGCGCTAATAATAGCGCCTGCAAAAGTGTGAAAGGGCCCTTAATGTCAGTTTAACTGCTGCACTATCATAGTCCCATCATAAGCAGTTGTTCGCCACCATTAGCAGCCTAAAACAAATAAGAACTCATTTACACACACACAGTATAGTTCGTAGGCAATATAACTTTCACACAAACTGAATACAGTAAAACCTTGGATTGAGAGTAACTTGGTTTGAGAGCGTTTTGCAAGACAAGCAAACTTTTTTTTTTATAACTTGACTTGATATAGACGTAGCATCACGTCACAACTGAGTATAAAAGAAGAGAAAGTGTAGCAATATGGTTACATTTAATGAAGGTACAACATTTAGCAACTCACATGGTTGATGATTAAAAGAGGCACATCTAAGTGTGCAGGCATCTGGAGTAAAGCTGTCCACATAGACCATCCTCCACATCGCCACTGATGTCATCCTTTCCACGCTGCGCTCCATGAGCGGTTCAAGCCTCGCTTTCAGATCTCTACTGCAGGGTAGTCTTCCCGGTCACAATTGCAGACTGACAGCGGTGAGAGCCGGCGGTGCGGAGGATGGTCTATGTGGACAGCTTTACCCCAGATGCCTGCATAATTAGACGTGCCTCTTTTAAATCAACCATGTGATTGGCTAAATATATATCTTTACCAAATGTAACCATATTGCTACACTTAGATGTGCCTCTCATCTCTTTTATACCCTGTATTAAGGATGAGCCAAACACCCCCCAGTTCGGTTCGTAGCAGAACTTACGAACAGTCAAAAAATCCGGACAAACACACGAACATCATTAAAGTCTATGGAGCACAAACATGAAAAATCAAAAGTGCTCATTTCAAAGGCTTATATGCAAGTTGTCATAAAAAAAATGTTCGGGGACCCGGGTCCTGCCCCAGGGGACATGTATCAATGCAAAAAAAAAAAAAAAAGTTTTAAAAAATGGCCGTTTTTTTCGGGAGCAGTGATTTTAATAATGTTTAAAGTGAAACAATAGAAATGAAATATTCCTTTAAATATTGTGCCTGGGGGTCTATAGTATGCCTGCAAATTGGCGCAGTTTTCCCGTGTTTAGAACAGTACCACAGCAAAATTACATTTAAAACTGATCGCGGCTGTAATGAATTGTCGGGTCTCAGCAATATAGAAAAAACAGCATGGGTGATCGCCCCCCCCCCCCAGTCCATTACTAGGCCCTTTGAGTCTGCTATGAATATTAAGGGGAACCCAAACCAAAAATTATAAAAAAAATAAAAATTGTGTGGGGGTCCCCCCAAAATCCATACCAGGCCCTTATCTGCGCATGCAACCTTGCAGGCCGCAGGAAAATAGAGGGGGGGCGAGAGAGCGTCCCCCCCCTGAACTGAACCAGGCCACTTGCCCTCAACATGAAGAGGGTGCTTTGGAGTAGCCCCCCAAAGCATCTTGTCCCCTTGCCCGGTGGTTGTGGGGGTCTGCGGGCGGGGGGGCTTATCGGAATCTGGAAGCCCCCTTTAACAAGGGGACCCCCAGATCCCGGCCTCCCCCTCTACGTGAATTGGTAACGGGTACATTGTACCCCTACCATTTCACAAAAAAAAGGGTCAAAAATAGTAAAAAAAAAAAAAAAAAAAAAAAAAACCCCACACAGGAGACACTTTGGGACAAGTCCTTAAAAAATAAGAAAATAAAAATGTCCCGCATTGTAGATCCATCTCACAACGCCCGACGTACGGAAAAAAGAAAAAAAAAAGTCGCAACAGCTCCATCTCCATGGGAGGCTCCTGCCGGTGACATAAACGGGTGACCCCGCCCCCCTCTGGTGCCACGTGATGTCAGAGTTGAGCTGCACGATTCTGGCTAAAATGATAATCACAATTTTGCTTAGAAAGTAGATCACGATTCTTGCGGAGTAACATCTTTCACATTAAAACAAAAAAAATTTTACAAAAATAAGTTTACCGTTTCGTTTTTTTCATTGAAGTGTATTTTTTTCCAAAAGATTGAGGTTTAAAAAGACCGATGGGCAAATACAGTGTCACATGAAATATTGCAGCAATTTACATTTTATTCCCTAGAGCAGTGATGGCGAACCTTGGCACCCCAGATGTTCTGGAACTACACTTGCACTCTGCAGTGTAGTGAAGCATCATGGGAAATGTAGTTCCAAAACATCTGGGGTGCCAAGGTTTGCCATCACTGCCCTAGGGTCTCTGCTAAAATATAATGTTTGGGGGTTCCAAGTAATTTTCTAGCAAAAAATATAGATTTTAACTTAAGAAAGAAGTGTCAAAAAAGATTTAGACTTTAAGTGGTTAAACTTCCTGCATTTACACATTGTTAAAAAATTGGCAGACTGCCTGGATTTTTTTCTTTACACAGAAGTTTATCCCTTTGATCTAAGAAGGAAGCCTTAGTTACAATGTTTCATGTTAAAAACTTGGCAGACTGCCCTGATGTTTTCTTTTGACAGCAGAGAGAGCAGATAAGTCTCTCCACTTGTTACATGAAAAAATTGGCAAACTCTTCAAGAGATCGTCAGGGGTGTTGAATCGAGATCACAATTTTTTTCACGATTAATTGTGCAGCTCTATGTTAGAGGAAGGCGGGGTCGCCCGTTTACGTCACTGAGCGGCCCGGCCCTCAGCTATACAACAGCTGTCATCGAGAAGACGCGTCACTCGGCAGAGCCTCCGATGGAGGCGGAGCTGTTGCGGCTTTTTTTCTCTTTTTTTCAGCTCCTCGGGCAGTGTGAGATGGATCTAAAATCGCAGGACATACCAGACCCCGTGGAAAGGTCTGGTGTGGATTTTGGGGTGACCCCACGCCATTTTCTTTTTTTAAATTTGGCACAGGGTTCCCCTTAATATTCCTACCAGACCTGAAGGGCCTGGTAATGGACTGGGGGGGGGGGACCCATGCCGTTTTTTTCAATGAGTTTTCTCTATATTGCCGAGGCCTGACAATTCATTACAGCCGCAATCAGTTTTAAAGGACTTTTTTTGATTCAGAAATGTCATTTTGCTGTGGTACTGTTCTAAACACAGGAAAACTGCGCCACTTTACAGGCATACTATAGACACCCCCCAGGTACAAAATTTAAAGGAATATTTCATTATTATTGTTTCATTTTAAGCATTATTAAAATCACTGCTCCCGAAAAAACGGCCGTTTTAAAAACTTTTTTTTTTGCATTGATACATGTGCCCTGGGGCAGTATCCGGGTCCCCAAACCCTTTTTATGACAATAACTTGCATATAAGCCTTTAAAATTAGCACTTTTGGTTTTTCATGTTAGTGTCCCATAGACTTTAATGGGGTTCCGCGGCTTTCAAACTTGCCGCAAACACCGCATCATGTTCGTTGTTCGCCGA
Source organism: Aquarana catesbeiana (assembly GCF_042186555.1). Taxonomy (NCBI): domain Eukaryota; kingdom Metazoa; phylum Chordata; class Amphibia; order Anura; family Ranidae; genus Aquarana; species Aquarana catesbeiana. The sequence goes on along the minus strand of NC_133324.1, from coordinate 472,186,686 downwards.
ACTTATGCTAGGGCCGAACCGTTCACTCATCCCTACTCTGCATGTCCTGCTATATTTTGCTTCTAATCCCCTTGTGGAGGCTGCTATTTGTGGATGGACATTTTATGGTTACACAACTTATCACATTGCTATAATCTTTTTATATGGAATATAAACTAAAAGGACTTATGAATAAATGGTTGCGGAACGAATCATCTGAGTTTCCATTATTATTTATGGAGAAATTTGCTTTGATATACAAGTGCTTTGGATTACAAGCATGTTTCTGGATTGAATTATGCTCGCAATTCAAGGTTTTACTGTATACACCTATTGGGATACGTTTTACCAAAAACGTAAAGCAGAATACATATTGACCTAAATTTAAAAAGAAAGATTTTTTTTCTAGTTTTTTTTTTTTTTTATTGGATAGGTTTTATAGCAGAAAGTAGAATTTTTTTTTCTTCAAAATTGTCAGGGCTAATTCACACCACATGCATTCCAGTGCTTTTTTTCTGCATCCAAAATGTATAGAAAGTAGGTTACGTTGTTTTCTCTATGGCATAGTTTACACCAATAACTGCAGTTCCAGTACAAAAAAGTAGAATATGCACTTTTCCTGCACAGAACTGGCATGCACTAAAACACATTAAAAATGCCCAGAAGGCACCTACGTGCAAGACGCACTGGACCCAAGTACAGTGAAAAAAAAAAACTGGAAACTCATCAAAAAAGCACATGCAAAAACTCATCCGGAACGGATCTGGAGGATGTTTTTTGTGGTGTGAACTAGCCCAGTCTTTTTTTTTTGGTTATATTGCATTAAAAAAAAAAAAAAAAAAAAAAAGTTCTGTGTGTGTGTGTGGGGGTGACAAATTGTATTTGGGTACAGCATTGCATGACCGCACAATTGTCAGCTAAAGTAAAGCAGTCCGGTATCGCAAAAAAAAAAAAAAAAAATAGCCTGGTCACGAAGAGGGGGTAAAACCTTGCAGAGGTCAAGTGGTTAAAGCCACTTACATTATAGATTGCAGGTGGCCACATCTCCTTTGATGACCCCCTCAGACATACACAGTGATGGGGGTTCTGTGCTTGTGGCCCACACTCTGATGAATTAATAAATCAGTTCTGATCAATAGGGGGGGGGGGGGGGCATTCCTACACACCTGATTGATTAATCAATCCATTCTGATCAATAAGGGGGAGCATTCCTACACACCTGATTGATTAATCAATCCATTCTGATCAATAAGGCCCCTTTCACACTGGGGCGGTGGGGGCGTCGGCGGTACAACAGCGCTATTTTTAGCGCTGCTGTACCGTCGTTCTTGCAGCGGTATTCGGCCGCTAGCGGTGCGGTTTTAACCCCCACTGGCGGCCGAAAAAGGGTTAAAATCCCTCGTACAGCGCAGCTACAGCGCGGCATTTCAATGGGCAGGAGCGGTGAATACACCGCTCCTTCACCGCTCCAAAAAAGCGGTTTGCAGGACTTTTTTTCACCGTACTGCCTGCGCACCGCTTCAGTGTGAAAGCCCTCGGGCTTTCACACTGAACAAACAGCGGAGGCTGTTTAGGGGCGGTTTGCAGGCGGTATTTTTAGCGCAATAACGCCTGCAAACTGCCCCAGTGTGAAAGGGGTCTAAGGGGGGTGCATTCCTGCACACTGATTGATTAATTGATTCTGATCAATAATGGGGGGAGCATTCCAACACACCTGATCAAACAATTCTGATCAATACGGGGGGGGGGGCATTCCAACACACCTGATCAAACAATTCTGATCAATACGGGGGGGGGGGGCATTCCAACACACCTGATCAAACAATTCTGATCAATACGGGGGGGGGGCATTCCAACACACCTGATCAAACAATTCTGATCAATACGGGGGGGGGGGGGCATTCCAACACACCGGATCAAACAATTCTGATCAATACGGGGGGGGGCATTCCTACACATCTGATTAATCAATTGATTCTGATCAATAAGGGGGAGCATTCCTACACACCTGATCAATTGATTCTGATCAATAAGGGGGGGGGGGGGGGAGTATTCCTGCACACCTGATTGATTAATCATCAATTCTGATCAATAAGGGGGGGGGGGAGCATTCCTGCACACCTGAATGATATGGGGGAAGCATTCCTGCACACCTGATTGAATAATCATCAATTCTGATCAATAAGGGGGGGGGGGGGCATTCCTGCACACCCGATTGAATAATCCATTTTGATCAATAAGAGGGGGGAGCATCCCTGCACACCTGATTAATCAATCGATCCTGATCAATAAGGGGGGGAAGCATTCCCGTACACCTGATTAACATGATGGAAGCATTCCTGTACACCTGTACATCCCCAGCACACCTAATCCCCGCCCCATCTTCACAGAAAGCTTCCATTAGATGATGCCTGGAAATGCCATGACTCCATTCCTGTCACACACTTAAGCTGCGCCATAAAGGGACACACACACCGGGGAGGTACCGGGCCCGCCTCAGCCTACTCACCCGTATGTCGGCGCCTCTCCTCTCCGGTCAGGTCACGTATGCTGGATAGAAAGGCCCTTGTCTGCCTGTCCCCGCCGCCTGGCCACCGACCTGCCAGGGCTGAAGGCTTCTTCTATGACCGAGCAGGGAGAAGGCTGTTGAATTCGATTGGCCGCCCCTCCCTCCTCCTATCGGTTTCGTTTCTCTGCTTTCTCTCCAAAGCGCAGCTCGTCCACCTCACTTTCGCCTTCCCGCTCCTGACTCCGCCTCTTCGCCCGGACACGCCCACGATTCCGCCCGTGTTACATGACTCCTCCCACTTGACACTGCTTTGTACTCACCTCACTCCATCTGATTAGGGTTCCTCGTGTTCGGTTGGCTTTAAATGAGATCTAATAGTCACCACACATCAGCATTGGAATATAATTGTAAGCAATGATTATTTTTCACAATCAGTTCCTTAAAAGTGGATGTAAACCCTCACATATACCCAGTTAAGTGAACAGCCTCAGATGATACACAGAGATTAAACAAAACTCCCTACAGAAGTTTTACATATATATCTGCTGCCTTCAGCTTTATATACTGTTTAGAAAGTGCATGTCCTGTTAGAATTTTCTCTTCCTGATTCACCTGTGGGTGTGGATTCTTGATATATACAGTGAGACAGCTGATTGGAGGAAAGGCCCCCCCCCCTCCCCCTCCACCTCCACATAGGCAGAGACTTGCAGAGCTGTGCTGTGAATAGACCATCTCTCTGCTGATCTATTTATAGCGCCCACCCGGACAAATTCCAGCCTGGTTTTTTTTTTGTTTTTTTTTTCCAAATAACATTTTTATTATTATTATTCCGTTTTTGCAGTACATTATGCAATAACAGTTGGTAAGTTAGATATCTATGACTATGAAATCACAGGTGTATGTAACATAGAAAAGAAGAAGTGGATAGTAGAGAGAGAGGAAGTTAGGGGGGGAGGGGGGTATAGTAGGTATATCAACGGTGGTGTTACCTGGTCATGGTGGGTCCTCCCGGAGGTGCCATAGCTCCCAGACCCTGTTGTGTGCTTCCAATGTGTCTTGTATTCTGGCTGTCATCTTTTCCATCACCTCTATGTCCTTTATTCTAGTGTACAAATCCTCAGCAGAGGGGGGTGAAGAACGCTTCCAATGTAGTGCTATAAGGCATCTTGCCGCCGTTAGTATATGACGTACCAATTTTTTATATGGGGTGGGGAGTTTAAGCGGCGATAGGCCCAGTAGGAAGAATTTTGGGGATGCCTGGATCTGTATATCCAGGAGGCGTTCCAGTAGTTGCTGGACTGTGCACCAGTAAGGAGTCAACAGTGGGCAGCTCCAGTATATATGTAGGAAAGTGCCCCTTGCTCCCTGGCATCTCCAGCATCTATCGGAACTATTGGGAAAGATGGCATGGAGAACATCTGGGGTCATATACCACAGCATGAGGATTTTATAGGAGTTTTCTTTGTATAATGAACATAATGAGCTCTTTGCTGTTTGATTCCAGATTATCTGCCATTGCGGGATAGGGAGTTCCTCCCCAAGGATCCCCTCCCATTTAGTCATATGCAAGTGTTTACCCTGGCCATCCTCTGAGAAGACGTTCAAGATCTTGTATATGCTCGATATAAGCCCCTTCTGGTTATTGCCTGCCAGGATTGTGGTTTCAAACGTTGATGGTGGTGAGAATTGTAGGGTGGGTGTAATAGTGAGTGCATAGTGCCGAATTTGTAGATACCCGTAGAATGCCTGTCTGGGGAGATCATGTTTATTTTGTAGTTCGCCGAATGGCAGTAGTTTCCTTGTTCTGGGGTCCACCAGGTTCCCAAAGTGGAACAAGTTCCGGGAAGTCCAGTGATGTGACATTTGGTAGGTTAAACTATCCGGCACTTTGGGGTTACAGATAAAAGAGGTCAGGAGCGATCTATCCGATGAGAGACTATGTTTAGGGGCCAGAGTGCGCCACATCCGCCTCAACTGGGACATGGGACCCAGCATACGCTCAGGGGCTACGTCCGCATTCGCACTCCACAGCAGGTTATTTGGATGTATGGGAGCAAGCCATAATTTTTCAATTTCGGTCCATTTATTGTAAGATTTGTGGGTGTACCAGGAGGCTATTGCTCGCAATTGAGCTGCGTAATAATATTTAATAATATTAGGGAACGCCAATCCCCCTTCATTGCGGGATGCCATCAGCACCGACCTCGGGACCCTGTGTCTTTTGTAATTCCATGTGTAATGCAATAAATCGGATTGGAGTTTTTTCAGTTGGGCAATCGGGATTGGTATGGGTAATGTTTGGAAGAGATATAAAAGCCTCGGGAGGATAGTCATTTTTATTGAGGCTATTCGACCTAGTAGAGAGATGTGGTGTTTTTTCCATTGAGTCAGTGAGGATCTTATAGATCGGAATAGTGATGGGAAATGTTCTTGGTATAGGGTAGCGAATTTGGGTGTAATAAATGTGCCTAGATATTTCAGGGAATTTGTTTTCCATGTGAATGGAAAGTTAGATTTTAAAAGTGAGACCTCCGTAGGAGGGATGTTAATTGGGAGGGCCTCCGATTTTGATGCATTTATCTTATACCCTGAAAGAGCGCGAAAGCGATCTAGTTCTGTTTGCAAGATTGGGAGAGTAATATGGGGTTGAGTTAATGAGAGTATGATATCGTCCGCAAAGAGGGAGATTTTAAACTCCCTTCCTCTAACCGATATTCCCCGTATGTCCGGGTTTCTCCTGATGGATGCGGCTAGGGGTTTGACGCAGAGTGCAAATAGCAGGGGCGAGAGTGGACATCCCTGTCTGGTCCCATTCGCCACTGAGAATGCTGGGGATAATGCAAAGGGGGTCCTGACTTGGGATGTTGGGCCGGTGTATAAATGTCTGATCGCTTGTAGGAAGGGGCCTCGAAAGCCCATGAATTGTAAGGTGGCAAATAGAAAGGGCCATCCCAAGCGATCAAACGCCTTTTCTGCGTCTAAACTAAGCAACAATGCCGCCTGGTGTTCTCTATTCACCACCTCCACCAGATCTATAATCTTTCTGGTATTGTCGCCGGCCTGTCGCAGCGGGACGAACCCTACCTGGTCTTTATGGACCATTGAGGGGAGGATCTGGTTTAGGCGATTGGAAAGTAGTTTGGTGAAAATTTTAAGGTCAGAATTCAGTAATGCAATGGGTCTGTAACTTGCGCAAAGGGAAGGGTCTTTGTCTGGTTTAGGAATTAAGGTGATAAAAGAACGGTGCATGTCCGGCGGTATGTTGGCGTTGTGAAGAAAGGCATGGAAGACCTTGCGCATATGTGGAAGCAGTATGGGGAGAAATGTCTTGTAGTATTCATATGGAAATCCGTCTGGTCCTGGGGCTTTATGAGATGGGAGGGATTTAATGGTCATTTCTATTTCCTCATCTGTAATCTGCGTGTTCAATGTCATTAGGTCGGAGGATGTTAAATGGGGAATTCCACTGCGTTCTAAGTATTCTCGCATTTTGTAAGATAAGTCTGGGGTCCAGCCTGGTTTTATCACAGTTGTCTGCATACCTCCGAACTGCCCCTGATTTCGAGGGACTGTCCCCGATTTGGAGCAATGTCCTTCTGTCCCTCTTTCCTTCTCATTTGTCCCTCATTTTGGTCTGATCTTATATAGTTGTATATAAAATGCACTTTTTATCTTTAAAAAAGTGTTTCCCAGTGCTAAACCTTTCATCCAATTTCTAAATAGGTACTTGTAAATTTTAAAAGCCAATATAATGGAATAGCAGTGGTAAAAAAAAAAAAAAAAACTTGTGGATTTAATTACCTTTTTTGTTGTTTAATTCTCCTTTAAGGGGGTGTGGCAGGGGCGTGTCTTATGCCTATATACGTTTGCTAGTAGGTGCCCCTCATTCCCATCTCAAAATGTTGGGAGGTATGGATAAACCTTTCATCCAATTTCTAAAATGTTGCATTTGTAAACTTCAAAAGCCAATATAAAGGAATAGTAGTGGTATAAAGAAAAAAAAAAGCACATGTGGGTCTAACCAATCCTTTTTTTTTTTTTTGTATAGTTCTCCTTTAAGGGGCGTGGTGGGGGGGTGCTCTATGCCTACATACATTTGGTAATAGGTGTCCCTCAGTCTCATCTTGAAAAATTGGGAGGTATGGTTGTCAGAGAACTTTTCAGAAGTTATCATGCTGATAACAGAAGAACGGAGAAGGGGAAAGACACAGAACTCAGAGCTTTGGAGAGAGATAAGAAAACACTGCAGATATATGTGCTCAGCTTAAATTTCATGAACCGGGTTTACATCCACTTTAAAATCTTTTTTCATACTGTGAGTGCTGCCTGTCTGCTGCCCATCTCTTCCCACAACTTCCTGGATTCCCAGCATCCTTTGCAGCTTCTCCTCTGCTGTTTATTTTCAAGTTGTAAAGCTGGCCATACGTGGATCACAATTCGTCCGCCTGCCAAATTTTAATCCATGCATGGATCAATCGACTTCTCATAAACTTATAAACTGGCTTGTTGGTAAAACTCTGCTTAGTCAACGCATGCATCCAATCCAATGCAGCGCTGATCATTCCGACAGATAGGAAGCCCCGCTATCAGAGAAAAATGGTACAGTGGGGAGGATTCCGATATGTCTTGAATTACACAGTAATTTAAGCAATAAAGTGAGCGTATATAAATAAATATAGTATTTGTATATCTGTGATGCTGTTTGGATGTTTCATTTTGAAAGCCTAATGCCGCGTACACACGGTCGGACTTTTCAGCTACAAAAGTCCGACAGCCCGTCCGACAGCCCGCCCGACAGACGTTCGACAGACTTTCAACGGACTTTTGGCGGACTTTCAACGGACTTTCTAACGACCGGACTTGCCTACACACAATCACACCAAAGTCCGACGGATTCGTACGTGATGACGTACACCGGACTAAAATAAGGAAGTTGATAGCCAGTAGCCAATGGCTGCCCTAGCGTCGGTTTTTGTCTGTCGGACTAGCATACAGACGAGAGGATTTCTGGGTCCGGCGGAGTTACGACGTAAAGATTTGAAGCATGTTCCAAATCTAAAGTCCGTCAGATTTGCGACTGGAAAAGTCAGCTGAAGGTCCGGTGAAGCCCACACACGATCGGATTGTTTGCCGGATTTGGTCCGTCAGCGTCCGTCAGACAAGTCCGTTTGAAAGGTCCGACTGTGTGTATGCTGCATAAGGCTAGGTGCACGCTGCCTTATGGAGTGGCTCACAGCAGGGGTCCGGTGTGCCCCCATTCAGCGTTTCAGGTCCAATTTCAGTCTGAATTTTTTCCTGAATTCAGACCTGAAATGGACCGGAAGATGCACAGGACTCCTGTGCAATTCACACCGGAGCCGCTCTAGAAATGTGTGAATCGGCTCCATAGAGAGCCAGTCACAATCTCCTGACATGCAAATTGGATGCAGAGAAAATCCACATCCAATTTGCAATAGTGTGAACCCAGTCTAAAGGTTTAGCGCTGAACAGTGTGGGGTGTACCAACATGGCTCCACCACCTTCCTACTGCTGACATCCAGCTTCTTTCAAAATGTAACATCAAAACAGCATCACAGATGTCAATAAACTGTATTTATTTATATACGCTCACTTTATTGCTAAAATTACTATGAAGTTCAAGACATAGCTGGGTGTAGTAAGATGTTCGCATGGGTGTTCTATCAGATTACCACTACCCGTCAGATCATGAAGTGTTTGGAATGCAAAGCGCCATGGAATGCATGTTGCAAACCTGGAGGAAACACCGGAGAAAGATGTCAACGGTCTCAGCGGTGAGCAGGCACTGCTGGAAGGGCTTAGTTCTCAGGTACAGTATTTCATAATGCTAGTAGTGGAAATGCCATCACTGGAGGACATGCATATACAGTAGAAAATGCCTGCAAAGAGGCTGCATGAGATCAGCAGCAATGAAATGCAACAAGCGAAAAAAAAGACAAATATTTGTGTTTTCATTTTAAATAATTGCAACTGATACCTAGTGCTTTGGCAGACTATCATTCAGTTAGGCCCCGTTGACACCTTTCCAAATTCACACTGGAAGGTTTGTTAACACCCGATGGTTGAACTAAAACAATAATCGGTGTATACCCAGCTTTAGAGTCTGTAGCCAATTTGGAGGCACAAAAAGCGGGAAGAGGCAGATTATGCAGCCAGAAGGCAACTGGTCCCTTTTTTCTACAATAAAGTGGGTACTTTTTTTCTCTTAATAAACAGAAGATACCTATTTAGTGCTGAGAAAAAAACGTTCCATGCCCAACAATATTAATTTATGAGTTAAAGTGGTTGTAAACCCCATTCATGAAATCTGATCTGGGCACATATAACTGTAGTTTTTACTTATCTCTCGCCAAAGCCCTGAGTCCCGTGTCTTTCTGCTGCTCCGTTTTTCTGTTATCAGCATGATAACTTCTGACAAGTTCTCTGACACAGTAGATAAAAGCAGCTGGAAATTTGTGTCTAGGAGGGAACTTGGAGATAGATAAGCAGAGAGCTTGTCTATTCACAGCACAGCTCTGCAAGTTTCTTCATTCCTCTGCCTATGTGGAGGGGCGAGTGTGCGTCTTTCCTCCAATCAGCTCTCACACACTGTATGCCCAGACTCCAAACCCACTGCTGAAACAGGAAGAAACATTTATAACAAGATGTGCACTTTCTAAAGAGTCTAAAAACCTAAAGACTGTAGATATAAAGTATCTCACAAAAGTGAGTACACCCCTCATATTTTTGTAAATATTTTATTATATCTTTTCATGTGACAACACTGAAGAAATGACACTTTGCTACAATGTAAATTAGTGAGTATACAGTTTGTATAACAGTGTAAATTTGCAGTCCCCTCAAAATAACTCAAAACACAGCCATTAATGCCTAAACCGCGTCCAACAAAAGTGAGTAAACCCCTAAGTGAAAATGTCCAAATTGGTCCCAAAGTGTTAATATTTTGTGTGGCCACCATTATCTTCCAGCACTGCCTTAACCCTCTTGGGCATGGAGTTCACCAGAGCTTCACAGGTTGCCACTGGAGTCCTCTTCCACTCGAAAACATCACGGATCTGGTGGATGTTAGAGACCTTGCGCTCCTCCACCTTCCGTTTGAGCATGCCCCACAGATGCTCAATAGGGTTTAGGTCGGGAGACATGCTTGGCCAGTCCATCACCTTTACCTTCAGCTTCTTTAGCAAGGCAGTGGTCTTCTTGGAGGTGTGTTTGGGGTCATTATCATGTTGGAATACTGTCCTGCGGCCCAGTCTCCGAAGGGAGGGGATGATGCTCTGCTTCAGTAAGTTGCAGTACATGTTGGCCTTCATGGTTCCCTCAATGAACTGTAGCTCCCCTGTTCCGGCAGCACCCATGCAGCCCCAGACCATGACACTCCCACCACCATGCTTGACTGTAGGCAATACACGCTTGTCTTTCTACTCCTCACCTGGTTGCCACCACACACGCTTAACACCATCTGAACCAGATAAGTTTATGTTGGTCTCATCAGACCACACTACATCATCTTTAGAAGAGGCTTCTTTCTGGGACAACAGCCATGCAGACCAATTTGATGCAGTGTGCGAAGTATGGTCTGAACACTGACAGGCTGACCCCCCACCCCTACAACCTCTACAGCAATACTGGCAGCACTCGTACGTCTACTTCCCAAAGCCAACCTCTGGATAAGACGCTGAGCACGTGCACTCAACTTCTTTGGTCGACCTTGGCGGTAGCCTGGGCCATCTTTATGTAGAGCAACAATTATTTTCTTCAGACAGAGAGTTCTTTGCCATGTGGTGCCATGTTGAACTTCCAGTGACCAGTATGAGAGAGTGAGAGTGATAACACGAGTCATATGAAACCGGGGAGGAAAAATGGCTAATTGGGACCAATTTGGACATTTTCACTTAGGGGTGCACTCACTTTTGTTGCCAGCGGTTTAGATATTAATAGCTGTGTGTTGAGTTATTTTGAGGGGACAGCAAATTTTCACTGTTATACAAACTGTACACCCACTACTTTACACTGTAGCAAAGTGTAATTTCTTCAGTATTGTCACATGAAAAGATATAATAAAATATTTACAAAAAAATGTGAGGGGTGTACTCACTTTTGTGAGATACTGTACATGTAAAATGTATGTAGGGAGATTTTTTCATCTCTGTGTATCATCTGAGGCTGTTCACTTTACTGGGTATAGGAGAGGTTTTACATCCACTTTAATTTCATAAATTAAGTTAATGAACACATGTAAAATAAATCCTATGGCTTTTGGAACCAACACTACAGCAATTAAATGAATATACCTTAATAATTCAATCTCCTGCTCTCTAGCTCCCTTGTCTCCTCCTCCCATGCTCATCTACAGGACTTCTCCAGAGCCTCTCCCATCCTCTGGAACCTCCTGCCCCAATCTGTCTGGCTATCTCCTACTCTGTCCACTTTTAGGTGATCCCTGAAAACTCACATCTTCAGCTAAGCTTATCCTGCCTTCACTAGTAACCGAATCTTCTATTTCTCCCATCAGTTTATCCCTCACAATCATTACCTTTTTTTCCACCAGCCCCTCTTTATTAAATTGTAAGCTCCAAGGAGCAGGACCCTCCTAACCCTCTTGCATTGAATTGTATTGTTGCTGTATTGTCTCCCTTTATATTGTAAAGCGCTGCGCAAACTTTTGGAGCTATATAAGGCTGGTCATACATGGTTCGAATCTCTGCTAATGGGCAGGCTGAATGTACCAAGTTGATTGATCGATCGATCATACTGGGTACAATCAGCCTGCCAGATTCTCTTGTGATTATTGGTAGCGGCTGCTATAGCCACTAGCAATAATCACTGTCTTCTCCTGGCAAGGACGGCTCCCCCCACCTGCCCACCCACCGAGAGAAGACAATTGCTGATTCCCCTATCAGCACTGTCTGTGTTGATGGAGGAAGCGTGCGAGTTTCAGGAAAGAAATTTGCACCGTGTATGGTCGGCCTAACTCCTGTACAATAATAATAATTACAATCTAAACACAGCAAAATTTGCTCTGGATCCTTTTTGATGTCTGATGGGGACCCTGATGTAAGGCCTCAATCACACCTATGCATTTTTAGTGCTTTTTGCATTTTGCAGATTTGCACTACAGTCCATTTAACATGGTTTCCTATGGAACACGTTCTGTAGTGCAAATCTGCAAAATGCAAAAAGCACTAAAAATGCATAGGTGTGAATCAGGCCTAAGGGAGGCACTCTGATGTGTAAAGTAGGGCTTCTAAGACTGGATTCACACCTATGCATTTTTAGTGCTTTTTGCATTTTGCAGATTTGCACTACAGAACGTGTTCCATAGGAAACCATGTTAAATGGACTGTAGTGCAAATCTGCAAAATGCAAAAAGCACTAAAAATGCATAGGTGTGAATCCAGCCTTATATGAAGTTATTTCTTGGAACGTGTTTAATCAATCATTTATAAGGCTCGATTCACACCTATGCATGTTGCTTTTGAGCGTTTTTGGAGGTTTTTTTTTCATGCTTGCCGCGTTTTTGAGCCGCGTTTTTGCCGCGTTTTAGCGGCGTTTTTGCCGCGTTTTTGCCGCGATTTGCGTTTTGCGTTTTTTTTTTTTTTTTTTTTTTTTTTTCATTTTTTTTTACAGTCTTACAAAAAAATTACAAAAAAAAAAAAAATAAAAAAAAAAAAAAAAAAAAACGGCAAAAACGCACCAAAAACGCACCAAAAACGCATCAAAAACGCTGCAAAAAAGGTGCACTTGCGTTTTTGATGCTTGTCCATTGAAAACCATTACATGCAAAACGCTGCATTTTGCATGAGAAAAAGTCCCCGACCCTTTCCAAAAACGCGGAGATACAAAAAAGCATTGATGTGAACATGTTCCATAGGAACCCATGTTAAAAAATTTCCATGCATTTCTGCAAAATGCAAAATGCATCAAAAAACGCGCTAGTGTGAATGGGGCCTTAAACTGATTTTTTTTTGATGACCCATAAATATTCGGAAATAATAAGATATGGCCCTCATTCTGAAAAGTTTGGAGACCCCTGGACTAGAGCTACAAAGATTCTCAGACAACTTATCAGTACAAGTGTCACACAGACTAGATAATGGCTGATTAAAGTGTTAAAATTGTCAGCTTCAGGTAGAAAAGTGAGATGAAGGCAGACAGGCTGGAGTCAAATCTTAGCGTTTTCCTTAGAACTTAAACAGTAAACTGATAAGGGACCATCTGCTGTGACAAAAAAGGTTGTATATTACCATACCATTTTCTGTTGTTTTAGAATTTCTCATTGTCAAAAGAATACATAGTTAGGTTGAAAAAAGACACAAGTCCATGTAGTTCAACCAATAAAAAATGTGCCAATGTGCCAGAGTATGCATATACAAATAGGAAGTGTGGCATTTGCGCATATTTGTACATTGTTGCGAGCATACATTCAAAAATACTGACTGGCAACTCAGGTTTCTGTACTTTTTTTTTACTAATTAATAATACGCAGTGCAGGCTGACATGCCTGCGTGTACAAGCACATTGTAAACAATGGGATCAATATTAACACCTGTATGCCTGAAAACTGAGCGTGTTCAGGCAGCAGCGTGCAAGAGGCCAAAGAGTTTAAGCACACTGGAATTGGTTTACTAAAGGCAAATAGACTGTGCACTTTGAAAGTGCAGTTGCACTTGTTTTCCTCAGTGCCTAGTGAATGTGGTAAAGCTATGCTGATTTCCATTATCCAATCATGTGCAAGCAAAAATGCCTTTTTTTTGTATTTTCCATACACCTGATTAGGTATTCTTTACAAAATTAAGCTTTATTACAATACATTACTTAGAAAATTTAGTGCAACTGATTTTGCAAAGTGCACAGTCTATTTGCCTTTAGTAAATACACACCTACTGTTACCATCATATATTGATAGAATATAGGTATTCAGTCAGTATAAAGAGGAAGTAAACCGCTGGCTTTTTTTTTTTCTGATCTGCAAAGTAAAGGCATAATGTGCATCGCATACTAGCACATTATGTGAAACTTACCTATAACGAAGCCCTCCACGCTGGATGTCACCGCTAGATGCCACATTCATCTTCACCCGCCTTCCTTCTGGGTCCACAGACTCCAGCTGTGTGACTGGCCGGAGCTGCGTGACGTCTAGGGTTGCCACCTCATCCCTTTAAAACTGAACACATAAAAATTACACAGGTTCCGTGACTGATTGAGGTGATAATTAAACTCAGTGCCATTTTTGCATTAAATCAGCCTCAAAACCTGTTTGCGGGCTGTCTTGTGCATCATCTTTAGAAGAGGCTTCCTTCTGGGACGACAGCCATACAGACCAATTTGATGCATTGTGCAGCGTATGGTCTGAGCACTGACTGGCTGACCCCCCCTTCAACCTCTGCAGCAATGCTGGCAGCACTCGTACGACTATTTCCCAAAGACAACCTCTGGATATGACGCTGAGCACGTGCACTTAACTTCTTTGATCGACCAACCGTTCATCAGAGTTTTCTCCAAGGGTATAATAGGTCAACCTCTTTGGGGGACATATTTCCCGTCTCAGTCGAGAGTGCATGTCTTCCACAGAATCAGGTCCCTATTCTATTCCCCATTGGCTGCATCCAGCTTCTGGTTCAGACTCTGCCCCAGTCTCTGGCTCCACTTCAGGCTCTGGTTCAATCACGGATTCTGACTCTGATTCAGGCTCTGGTGTTATCTCTCCTTCAATTCTTTCAGTAAGAAGAAGGGGTACATCAACCAGAGCAAGTACTTCACTGGGTTCCAGCTTGACTTCTTCAGCTTCCAACAGTGGACCAGAAGCTATGGCCTTGGTATAAGGCATGTGAGAGCCTGTCCCTAAAAAGTCTTCGGGTTCAGCTGCAGGGTCTGGAGGATCATCTCCCATAGAGTGGACCCACACCCAATCCAGAGGTACTTCCTCATCATCATTTTCCTCTAGAGATGTGAGGGTGCATGGTTTTCTGTTCTGAGACCTCAATGTTGGAGGCTGAAATGGCTCGGAATAAGGGGCGGAAAGTACCCGTACAACCTCTGAAAAAGGCAATAGGTTATTCTGATGACAAGTTTTTAATGGCTCTAATTTAATATACAGGAAGTTCCGGTAGTAGTTGACAAACAATGTAGGGTTGGGAACGCCATCGATCTGATAGTTTATGTTTTCCTGGCACTCCTAGATTGCGTAACAACACCCGATCCCCAGGTTGCAGATCTTGAACTCTTACTTTAAGATCAAAGTTCCTCTTATTCCTTTGTTCTCTGTGAGAGGCTTCCTTTGCTTTTCATAGGCTACCTTTAGATTCTTCCTTAGCCTATCAACATAGCCCTTGTAAGAGGCTTGTGAGGTGTGATTGGTGGAGGTTCCAAAGGCTAGATCTACTGGTAAGCGAGCCTCTCTCCCAAACATCAGTCTGTAAGGGGAGTATCCAGTAGCATCATTTGAGGTACTATTGTAGGTGTGGACTATTGCAGCAATATGGTCTCCCCAATGCTGTTTCTTCTCTAGTGGGAGGGTTCCCAGCATGTTCAAGAGTGAACGGTTAAACCGCTCTGGCTGTAGATCACCTTGAGGGTGGTAAGGGGTAGTTCTTGATTTTTTTATGTTAAAGAGTTCACACAGTCTGTGGATTAATCTACTTTCGAAGTCCCGGCCTTGATCTGAGTGTAGACGCTGAGGGAGCCCGTAATGAACAAATAACTTCTCTTCTAAAGTCTTGGCCACTGTGCTGGCTTTTAGATCCCTGGTGGGGAAGGCCTGGGCATATTGGGTGAAATTTTCTGTCACAACCAGGACATTACTCCTCTCGCTCAGATCAGGTTCCAGGCACAGGAAATCAATGCACACCAATTCCACAGGTCCCTTACTTTGTAAGTGACCCATTGGGGCGGCCCTGCCTGGTAGAGTCTTCCTCTGGATACACCTGCCGCAGAAGTGACAGTAACTTTCCACCTCAGTCCTCATGTTTGGCCAATAGAATCGGTCCTTGTTTGAAAGTTCTATCTGGGCCTAAATGACCATGGTCATCATGAAGTGCAGTTAGCACAGTCAAGTGATGTTTTTCCGGAAGGAACAGCTGGCTTACACCTTCAGACTCTTTGGAGGGGCCTCTTTTGATGTGGTATTCACATCAAAAGTGCAGGCTCTCAGCAAACCGATCAGCAATGCTCATGCTCTTAGTTCATTGGTTGTCTAGTGGTGAATGCAGACGAGCATGAGAGCATGAGCGAACTAAGAGCATGAGCATTGCTGATCGGTTTGCTGAGAGCCTGCACTTTTGATGTGAATCCCTGGAGAAGTTATATTGGGTGTGATTGTCTGGATACTGCTGTTCCAATCCTTGAGGGTGTATGGTGGAGGCTGACATGCTGGATGAGCCGTGGATTAAATTACACGCCTAGCTTTCTTTGCCTTCTGGTAAGCAGATTACTTTACCACGTGGTGTTGAGTGCTTCTACATCTATGCACTTTAACCGGTGACAGGAACACTCCTCCCTTTTCCTCGGACTCACTATTTTAACATCATCTATTTTAGCGCTGCTCTCATAGATTTTTTGGCCTCTAAGGCATGTGCTCCTACAGGACTCCTTGGAGGCAGTGTTTGTGATTTAACTGCTTGTTTAGCGAGGTGTGCATTGATTTCCTGTCCCCTTCTTCCATTCTCTGGGGATTTTAATTTTGGGTCGTGCTTGAGCATGGGCGGGTGCAAGAGGACTGATAACTTGCGTTCTCCCCTCTTGTTTTTCTTCCAATTTCTTTTCTTGGCCTTGGAGCACAGCCTTCCCTTGGGACTCCCAACTAACTCCCTCATTGAGGTCCGTTGAAGTTTCCCGCCGGCTTGGGGAAGAGGAGTCTCTGTAACGGTCTCAAGACTTCATTTAGGGGTTGAGGGCTGACACCCGCCTTGGGACACTTGGCTCGGAAATGTCATGCTTCTCCACATCCATAGCACCTCCTCTCTAGTCCTGAGTACTATTTTGGTTCGCTTGCACAAGTCCCTTGCTTCTGAACTTTTGCTTGAGTCTTTATTACTCGCATCAGCGCGTGGTACATTTGAGTCTGGGCCTGTGCTACCTGCACCATCAGTTCCATTGGCTCTAGTTCTACAACTGGTTTATGGATGTCAGGGGGAGTCAATCCTTTGGGTTCAGATTCAGTTCCACTGTCGTCATCGGAAAACTCTCTTTGTTTCCAGAAACAGGATTCGCATCTCTCGGTCTTTGGCTCTTTTCTTCCAGCAGAGCCTCTTCCTCTCAAACCTCTCTTATCAATTCAGGATAGGTTGGTACCACCTGGGTCCTTTTTAGAAACAGCTTCAGCACAATAGCATGATTGGGCTGGGCCCCATGTCGTGCCTGGTCAGCGTCTTTAGGGTCAAGACCTTTCTTGAGGATGATTTGGTGTAGCATCCGGTCTACCCGAGAGATGTATTCGGACAGACTTTCCGCTCTTTGTTGATGGGTGTGGTTGAACTTGTACATCAGATTGACGATGGTCTCCACTCTTCCAAAAACAGCACACAAAGCCTCAATGTAGTCCATGGCAACACAAGTTCTCTTGCCCATCCTTAGGTTATGGATCACATCGGCCTCGAAGGCTCTCACTAAGTCACTGTCATTTCACAGCCTCTAAAACACTCCACTCTTCCATAGCCTGTAAAGCTTGACTCATCCATGTTTCAAACTCGTCTTCTCCCACAGGAGTCGGCAACTGTCCTGAGAAAAATCTAAAGCCTCATACACACGATTGGACTTTCTTCTGACTTTTCCCTGGATTTTTGTCTGAATGGGCGTTCACGGCAAAACATTTTCAGCCAACTTTCACCAAATCATGTTGTTTTTCAGCTCTTTACAGCCACTCTTTGGGCAACTTCTGCTATTGTTGGCTGATGTTTAGCATTGGTTCTGAGCATGCGTGTTTGTACTTTGGACTTTACTTTACACACGATCGGATTATCCTCCATCGGACATTTGTTGTCGAAAAGTTTGAGAGCATGCACAGCAAACATTTGTCCGTTGAAAAAGCAACAACAATTGTCTCGTGGAGCATACAGACGGTCAGATTGTCCGATAAAACAGGTCTGTTGGTGTCGAAAAGTCTGATCGTGTGTATGGGCCTTCAGTCTCCGATAACTTTGATTAGCATTCTCAGGCCCATTCTTCACCAGGCTATCGACCAGATGACTCATATCTGTGTAGAAAGAGAGTGGAGGGGCTCTGGTCCCTTGAGTCAGTCCCCATAGGCACAGGACTTTTCTCGTGAGCTTTTGTCAGAGATGGCTTCTCACTCCCTCCTCTGTCACTTCTGAGGGGGAATACCCTTGCCATCACTAACTCTGTTAAGCTGATTTCCTCCTCCTGAAAGCACACTGGCACTTCTTCCTGCCAATCTATCAGTGCCCTGACTTGATCCATCTCCATGGAGGCTTCAGTTTCTACCAGATAAGCCATGTGTCCGGGCACTAAAGCTCTCAGCCACCTTCTGATCTCCCTCTCAGTATGTTCACTCCCCGAGATCTGCAGAATGGTGCTTCTGTCAATGGGAGTCACATAACTTCAACCCCAAGTGACCGCGGCCATGGATGCGGCTTCCCACTCAGATTGTGGCTCCAATCTAGGTCGACCGGGACCTGCTGCAGATAGCATCCCAGACGAGCCCCCAAATGTAGCATGGCCCCCTTGGGGACTGCTGAGAATTACCTGCTCATCTGCACGACCATGACCAAGTGAACCTTCCAACCCAGCTGACACTCTGGGTTCAGACATCCTGTTAATACTATAAAGCAAGAATCAAGCAACTCAGTAGTATAAGGTTCTGAAATGTTTTACTTGAAACAAATAGGAAAAGTTATTTCACAAAGAGAGGAGTGAATCTGCTGAGCTGTGATAACAGCGCCAACTCAGCAAACAGACTCCTCCCGAAGACACAACAATGTTTAAACCATGAATAATGCTATATACACAATTGATGCACTATATTCAGATCCGAAGTCACCTCCTAGTGGATGGTTCAGTTAACGACACAAGTGGACTAAGAAGGTGGTGGCTGCGCTGTGATAGAGAGGGGGGTGGGGGGGGGGTTGGGAGGAGGGGGGCTAAACTAGATCGATAAATAACAAATGACCTGAAAATGTGAATAAATCATGTAAAAGCGTACTCACAAATGCAAATAAATAAATAGAGTGTACGCACAAACAAATGTCACTAGATGATATATAAAAAATTAACCGTGATCAAACCAAAATGAAAATAAAATTAAAATAAAGAAAAAAAGGCTGGAAATGTATACCACCAAAGAATGTGCAGGGGTATGTAAATCTGCTAAAAAAGGAGCATAAATCCAAAATTTATCATAATATCATGAAAAAGTCCTCCAATGAAATTAGTATAACCATGTGTATATAAATAAAATAATCAACTGATGATATAGGTACACACGTGAATAATAATTGACAATGTGAATAAAAAGTAAGTATAAGTGTCCATAGAAATAGTCCCAGTGATTAGTGTTGGTGACCCGCCAACACTTGGCGAAAAAATACAATAGAAAAAATAAAAATAAAAATCACAAGATGACGACAGTCCCACCACCAAATGTGACAATCCTGGATATAGATAAGATGATGATGAACCAGGAGGAAGGACAAAAAACAGTGTGCTGACAGGTGGGGGCACCTTCGTGTTCCCAGGCCCCTTACCTTACAGCTGTAAGGTATACAGCATATGCAGAGGAGACCTCGCAGACGGGGAAATCCAATGGTACAGCAGGTGGCGTTGATTGGTGATGCCGTATATCATATGTAGAAAACAAAGAACGAGTGGTATATAGTATGATACCGTTTGATGTAAGGATACAGGTGGGGGAAAGGGGGGAGGGGGGGAGGAGGGGGGGTTGCACTCACTTTTAGACAGTGAGCGCACGCCTCAACCCACGAGCACCGAGCTCGTATAATCCCAGGCTCTAGATCTTCTGAGGGATTCTCCCCGCTTCCAGTTTCACCACCCGTTGTGCAGAGTTGTTTAGTGCGGTATATAAAAAACAGAAACCGCACATAGCATAATCCCGTATGTCATGTAATTTATTGAAACACTCATAAAAGTTCATGCACTTACATTTAAAAGCAGCTGGGGGGTAAAACATCTACGAGCGCCGAGCTCGTCACATCCAGCTAGTGTGTGGCAGCGTCCCGTGCTCCTGACGCGTATCGTCACGTCACGTGACTTCTTCAGAGGATGGCACGGGATAGAAAGCCAATGCTTATAAAGGGTCCCCGTGTGATGGACACACGGCGGCCATTTTTCCGAAGGGCGCTAATGTAAAGGATAGGGCAAGCAATCAGCGGCCATTTTCCCAGAGCTTATCTCTATGTGTAATGTCAGACGGAGCAATCTAGCAATCTTTTGAAACAAAGCCAATTATAAGATAACCGTTATGCTGGATAAACAGCCCAGGGCTGCGGGGGAGGTCTAGAGCCATATTTAGATAGAAAAAACGTTAAAAAAATATATGTGCTTCAATGTATGAATACACCGATCGACTAATATTAAAAATAATAGCCTAATTCATAAAAAAAGACAAAGAAAAATTATAAGAAAAAAGGGGTAAATATATTAGTTGTCATTTAATATAACGATATTTTAAGGGGTACTATTATAAGGACTGCAAAATGGGCAACTGGTGGCCATTAACAGAATCCACCATACTACACAGTGTCAAATGGGGTAATGTATCAATAGTACAACCTATTTATGAGATATAGGACATACCTAATGGGGACAAAGTCAGCCCAAAGTTGCAGGGATAAAAAGGGGGATTAATAAAAGACGGGGCATGCTTGAAATTAAAAACAAAATAAAATAATAATAATAAAAGTAACAAATTACAGAATGCTCCCGTATATAGATACAGGGGGCACTCTGCATAGTATTGTAAAATAGTGAACAGGCTGGTAGAAAAGTAATAGAGAGAAAAGGGAATTTAAACATTTTAACTCACTATTAAATAGTAATAGTGGACATAGAAAAGAGGAATACAATAATCACCGAAAAATGACAAAATATATCAGAAAAATGTCAAAAAACGTCTCTGGAGCTCGGGAGGTGTCAGACACCAACTATACCAATACTCACACCAGAAAATAATACAGGCAGAGAACAAAACAAAACACAAAATTAAATTTAGACTAATAGCCTGTAAATCCATAGTAAAATGCATAAATAGATGATCAAGTCATAGAAAGAGAGGAGTGCGGGGGAAGGAGGGAGTTAGATACTAGAAGTCGCTTATGAAGCAATTTAGGTCGAACTCGATATTGAGTCTCTTAGGTGCTAAGGTGTCCATGGAATATATCCATTTGGACTCTAATTTGCTTAGAGCCCTCACTTTGTGGCCCCCTCGCCATGGTCTCCTGTAGGGTTCAATACCCCAAAATTTCAGATGTCTAGGGTCTCTATTATGATGTTTATCAAAATGCCTAGAGACATTATGCTTGTCGAAGCCATTTTTTATATTTTGAACATGCTCCTTAATACGAATTCTTAATAATCTTTTGGTGCGGCCTACGTACTGGAGGCCACAACTGCACTCCAATACATAGACCGCACCTTCGGTATTACATCCAATAAACTCGTTAATATTGAATTTGGTGCCATTACTGTTTGATTGAAATGAGAATACTTTTTGATTCGGGTGTTTGGTTCGGGTGCAGGCATAGCAGCGTTTACAAGGATAAAATCCTTTTCCAATGAAGAAGGAGAAAAGTTTTTTGGGGGGATCAATCACGCTTTTGACTAGTCGATCTCTCAGGGTAGATGCCCTTTTATATATAAATACAGGTTTTTCTGGTAATAATTCTCCCAGGCCTTTATCCGATTTGAGGATATGCCAATGACGGGATATGATATTTTCAATCTTCTTATGTTGGAAGTTATAGTCAAAGATTAAAGGAACCTGATCCTGTTGACGGGTAGGTGTCTTATCCTCGAGTAGTCCCTGTCTTTGCATCCGTCCTACCTCCATTATTTTATCATTTATGAATTCTTAGTCATATCCTTTTTCTATAAACCTTTTTCCAATCACCAGAGCTTGCGCATGAAAATCCTCATCTAGAGTGCAGTTGCATCTTAGTCGCATTATCTGGCCTTTAGGAATGTTAAATAGCAAGTTTCTATGGTGGCAGCTGTTTAAAGGCAAAAAGCTGTTACGGTCGACGTTTTTGAAAAAAGTCTTGGTGATATATTGGTTGTTGATACGTGAGATCTTCAAATCTAAGAATGGAATGGACTGTTCTTCAATTTGCCAGGTCAGTGTAATGTTATTAACATTATTATTCAGTTTGAGAAAAAATGATGTTAGACGATCTCTTTCACCCTCCCATATAATAAAAATATCGTCGATGTACCTTTTAAACATACGAAGTTCTTTAGGGGGATCTGAGAACACCACTTCCTCTTCTCATTGGGACATAAACAGTCCTGCAATGCTGGGGGCAAATTTTGCCCCCATAGCTACTCCTGTTTTCTGATAATAAAATTGTTTACAATACCAGAAGTGGCTATGTTTCAAGCAAAAATCTAAGCACTTAACGAGAAATTTCCTTTGGTGGAGGGGGAGCTTGGTGAATTTTCTCAAACCCCACTTCGCGGCTTCACAAGCCGCGAAGTGGGGTATGATGGTATAAAGTGATGACACGTCAGCTGTAGCCATCCAAATGGTGCCGGTGTCATTTCTCCCCTCTAATAACTGGAGCATTTGTTTCGTATCCCTCAAGTAGGCTTTCGTACTTTGGACTGCAGGCTGAAGGTACTTGTCAATATACTCGCCCAGTCTTGCTGTAATCGATTCTATGCCATTGACAATTGGTCTAAAGGGAGGGTTAGTTTTATCTTTATGGATTTTGGGTAGTGCATAAATAATTGGTGTTCTGCAAGCCTCCGGGACCAAGTATTTAGCTTCTTTCTTATTGAGTATGCATTTTTTAAGGCCCAGTTGGACTACCTGTTCAAGTTCTTTCTTCCATTTGAATATAGGGTTGTTGAGGAGTATGGTATATGTATTCAAATCTCCTAATAGTTTCAACATGCCATTATGATATTGTTCAGTGGTTAAAATTACAGTGCCACCACCTTTATCTGAAGGCCTGATAACAAGATTCTTCCTTTTGATAAGTTTTTGAATACCAGTCCGTATCACTCTGGGTTCTTCTCTTTTTTTGTATGTTAAGTTCTTGATTTCTTCTGTTACCAGGTCCTTGAACACCTCTATATGGGTGTTATTCTTAGGTTTAGGATTATAGATAGATTTATTCCTCAGACTGCTATGTAATACTGGATCTTCTTGCACAGTGATGGTACTAATGGGTTTGTCCAATAAATATTTCTTAATGTTTAATTTTCTTACATATTTCTGAATACTAATGTATGTTTCAAATTTGTTTAAATTCTTTACAGGTGCGTATTTTAGCCCTTTATCCAGCACTGTTAGTTCTTCCTGAGTTAGTGGTATGTCTGTAAGGTTAAAAATACCTTCCCCTAAGTTACCCTTTTCCTTTTGTTTTCTCTTTCCTGCTCTGCAACCTCTTTTTCTGTGGGGCTTTTCTTCTTCTTTGTTTCTTCTAATCTTCTCGGGGGATGGTGATCCATTCCTCTCTCTAAAAAAGATCTATTTTGACCTAGTTCATATTGGTTATCATGTTGATATCTTGCGTCTCTGTCTGAATCTTGGAGATCTCTCAAAGGGGCATAACAATTATACGTGTGAATCGGGCTGCGTTCCCTAGGCCTATAAGGTGCATATGGTTGATCTCTACCTTCTCTGGGACTGCGTTCCCTAGGCCAGTAAGGTGCATATGGTGGATCTCTTCCTTCTCTGGGTCCATAATGGTAGTTTGGGCCTGGACTTCTATCGCGAGGCCTGTAATACTCGTGTTGCCCATATTGATTTTCTCTTGTTTCATAATGTGTATAGGGATATGCTGGATGTCTCTCTTGTCTATATGGTTCTTGTGGCGGTCGTCTTACATCTCTGGATGTATTCGATGGTTTTGTCCAGTAGGGTCTTCTGTTATTATTCCTTCTGTTATTAGGTTTTTTCCATCCTTGTTGTGGGGTACGTGTTGGGTAGAAAGGTTGTCTCCAGGTATTATATGGAGTACTGTTGCTGGGATGTCTGTATCTGGTGTCAGTGTTTGGGTATCTTGAAGAATCATCTCTGGGGGTGTAATTCTCCGGCTGTTTCCGGAGGGTACCTGACCGAGATGGTCTAGGTATGGGAGATAGGTCGACTTGACCCGGATTAATTTTCACCATCTTTTCTGGGGTGGATGATGCAGAGATGGGTTCAATCTGCCCAATATTATTCTGCCATTTGAATACTAAATCTTTTTTGAAGTCGCCAATGTCTCTCGAGAATTTTTTGCTTTTTCTCTGCTGGACTTCGGCATCTTTTCTAGAGAGGTCTTTATTAAGTTGTGTAGTGAGGCGTTGGAATTCTTCAGTATCTTTATATGCCTCAAGTTGTGTTTTAAGGTCAGATATTGTTTGATCTACCTTTCTAATTTTCTTCTGCTTTCTTTTCAGCAGAAATTTTAACAGTTCAATACCCTTCTCATTAAAGAATCTGAACCACTCATCGATGGATTCTTGATCTATAAGACCATCATTCAGAGGGACGTCCCATCTTAGACGTCTGGGCACAATATTTGCCTTGATGTATCTGTCAAAGGTGGTGACATCCCACCACATATTGACTTTTTTCTCCATATTGTGACCTAACTTACGTACCAAGCTTTCGATAGTACTGTCAGGTGTTTTATCTTCACTACTAAAAATAGCATCTAGGTCAACTTCTCTACGTTCTATAAAGGTGAAAATATCCATAACTGCAGCAGGGGTCGTAAAAAGGAGTGAGTGAAAAGAAAAAATGTGTAGAAAACTCCTGCGCTGTCAAAGGGATCCTATACTAAGGATTAAGGACTAATATGACCAAGAATTCATAAATGATAAAATAATGGAGGTAGGACGGATGCAAAGACAGGGACTACTCGAGGATAAGACACCTACCCATCAACAGGATCAGGTTCCTTTAATCTTTGACTATAACTTCCAACATAAGAAGATTGAAAATATCATATCCCGTCATTGGCATATCCTCAAATTGGATAAAGGCCTGGGAGAATTATTACCAGAAAAACCTGTATTTATATATAAGAGGGCATCTACCCTGAGAGATCGACTAGTCAAAAGCGTGATTGATCCCCCAAAAAAACTTTTCTCCTTCTTCATTGGAAAAGGATTTTATCCTTGTAAACGCTGCTATGCCTGCACCCGAACCAAACACCCGAATCAAAAAGTATTCTCATTTCAATCAAACAGTAATGGCACCAAATTCAATATTAACGAGTTTATTGGATGTAATACCGAAGGTGCGGTCTATGTATTGGAGTGCAGTTGTGGCCTCCAGTACGTAGGCCGCACCAAAAGATTATTAAGAATTCGTATTAAGGAGCATGTTCAAAATATAAAAAATGGCTTCGACAAGCATAATGTCTCTAGGCATTTTGATAAACATCATAATAGAGACCCTAGACATCTGAAATTTTGGGGTATTGAACCCTACAGGAGACCATGGCGAGGGGGCCACAAAGTGAGGGCTCTAAGCAAATTAGAGTCCAAATGGATATATTCCATGGACACCTTAGCACCAAAGGGACTCAATATCGAGTTCGACCTAAATTGCTTCATAAGCGACTTCTAGTATCTAACTCCCTCCTTCCCCCGCACTCCTCTCTTTCTATGACTTAATCATCTATTTATGCATTTTACTATGGATTTACAAACCATTAGTCTAAATTTAATTTTGTGTTTTGTTTTGTTCTCTGCCTGTATTATTTTCTGGTGTGAGTATTGGTATAGTTGGTGTCTGACACCTCCCGAGCTCCAGAGACGTTTTTTGACATTTTTCTGATATATTTTGTCATTTTTCGGTGATTATTGTATTCCTCTTTTCTATGTCCACTATTACTATTTAATAGTGAGTTAAAATGTTTAAATTCCCTTTTCTCTCTATTACTTTTCTACCAGCCTGTTCACTATTTTACAATACTATGCAGAGTGCCCCCTGTATCTATATACGGGAGCATTCTGTAATTTGTTACTTTTATTATTATTATTTTATTTTGTTTTTAATTTCAAGCATGCCCCGTCTTTTATTAATCCCCTTTTTTATCCCTGCAACTTTGGGCTGACTTTGTCCCCATTAGGTATGTCCTATATCTCATAAATAGGTTGTACTATTGATACATTACCCCATTTGACACTGTGTAGTATGGTGGATTCTGTTAATGGCCACCAGTTGCCCATTTTGCAGTCCTTATAATAGTACCCCTTAAAATATCGTTATATTAAATGACAACTAATATATTTACCCCTTTTTTCTTATAATATTTCTTTGTCTTTTTTTATGAATTAGGCTATTATTTTTAATATTAGTCGATCGGTGTATTCATACATTGAAGCACATATATTTTTTTAACGTTTTTTCTATCTAAATATGGCTCTAGACCTCCCCCGCAGCCCTGGGCTGTTTATCCAGCATAACGGTTATCTTATAATTGGCTTCATTTCAAAAGCTTGCTAGATTGCTCCGTCTGACATTACAAATAGAGATAAGCTCTGGGAAAATGGCCGCTGATTGCTTGCCCTATCCTTTACATTAGCGCCCTTCGGAAAAATGGCCGCCGTGTGTCCATCACACGGGGACCCTTTATAAGCATTGGCTTTCTATCCCGTGCCATCCTCTTAAGAAGTCACGTGACGTGACGATACGCGTCAGGAGCACGGGACGCTGCCACACACTAGCTGGATGTGACGAGCTCGGCGCTCGTAGATGTTTTACCCCCCAGCTGCTTTTAAATGTAAGTGCATGAACTTTTATGAGTGTTTCAATAAATTACATGACTTACGGGATTATGCTATGTGCGGTTTCTGTTTTTTATATACCGCACTAAACAACTCTGCACAACGGGTGGTGAAACTGGAAGCGGGGAGAATCCCTCAGAAGATCTAGAGCCTGGGATTATACGAGCTCGGCGCTCGTGGGTTGAGGCGTGCGCTCACTGTCTAAAAGTGAGTGCAACCCCCCCTCCTCCCCCCCTCCCCCCCTTCCCCCACCTGTATCCTTACATCAAACGGTATCATACTATATACCACTCGTTCTTTGTTTTCTACATATGATATACGGCATCACCAATCAACGCCACCTGCTGTACCATTGGATTTCCCCGTCTGCGAGGTCTCCTCTGCATATGCTGTATACCTTACAGCTGTAAGGTAAGGGGCCTGGGAACACGAAGGTGCCCCCACCTGTCAGCACACTGTTTTTTGTCCTTCCTCCTGGTTCATCATCATCTTATCTATATCCAGGATTGTCACATTTGGTGGTGGGACTATCGTCATCTTGTGATTTTTATTTTTATTTTTCTATTGTATTTTTTCGCCAAGTGTTGGCGGGTCACCAACACTAATCACTGGGACTATTTCTATGGACACTTATACTTACTTTTTATTCACATTGTCAATTATTATTCACGTGTGTACCTATATCATCAGTTGATTATTTTATTTATATACACATGGTTATACTAATTTCATTGGAGGACTTTTTCATGATATTATGATAAATTTTGGATTTATGCTCTTTTTTAGCAGATTCACATACCCCTGCACATTCTTTGCTGGTATACATTTCCAGCCTTTTTTTCTTTATTTTAATTTTATTTTCATTTTGGTTTGATCACGGTTAATTTTTTATATATCATCTAGTGACATTTGTTTGTGCGTACACTCTATTTATTTATTTGCATTTGTGAGTACGCTTTTACATGATTTATTCACATTTTCAGGTCATTTGTTATTTATCGATTTAGTTTAGCCCCCCTCCTCCCAACCCCCCCACCCCCCACCCCCCTCTCTATCACAGCGCAGCCACCACCTTCTTAGTCTACTATTGTTTTGTCTGTTTTGGAGCAGTCTTGTGTGTTGCAGCAGTGTCCCCTTAGTATAGGATCCCTTTGACAGCGCAGGAGTTTTCTACACATTTTTTCTTTTCATAACGACACAAGTGGCCACACTGAGATAGACGTAATCTAAACAGCCTATTCTATTTTAATGGAAGGACTAATCGCCCGCTGGTGTTTATATATATATATATATATGCTTCCTATGAGTAATGGCAGTAGAGTTCCATTTGGTAGATCTATTATTCTTCACTAGCTAGTTGGAGTTTGTTAACTGTAATCCGTTTGGTTGCAGACGAAACAATAGATTCCAAGTGGTGAGGGCCTAAGGCGTCTGAGTACAGTGTTCCAGCAATGCAGTACAGTATTCTTGGGCAGAGATGTGTGCGCACTGTGTTCTGTAATGGTGGTAGTGAATACATAAAGATTGAGCAGCTTGCTCTCTCACCAACAACCCAAATCAGTCAGCAGTCTTATGTACAGGAACACGGATGGCAACACTCTAGCAACGGATCCTCTGTTTCTACCTACGGTAGTGACTTTCTCCACACATCCGCACTGATGAGTAGATGCTGTAAGTGATGCTAGTAACAGGATGTCCAACAGCGAGTAGCAGGACTAGGCCTCTCAGGCCTAGTGGTGGAAGTAGCGTTCCGCGGGGTAGGCCCGCGACCTCTCTCTCTCTCTGTCACACAGAGAGGTCCTTCTTGCGTCAGGCTCAGGAGGAAGAGAGCATGTGTGGGCTTCTAAGCTCCTTTTATCATCCCTCCCAGCAACCTTCAGGCCACTGCAAGGGTCCCTGGGATTTGTAGTCTTAGGGTACATGAATGCATAGCAGCAGATTCAAAGAGGACTATATGCTCCATAACTCACTCAGTTGGCACACAAGTATGAGGTCACTGGCTGCACGAATAATCACGGGGACAATGTTTAAGGTACACTGAAAGGTACAAAGCTTTCTGGTAACAGTCCATATTGCTACACCAGCAATGCACTTACCTGGAAATGATTTTAGAGTATATGTTGTTAACATCCCTTAGGTTAAAGGTTTCTTGTGGGTCTGAGGAAGTTCTAGCTGAGTCTCATGTTCATGGAAAATATGTTCGTTCTGCAAATCTGGATAGCTCTTGAGGAATTTTTACACTGAGAACATGGGCAAAGCAGAACATGAATGAAATTCTTCAAGCTCAGTGCAGTAAAGATGTTGGTGCTATGGATGCTGCCTGCAGGACCCAATGGCCAAAGGTGTTGATGAATATATGCAATCAATTTGCCAATGGATCCAGGACAATAGGTCAGCAGATGTGTTTTTTCACTCTGGCCCATAAGGTGAAGCGAGGCTTTGCAGTACCTAAACTGACAGTAAACTCTGGTTTTGAAAAAAATCTATAAAAGTATACTAAATATTCTTAACTCCAAAAAAGTCTCTTCTATTGCTCTCTGCTTCCTCCAAATCATTTTTTTTGCTGCTGCTGTGATCTGACTTCCTGTTAGAAGATGGCTATGTTTGTTCCTGTTGGTCCCACTACATGTAGGAAGGTACACACCCTCTCTTGCTCGTTCCTGTCATGAATGTCACGTCTACTTCAATGCAGGTGGTCAGACACTATAGCTAGCTACTGTGTGCTTCACCTATAGCAGCCCCCTTTCCCTTAAGGCAAGCAGGCCTACTGATACTTGGTTGCCCCCAGGACTTATACACAATGCTATAGTGCCCTGCCACCACACCAGGGCAGATGCGAACAGAGCAAACAACAGACTACTTGCAGTTTAGCAGACAGATAGCGTGGATCTCTGACAGTCCAGGTATAAGGCAGGCTGAGTTCAGGGAATAGTCCAATATCTGATCTGGGTCATACACAGGGATATCCAACAGCAAAGCAGGGAAGACAAACGGGAGGCTTGATCAGGAACAACGCAGGTAACTCTGTCTCTATCACAAGCAAGGGATAGTGTTCAGTTTACTTATATCAGGTGACTGACCAGATCAATCACCTTGCAGGTGAACGCAGACAGGGGAAGTGGCGGTGCATCCATAGAGGGCGCCGGAGCGCCGCCCCCTCTCTCCTGCACCCGTCAATCTTCAATAGATTCATGCATTGCATGAATCTATCTATTGTCGCCGCTGCCGCCCCCTATTCAGGTGTCCGGCCTCTCGTCGGGCGCCGGGCATCTCAATTACAGCGGAGGGGGTGTTTTTGGAAGTGCCTGATTAGAGCCAGTGGCTGTAATAGGCATCCTGATTTGAGCCGTTGGCTCTAATAGGCTTCCAAATTGGTAAACAGCGGGCGCACTGCTGTGCATTCGCTGCTTACGTAGTGTTGTGTTAGGGAATCAAATAAATCGCTTCCCTAACACTGACCCGCCTCTCAGTCAATCAGGTGCACCGGGTCTGGTTACCTGTCACCTGATTGGCTGAAGGGACAGGCGCTGTGATTGGATGCCTATCAGGCATTCAATCATAGCAGAAGAGGATGGGAGAAGACATCAAGGACTCGGAGGGAGCGTGGAGGACAGTGCTGACCCGAGACAGGTAAGTTTTGGCGGGGGGGGGGCACACTGGCAGCAATTGATGGGGCAAACTGGCGGCAATTGATGGGCCAAACTGGCGGCAATTGATGGGGCAAACTGGTGGCAATAGATGGGGCAAACTGGCTGCATTTGATAGGCACAGTGTCCGCGTTTGATGCGCACAGTGGCTGCGTTTGATTGCACAGTGGCTGTGTTTGATGGGCACAGTTACGGCAATTGATGGGCACAGTAGCTGCGTTTGATGGGCACAGTGAGGCTGCAATTGATGGGGTTTTTTTTTCAGTTTGTTTGCGCCCCCCTAAAAATTTTGAGCACTAGCCGCCACTGGACAGGGGGGAAAGCAACAACTAACACCCGGGTGCTGGAATGAGGAGCAAGAGCACTACGTGATCCTGACAGTTCCCAAGTTGGACTATGAAATTTGTAGTGTGCTTAGAGCAGTACCCATGACCGCAACTAACATGCACTGCTCATTCCAAAAATATCAAAGAGAGGGGCAAAAGCTGAGGGACATTACAAGGAGAAAGAAAAACACAGTAAAGCTGGTAGCGTTAGTAAAATTTTGAATTTTGTTCAAAGAACATTTGCTCAACTTTCTAATTATTAATGGGGTCAAAACAACATTCATTTTCGACTGCAGAAAAAGAGAAAATTGGAAGGTGTAGAATAGACATTTTTTCTCGAACAAAAAAACAAACTTCTAGCAGTATTGGTGGTTTTGTTTGGGAAAGTCCATTCATTCTAAATTTGAATGAAAACAAGTGAAATTTTGAGTACTTCAAACAACTTTCAGCAGTCACCTACTGCATTAAAAATTTTCTTACAAATATTTGTTCAAAAATCTAATAGCGTATAGCAAGCTTAAGAAACAAGTTCATGAAAAATAGATTACGGGGCCATTAGGTAATAGATGTATATGGGTTATTTTTTGAAAATAAGAATGTCTTATAGTGTCACTGTAGCTTCCCAGTGCAGTATAAACTATTTGGGAATGGTGGTGGTTCACATCAGGGACAGGGAGTTTGACCATGGGGAGCCAGTGAAGGATTGGGAAGCACCTCTACCCAATGATAGTAAATTCTGAAACTTACTAACCTAAGTTATTATACAATAGTTGCAGCAGAAGATTGCATTGTGTGGATGGAGGAACCTGTTACATTTAACATGTTTAACACTATGCAATCAGACAATGCTGGGTCCCATAGGAGTTGCATAATCCTCTATGGGTAACATTATGTCCTTGATTGATACGAAGCTTCCAATGCGCAGAAGCTTCAGACATCCTTCTGAAAATACCATCCTCTTTTTTTGCCATGGTCAGTGCTCCAAAACATTAACTGGTAAATATGTTCATACAATGTAGTGCAGCATCTGTGCCTGAGTTGTAGAATATATTTATTGACATCTGTGTTCTCACTCCTGTAATATATACATTATACTTCATCACATATAACAAATTCTACAAAGTTATGTTAAATACATCTTTTGTTTTATGGCAGGTCCTACTCAAGTATTGAATGTCTTTCCCTGATTTCCACATTATTTAGATCAATTGGCTTTTCTTGGGTACTTCTTATTTCAACCTCCATTACAGAAGCCTGGATAAGTCTGGATTGTATCACAGTATTGTCCATGTCTGTGTCACACATTTCTTTTAGTTTCCTTTGTATTATAAGTCTGGGATTTTTCAAAAGGGTGTAAAAGAGAAGCCATCTTGTTCTTGCTTTAACTGATCTGTGAGGTCCTATTAAGAAAAAAATGGTTAACATGGTGAATAGACAGCACAAATTATTCTATTGGGCCAAGATGAAAATCACAAAAAAAAAGAACATGCCTAATTTTTTAAACTGCAGCACAAGGCATAGCAGAGATCTGAGCAGTCTTATTGGAAGACATTGCTTTTTATGGTACGAAAATCAGAAGGGAAAAGTCTGAAGACAAGCTGTCTGTGGACTTTCGAATCGTTAATAGGGTGCATTCGACTGACGATTTGACTTTTACATCAGACAAAAGCTGGATGTGCAGGCTATAAAATTTTTGTCTGATGTGAACTCAACGTCTGACTTTTGGACGGTCAGTAAAGAAATCTGTCACACAAAAGTCTAAAGTACAAACACACATGCTCAGAATCAAGGAACGACTGGGAAGAGTTCGGTCTTGTAAACTACTGTTCGTAATCTAGAATTCAGGACGGGGCAATTGATGAAATGTTAAAATGCTCATCTTCTTTAACCACTTGCCTACAGGGCACTTACACCCCCTTCCTGCCCAGGTCATTTTTCAGCTTTCAGCGCTGTCATATTTTGAATGACAATGGCGAGGTCATACAACACTGTACCCAGATGAAATTTTACAACAGAAGGGATCCCCTAGTGGTGGACTGTTTAGGCACATAAAAAAATATATAAAAGGTATGTCTAATACAAATATAATTTATTGAGTAGAAACAATAAAAACATAACAGTAATATAACATCTATTGTTTGGAATGCTAGTTAGACAGTTTTACATTAGTATGTATACAGTGTTTGAAACAGTACTCTTGCACCCGGCGCGTTTCGGAGTAAATAAACCTCCTTCCTCAAGGGTGGGTGTAAATTAGCGACAATTCTATTTGTTCACACTGTATTGGCTGACTTGGCATTCCATATAGCTTTAGTTAAAAACAGCAACAATGACACGGTCTGTCTACCAAATATGTTCTTGATTCCAAGAAAAAACATTATTATATTTGAATATTTTAGAAAAATTGTTATAAATCCATATACGGATGGAGGTAGGATTTCTTTCACGGAGGTATATATGTATATTCTTATTATATTCCAATGAGAGTAAGGGGAGGGGAGAAGAAACTCTCCTTTACAAAAAAAAAAGGGGGAGAAGGCCCATAGGGGACGTATAAATTTGAGGCTCCACTGAGGCCGAAAGGCAAGTCCTGAAGGTAACTCAACAAATGGCGTTACGGATGTGTGGTTGGTAGATAGTACAAGGATAGAACAAACGTTTGACTGTTCAGACCGGTGTCATCCCGCAAAGTACGGTGGATGAAATTTTTATCATTTTCTTCACACAAATATAGCTTTCTTTTGGTGGTATTTAATCACAACTGGGTTTTTTATTTTATACAATAAAAAAAAAGACCAAAAATTTTGAAAAAATTTTTTTTTTACTTCGTTTCTGTCAGTAAACTTTGTAACTAAGTAATTTTTCTCCTTCACTGATGTGCGCTGATGAGGCGGAACTGATGGGCACTAATAGGCTGAACTGGTGGGCATTAATGGGGTGGCACTTATGGGCACTGATGAGGCGGCACTGATTAGGTGACACTGATGAGGAGGCACTAATATGCCGCTCTTATGGGCACTGATAGGTGGCACTGATATGTAGCACTGATGATCACTGATAGGCAGCACTGATGGGCACTAATAGGCGGCACTGGTGGGCACTGATAGGCGGCACGGATAGGCGGTACTGATGGGCACTGATGAGCATTGATGGGTGGCACTGATTGGCGACACTGATGGGCGTTGATGGACAGCAGTGATGGGCATTGATGGGCAGCACTGATAGGCGTCACTGATAGCCAGCGCTGACTGGCATCGCTATTGGTCACTGATTGGTGGCACTTGTGGGTAGTGGTGGGCACTGATTGCTGGCACCGGTGGGCAACGGTGGGCACTGATTGGTGACACTGTTGGCGCTATATTGTAGTTTTGGCACTGATGATCAGTGCCCTGATTACATGTGTAGATGTCCCCCTGCGCTGAGATGGTGCTGTTTGGCTCTCCTCACACTCTGTCAGTGTGAGGCGTTAAGCGTCGATTACTGGCATCTCCATGTTTACATGTGACCGGCTGTGATTGGACACAGCCAATCACATGGTTAAAGAGCCGCGGCTCTTTACAGAGATTGGGGTCGCGCCGTGTCCTAGCAACACGGCACAGTCGTGCAGGCTCGTGAGAGCAGCCATTCTGGGACGCCGTCATATGACGTCATTTTATGGTAGGCGGGCAGCAACTGGTTAATGGGATAATAATGAAGCTGCTTTGCTGGTGATACTGATGTAGTTATGCCAAACATATTTTAAAAGGCATTTGTTTTTGTACGAGCTGAAAATCGCGAATCAAAGCTCACCAAATTTCTACTAACACAAAATTAGCAGAAGGGGCCCAAAGGGTGGCGCTTGAGAAATGAACTTCCTCTTTTATACTCTCATAGTACGTCACTACGTTCGTGTTTGTCAAACGACAATTTGCGGATAGTTAGTATGCTAGACAAAATGCTGCACAAGCCCTTTTGACAAAAATCAGATGCTCAGTCGTCCAACAATCAAACCGTGTGTACAAGGCCTTATAATGCATGTATCAAGATGCTAAGCTGTGAATGGGACCTTACAAAGACATTGCCATTTTGAATGGGCAATGTGTATTCTTAAATTGACTGTAGCTAAAATGAAAAAGACCAAAAAGCTTTCCCTGCAAAAGAATATAGTATCAGGGCTGGGCTCAGCCTTTACTTCTCAGAGCTCTGTGCTCAGCTGTCGGTTAATTCCCAGTACTCTTCATTCCACAGTGACTCACCTGGTCTTCATTTCCTGCTCGTCAGCTAGCCCTGCTGGCTATTTAAACTGCGTGGATTAGATCTCCTGTGCCTTCACCTGGTCAACATATCCGGATACTCTCTGCTGTGTTTTCCTGTTAAAGACTTTTGCCTGGCTGACTTCCCTTCTGGTTCCTGGTCCTATTTATTGCCTGTACTACACTGATCTCTGGATTCCTGTTTTACTGGCTTGTTCCGACTACCTGCTCTGGTTAGCGAACCCTGGCTATGTTTTGACAACGTTTGCTCTGTTTGTACCATTTTACCATTTTATTAAAAAGTGTAATTTGTACTGCACTTCTGTCTCAGTCTGATTCATGGTTCCTGACATATAGGAAATACCTCTTCTGCTGCCCATGTGGTTAAATGCTGCTTGGACTTCCCCTGAAGTCCCTTGATCTCCTGGTCTCCTACTGCCCTCTCTGCTTTCCTTTGATGAGTACTACAATACATAATGACAATGTAGTGGGCAGAAGGTGGAACGTAGGGTTGCCACCTTTTCTTCAAGCCAAACCCGAACACTTTAGTGGCGCACGGAAAAACTTTTTTTAAGGGGGAACACTGTGGACTCTGATGTAAAGCAGAACTTTCATGTAGAAGGTTTCTGCTCACCAAACCTCCCAATTACATCAGAGTTTCATGCATTCCCCCTTAAATTAGGGTTCCCAAAGTCCCCCTTACATCAGAGTCCACAGGCCACCCTTTAAATCCCTCTTACCTTTGTGTACTCACTCGCTCGGAGGCAGGCGAGAGAAGGGAAGGAGGGGGGAGACTTCAGTCACAGACATTGGATGGTGAGCTCACTCGCCCGAGGATGGAGGCTCAGATATCAACACCTTTCATCCACAATGTATCTGCTGGTTCCTGAGCTTCAAATTTCCAACCCACACATCCCTTTTCTAAGGCACAGAACACAGAGGATTGGAGTGTGGGTTGGCAGACAGAGGGGTAGGGGTGGGACAAGGAGGAGCAGATCAAGCAATTTCTCCTCTCCTGTCCATGTATGGAGATGGGGCCCATGCGCACCCCTTTGTAATCGGCGGTTGTGGTTACTTGGGGAGCCACAGTCCATTATAAATTTTGTGTCCGGGTTTCAGGCAGTCTGAAACCCGGACACACAATTTGAAACCCGGACTGTCCGGGTGAATCCCGGACAGGTGGCAACCCTAGTGGAACGTCAAGGATGAATTCTTAGCATCAGAGCTGCATTTAGCAGTATGGACAGTGGGAGAGATATGTACTTTCTTCTTTTGCAGAGAACTGCTTTTTAGTGACAGTCAGATTAAGCATAAATATGAAAATTAAGTCTTTAATTATTATAACTGTTCAGACCTAATTATGACAGTTTTATGTCTCTCATACTTTGCTATTCTCCCTTTGTCTGAACCTGACCTGTTAGCTGCAGTGTCAGAGGCCTTTCAACTACCTGACCACATACACTGCAGACTTAGGGCTCATTCAGACAGACGCTGAGACCCACATCCTCCATGCTGAGTTACATTTTGCTGTGTATGCATCCACCTTGGAGCTGCGCACAGGCAGCCAATAGAAGTGGATGCAGACACAGCGGTTGCACAGACCTATGTCAAATGTCTGAATGAGCCCCTAGAGGATGGCAGACAGTACATGAAATCAGGTTGTGATACAATTTAAGTATTTGTGTAACAGCTAAAGCACAGTGCTAACTCTTAAAGATAATTGAAAGATAAATGCACTTAATGCTAAAAATTGTAATTTATACTAGTACAGTAGTGTGATCTCTATGGTAATTACAACCGCATTAGGCAATGAGCAAGGTGTGCTAGGGTAGCTCTGATCTTTGAGTTCTTCATAAGAAGTTATAAATGAATGCATTATGAGTTGCAATTTATAATTTCCAGACAATTTAACAGTTGTATGCTATATGAATAGCACCAGTTAATTGAATTTGTCATTGAAACCTTGATGGAACATGTACTTGAAGACACCCACATCCATTAACAATTAATTTTTGGTAGACTTAGTCTTGAATAAAATATAAAAAAGCATACTTAATACCATGAGTGAACTTATATAGCTAAAAACCCATATACAATCAGGTCCATAAATATTGGGACATCGACACAATTCTAATCTTTTTGGCTCTATACACCACCACAATGGATTTGAAATGAAACAAACAAGATGTGCTTTAACTGCAGACTTTCAGCTTTAATTTGAGGGTATTTACATCCAAATCAGGTGAACAGTATAGGAATTACAACAGTTTGTATATGTGCCTCCCACTTTTTAAGGGACCAAAAGTAATGGGACAAATTAACAATCATCCATCAAACTTTTACTTTTTAATACTTGGTTGCAAATCCTTTGCAGTCAATTACAGCCTGAAGTCTGGAACGCATAGACATCACAAGATGCTGGGTTTCATCCCTGGTGATGCTCTGCCAGGCCTTTACTGCAAATGTCTTCAGTTCCTGATGGTTCTTGGGGCATTTTCCCTTCAGTTTTGTCTTCAGCAAGTGAAATGCATGCTCAATCGGATTCAGGTCAGGTTATTGACTTGGCCATTGCATAACATTTTACTTCTTTCCCTTAAAAAACTCTTTGGTTGCTTTCGCAGTATGCTTCGGGTCATTGTCCATCTGCACTGTGAAGCGCCGTCCAATGAGTTCTGAAGCATTTTGCTGAATATGAGTAGATAATATTGCCCGAAACACTTCAGAATTCATCCTGCTCCTTTTGTCAGCAGTCACCTCATCAATAAATACAAGAGAACCAGTTCCATTGGCAGCCATACATGCCCACGCCATGACACTACCACCACCATGCTTCACTGATGAGGTGGTATGATTTGGATCATGAGCAGTTCCTTTCCTTCTCCATACACTTCTCTTCCCATCACTCTGGTACAAGTTGATCCTGATCTCATCTGTCCATAGGATGTTGTTCAAGAACTGTGAAGGCTTTTTTAGATGTTGTTTAGCAAACTCTAATCTGGTCTTCCTGTTTTTGAGGCTCACCAATGGTTTACATCTTGTGGTGAACCCTCTGTATTCACTCTGGTGAAGTCTTCTCTTGATTGTTGACTTTGACACACATACACCTACCTCCTGGAGGGTGTTCTTGATCTGGCCAACTGTTGTGAAGGGTGTTTTCTTCACCAGGGAAAGAATTCTTCAGTCATCCACCACAGTTGTTTTCCGTGGTCTTCCGGGTCTTTTGGTGCTGCTGAGCTCACCGGTGCGTTCTTTTTTTTTAAGGATGTTCCAAACAGTTGATTTGACCACACCTAATGTTTTTGCTATCTCTCTGATGGGTTTGTTTTGTTTTTTCAGCCTAATGATGGCTTGCTTCACTGATAGTGACAGATCTCATATTAAGAGTTGACAGCAAGAGATTCCAAATGCAAATAGCACACTTGAAATGAACTCTGGACCTTTTATCTGCTCCTTGTAAATGGGATAATGAGGGAATAACACACACCTGGCCATGGAACAGCTGCGCAGCCAATTGTCCCATTACTTTTGGTCCCTTAAAAAGTGGGAGGCACATATACAAACTGTTGTAATTCCTACACCATTCACCTGATTTGGATGTAAATACCCTCAGATTAAAGCTGAAAGTCTGCAGTTAAAGAACATCTTGTTTGTTTCATTTCAAATCCATTGTGGTGGTGTATAGAGCCAAACAGATAAGAATTGTGTCAATGTCCCAATATTTATGGACCTGACTGTATATGGGTTTTTAGCTATATAAGTTCACTCATGGTATTTAAGTATGCTTTTCTATATTTTATTCAAGACTAAGTCTACCCAAAATTAATTGTTAATGGATGTGGGTGTCTTCAAGTACATGTTCCATCAAAGTTTCAATGACAAATTCAATTAACTGGTGCTATTCATATATCATACAACTGTTAAATTGTCTGGAAATTATGAATTGCAACTCATAATGCATTCATTTATAACTTCTTATGAAGAACTCAAAGATCAGAGCTACCCTAGCACATACCCTCAAATTAAAGCTGAAAGTCTGCAGTTAAAGCACATCTTGTTTGTTTCATTTCAAA
The DNA here is from genome assembly GCF_042186555.1 of Aquarana catesbeiana. Taxonomy (NCBI): domain Eukaryota; kingdom Metazoa; phylum Chordata; class Amphibia; order Anura; family Ranidae; genus Aquarana; species Aquarana catesbeiana. The sequence continues at coordinate 472,147,989 of NC_133324.1, read as the reverse complement.
TCCATTGTGGTGGTGTATAGAGCCAAAAAGATTAGAATTGTATCGATGTCCCAATATTTATGGACCTGACTGTAAAAACACGCTCTGGACCTGTTCACAAACTGCTATCTTCTTGAATAAGCTCCAGTTCACACCGGAGTGCGATGCTGGAAACCCGCGATCCATGTGCATTTCTTGCACTGCATTCAAAATGCACTGCCTTTGCGATCTGCAGAGGATATCAGTGCAATGTTTCCGACACCCCAAACGCAGGTCGGAAATGCATTGCGTTTGCCTGCACTGGATCGCATGGTACAAAAGTGCCATGCGATGCGGTTGCAGTGTGTTTCCAAAAATATTTCATGCACTACTTTGGTGCGATGTGGTGCGATTTGAGCCGATTTAAAATTAAATCACACCACATTGAATACCATGTGAATTTCACAGGAATGCAGTGCACATTTCTGTGTGATTCATAGGCAATTCATAGTGTGAACCTAGCCTAATTTGCTAAATGTACTAGAAACCTACTTCAGCCTTCATGCCCCGAAGACCCTTGAAGTTTGCGTCTTGGACTTTCTAATCAACTTTGTTCCTCATACCTTTAACTCACACTATGGGGTTGATTTATTAAAGGCTAATATACCACTCTGCAAGTGCAGTTGCTCCAGAGCTTAAAGTGGGGTTCCCATTTAAAAAAAAAAAAAAATTAAAAGTCAGCAGCTACAAATACTGCAGCTGCTGACTTTTAATCGGACACTTACCTGTCCCAGGGTCCAGCAATGCGGGGGATCGAAGCCCCGCTCGTCTCCCCCTCCGTTCGGCGGTGCCGGCATTGCAACTGTGGGCGCCGGGCTGTGGCTTCACAGCCGGGCACCCACTGCGCATGCGCGAGCGGCGCCACGCGCCGTGATTGGCCGCTCAGTCATCTGGGACCTGTAATGGGTCCCAGATGATTGACAAGAGGGAGTGAGCAGAGCTGAGCCCTTCCTGTGCCGAGGGGGAAGTGATGTCACCAGCCCAGGCACTTCCATCATCCAGTCATGTACAGGAAAAAATGCATTTTTTTTCATTCTCCTTGCATGTGATTGGGTATTCTTTGTAAGGTGAAGCTTTACCTCACTAAGCTCTGGAACAACTGCAGCACTTGCAGAGGACAACAGCATTTTGCAGAGTGCACAGTTTGCTTGCCTTTAGTAAATTAACCCCTATGTTCAGACTCATTCTTTTTTAAGCCTGGAAAACTATTCTTCTAAACAGGAAAAATGCTGTTCCCCCAACTCCATACCTCCCAACTTTTTGAGATGGGCGCAAGGGACAGCTATTAGTAAAAGTATGCAGGCACTGGACACAACACCCCCTGCCATGTCCCCTTAAAGCAAAATTATACAAAAAAAAAAATATTACCCACTTGAGTACCGGAAGATTTTACTCCCTTCATGACCAGGCCATTTCTTGTTATTTAGCACTGCGCTACTTTAACAGGCAACTGCGTGGTCATACAACACTGTACTAGGGTTGCCACCTTTTCTTTACGCCAAACCTGAACACTTTAGCAGCGCACAGCAATAAAACATTTTTTTAGTATACTCTATAGGATTAGTGAAAGTCCTGGGACACCTTTGAATGCAAATCGTAGTAAAAACGCAATGGGTGGGGTCCTGATTATCAGTATCGTTGGTCAATTCAGGTAACAGGTTACCGGCTCACCTAATAGGGTGGTGTTCCTTGTCAGAACAGGAGAAGAAACCCACGTCACAAGTGGGTGAAACATGTCGGTGTGTGTGCCTACACATGGCCTCTGCCGATAGCCAACCTGGGCTTTTCATCACTCTTTAGCCCTCATCCTATCTCCGCAAACTGGAAATCCACAAACAACCAAAAACTGGAAGTAAATGGCCAGGCGGTCCATGCTGGTTTTGAATGGATAAAATCTTATGCGTGTCACCAAGACTAGGAATACAGAGACTCGCATCCTGCACACCTGTGGACCCCTGTAAAGGACTCTGGATTCACCACCTTGTCGCTGCAATTGAGGACCAATCTAATATCGTCTAAACAGTGAGTCTCTTTTCAACTGGTATATCCAGCAAGCGATCACAGCCTGAACATTTTTTTGAAGCTCTATGTTTTGACTCAGCTGACTATATTTTCCTATCCAGCCTATATGCGGTGCTATCTTTAATGTTTCATGGAAACATGGTGCTGAATGACTAACAGGCTTGTTGTGGATCTATTGTTTCTCCTTTACTCAAGTCGCATGCTTGCATCACAGCGTGCTGCATTTTTTTTTATATATATTATCTCTATGATTGACAGTGCTACATCCAGAAATCAAAGCTGTCCTGTTCACTAACTATCAGGAATATTTTCTAGCCAGAATTGCATTTATTTGTCTGAGATAACCAATGCTTTCTTCAACATTGTAAAGACTTAATGCAGCAGCTCCATAGGCATATAGGGAGTCTGGAGGTCCATGGTTAAGCACAACATGGGTACCGACTTGTGCTACCAAGGTTTCCCAGAACTCACCTCGCCTAAACACATATAAGCATTATATATTAAGTCACACTTAATGACTTGAGATGATTGACACGTGTGGATGACTGGGATATGGCTGAGCTCATGGGCATGCGTTTTTAACCACTTGTCGCCCGCCATATAGCAGAATGACGGCGGCAAAGTGGATTCAATATCCTGACTGGGCGTCATATGACGTCCGCAGGATATTGAGCCGCTGCGCGCCCCCGGGAGCGCGCATCGCGGCGATCGTTGTTGCGGGGTGTCAGTCTGACACCCCGCAGCACCGATCTAGGTAAGGAGTCTCTGACGGAGACCCTTTACCACGTGACCAGCCATGTCCAATCACGGCTGATCACGATGTAAATAGAAAGAGCAGACGCGGCAGACGCGAGTAGAGGAGAGCCAATCGGCTGCTCTCCTGACAGGGAGGGTCTGTGCTGATTGTTTATCAGCACAGCCTACCCCTCGGATCCTACCCAGGACCACCAGGGAAGCCGCCCAGGACCACCAGGGAAGCCGCCCAGGACCACCAGGCACTGGTGGGCACTGATGGGCACTGATAGGCAACACTGATGGGCACTGAAAGGCTGCAAAGATGGGTTCTTATGGGTGGCACTGCTGGGCACTGATAGGCGGCACTGCTGGGCACTGATAGGCGGCACTGATGGACACAGATACACGGCACTGATACGCGGCACTGATAGGCATCCCTGGTGGCACTGGCAGTGGTAGGCATTGGGATGCCTATCAGTGCTGCGTATCAGTGCCGTGTATCTGTGTCCATCAGTGCCGCCTATCAGTGCCCAGCAGTGCCGCCTATCAGTGCCCAGCAGTGCCACCCATAAGAACCCATCTTTGCAGCCTTTCAGTGCCCATCAGTGTCGGCCTATCAGTGCCACCCAGTGCCACCCACGAGTGCCCATCAGTACCGCCTATCAATGCCCATCAGTGCTGCATATCAGTGCCACCCATCAGTGCCGCCTACCAGTGCCCATCGTTAGTGCCACCTCTTTGCTGCCGCCTTATCAGTGCCTGTCAGTGCCGCCTTATCAGTGCCAGTGAAAGAGATAATTTACTTATTTACAAAATTTTTAAACAGAAACAACAGCAAAACTTCTATTTTTTTCAAAATTTTCAGTCTTTTTTTATTTGTTTCATAAAAAATAAAAACCTCAGAGGTGATCAAATACCACCAAAAGAAAGCTCTATTTGTGGGAACAAAATGATAAAAATTTAGTTTGGGTACAGTGTAGCATGACCACGCAATTGTCATTCAAACTGCGACAGCACTGAAAGATGAAAATTGGTCTGGGTAAGAAGGTGTATAAGTGCCCTGTATTGAAGTGGTTAAGTGACAACGTTGTCAGTTTTTACCTTATGCAATCTCCTATTGTTTATGCTTTCCTTTCAATGATTAAAATGTTTTTCTACTAATTGTTCTAATAAAGTTATATCAGGTTAAACCGCAGTTTGTTCCTTTTCCTTCACTTTCCACACCTTGGGTCCTATTCCCACTCCCCTTTTATTTTGACACCTTTGGATGCACCAGAGTAATAATGCGGAAGGATCGGGGGGTTGTGGGTAGTATTAATAGGAGGAGCTACAAGGGGAGGGGTGGGGGGGGGACCGAGGACAGGAAGGTGGGCGGAAGGTGAGTAAAGGGGATGACTGGGGATGGAAAGAGGGGATGCAGCAAAGATAGGTGGTAGGTTGGTGGAGTTGGGGGAGATACAGACAAGGATGGGGAGGGGGGAAGGAATTGAGTGAGACTTGCAGAGAGAAGGGAGCTTGCACTATCAGAGGAGGACCAGAGTCAATGGTGAGGGGAAGGAAGAGTCTGAATAAATGGGAGCGTGGCAGATCTGAAGTGGGAGTGAGATATAGAGCAGCATGTAATGTGAATGAAAGACAGTTATGTTGTGTTACAGTGGAGGTGGACCAAAGCATGGATGGATGGGGAGCAGGAGAGGCAGCTAAATGAGAAGGGAAACAGTGCAGGGGGGTAGAGTGTAAACTGAAAGTGCTGATGGAGGGGGAGAGCTCGGGGCTGTGAGCGGCTGAAGGTTTTGAGGGAGGGGGAGAGCTGGTGGCTGTTATAGGGGCATTCCGTTTAAGATTAGGTCTGAATAATGTGTCCGAGTTTCAGGTGGACTTTTGATTCAAAACCTGAACTGTCCGATGAATCCCCGGACAGGTGGCAACCCTACACTGTACCCAAACTAAATTTATATAATATTTTCACACAAATAGAGCTTTCTTTTGGTGGTATTTGATCACAAATGGGTTTTTTATTTTTTGCAAAATAAGCAAAAAAATTCCAAAATGTTTTAAAAAAAAATATTTTTTTTACTTCCTGCTATAAAACATATCCATTAAGAAAAAAAAATCGAATTTCTTCATATATTTTGGCAAAAATGTACATTGATTGATTGAAAATGTATATTGATTGGTTTGCTTGAAAGTTATAGCTTCCACAAACTACCCGGGAATGCCAAATTACTTACATGTACGTGATTTGGCACAGTGGGGCCGCCCTGCTGCAGTATAAGTACGGTGGGTTGTCCTGAAGTGGTTAGTTAAACCTGCAAACTTTTTGTTTATCACTACTATTTCTTTACACTGGCTTTTGAAATTTAAAAATGCAGCAATTTAGATAAGAGGTTTAGCACCGTAGAACACTTTTTGAAAGATAAATAGTGCATTTAATATATAAGTATATAGATCAGACCAGTGGCATAACTAGAACCTTTAGGGCCTTTCCGTCCGGGCCCCATGGCAGAACACCAGGGCAACCTTTGTGACCCTGGTAGTTCTGCCACTGGTGTCAGTAGTTTTTCATTTTTGCTACTTTTATTTTTTTTTTTACTATATATATATATATATATATATATATATATATATATATATATATATATATATATATATATATATATATATATATATATATATATATATATATATATATATATATATATATATATATATATATATATATATGTATATATATATATGTATATATATATATACGTATGTATATATACGTATATATCTATATATATATATATATGTATATATATATATGTATATATATATGTATATATATATGTATATATATATATATATATATATATATATATATATATGTGTATATATATATATATATATATATATATATATATATATATATATATATATATATATATATATATATATATATATATATATATATGTATATATATATATATATATATATATATGTATATATATATATATATATATATATATATATATATGTATATATATATATATGTATATATATATATATATATATTATTATTTTTTTATTTTTTTTTCTTTACAATATTATTTATTATTTTAAAAAAATGTTTAAAACATTTTTTTGGTGAGATATCAGGGGTCTAAACAGACCTCTGATGTTACACCCTTGAGAAAACTGACCACTCTATGCTCTAGTGTGGTCCATTTTAATAGGAAAGCAGGGGGACTGGCAAGAACACCATGGATTTCACACAAAGGAAGCAATACAAAGAGAACAGGGTACTTTTTTGTACAAGTACATGGTACAGCAGGCAAGTATTCTTAATATGAAATGTTGGGTTTACATATTCTTTAAAATGTATGGAAGAGCCCTGGGGCCATCATAAAAAAAACAGAATTCTGACTTTGAAACTCAGAATTCTGAGATTGAAATTCAGAATTGTAAGTTAAAAAAAATAATTTTCTACAGAATTCTGAGATTAAAAGTCAGAATTCTGAGATTCAAAGTCAGAATTCTGAGTTTCAAAGTCAGAATTCTGAGTTTATAAATATAGCAGTCTCTATTGGGAAGATTTTAGGACCAATGAGCAATAAGGTAGTAACACCCACAGATCATCATTCTGCAGACATACATGTCTTCTGCTCTGTATATGGATATGAAAATCTATCTTAGTTACAGCACACAGTATAGGGACGCAGGCAGTGCTGGGTTCTCTGGTTCCTCTGTTGTCTTATTCTTCTCTGTCATCTGCTCCAACATAAAGAGCCACGCTGAAAACATGTGTATTGTGTGTGAGTGGGGGGGAGGGGAGCAGCTTCCATAGATAACAGAACACAATGGCCAGCACAGCATAGCTCTGCACCCCAACTTGTAGGAGACATTGCACTTGTGCCCCTACATGAGGGAATTGTGAATGGCTAGAAGGAAGCAGGACAATATGTGTCTATGATCATAGCGGATTGATCATAGCAATTACTTGTCTGGGCTAATAGAGGTGTTTCACATACAATTAAGCTCATATTAAACATAAAAGCAAACCCATACAACTTAGGAAAGATAGCATAGCGGTTAGAGTAGCAGGCTTATGTTGGTGAAGTTGTGGTTTCTAACCCAGATGAGGGAATTTTTTATATATATATTTTAAAATATGTGATAGTGAGGGCTAAAATTGAATTTTATCAATATATCCAAATTGATTTCAAGGTATATTAACAAAGACACACTGATATATTGAGCACACAACGTGTCAGGAACTCATAAGTGATAGTATGGTGGTTAGAGTAACAGGTTTATAGTGCTGAAAGTTGTGGGTTCTAAACCAGTTTAGAGCACTTTTTTTAATTACATATATATGTTCAATACATTGATTTTATATTAAACGTATTTTAAACTATGAGATAGTGAGGACTTAAATTGTATTTTACTGATATATCCAAATTGATTTCAAGGCATATTAACAAAGACATATTGATAAAATTGTTGTATAAGCTGACTACTATAAATTAGAGAGTAGGGATTTTTTTTACAAATCTGTGTATATATTGGGATGATTTTGGTGACATGGGGCCAGTTCTCAATTTCAGGAGATTGTCCCTGGAAGCTGATCGGACATTCCGACAACAAAATCCTAGGATTTTTTCCGACGGATGTTGGCTCAAACTTGTTTTGCGTACACACGGTCGCACAAAGTTGTCGGAATTTCCGATCGCCAAGAACGTACACCACGTACGACGAGACTAGAAAAGGCCAGTTCAGAACCAAGCGCGGCACCCTTTGGGCTCCTTTTGTTAATCTCGTGTTAGTAAAAGTTTGGTGAGAGACGATTCACACTTTTTTAGACTCTTGGTTTTCAGATCGTTTTCTGCTGTTCAGTTTGTGCTTGTGGGTTTGTATCTGCTCTTCAGTGCGTGCAGTGAGTACCATTGACTTGTCATTGTGTTCTTGTTCGTTAGTTACTGTTTTTCAGGTCGCTCTTCACAGGCCTTGCTGTTCTTCAGTGCATTCTGTTACTTAGTTCTGAGCAGCCGACCGTTTTCTAGCCATGTTGCGTATACGTACTCCTCGTAGAGTTCGTGCTGTGTGGGGGCTTGGTGTTGGGGTCCTGACCTTGACACAAGTCCAGTCCATGAACAGGGTGGGGAGGAGTTCATGGACCAAGAATTGGTTGCTTCAGCGTGACCGGTTCTGTCACATGCCTTTGCTCCGTGAGATCCGTGAGAATAATCCTGATGATTTCAGGAACTTTCTCCGGATGACGGACCCCGTATTTCACCGTTTGTTGGCTTTGCTGACCCCTTATATTAGCAGGCAGGATACCTGCATGAGTCAAGCCATCACTCCGGAGCAGAGGCTCGTTGCCACCCTGCGGTACTTGGCGACGGGGAGAAGCCTGCAGGACCTCAAGTTCTCGACAGGCATCTCCCCCCCAGGCTCTGGGGATCATTATCCCAGAGACCTGTTCTGCCATCATCCAGGTCCTGCAGAAGGAGTATATTAAGGTAAGATTTATCCTTTAATATCACATTTTATTGTATTTAATGTTTGATAATGTATTGTATTTCTTTCCTCATCCCCTAATTACCATGATTGTAATATGCTGTGAATGTCCCCTTTGTTCTCATGCATGCTGGATTTTTATGTAATTATTTTTGTTGTCCTTCATACATATTTGCCTTCACTTACCTCCATAGCATGCTCTCCTGGCCCTATATTCACCTCATGTAGTCACTTAACAATGTATTGTATCAGCTCCATAGTAGTGCTTTACCCCAAACACCCCCTAAAATGTTTAGAAAGGTGATTGGTACTTAAAATTCAGGCAGAGGCTTTTTTTGGGCTTCCCCAAATCATTTGGAACCCTCCCTCCCCCCAACTGCTAAGTCAGCTGATAACAATCCTCTATCTATCCTCAATCATCTATCTGCTGACTTTGCCAAACCCATACACACTATACCCATCTCTTTTGTGGTCATATTTATGGATTAATTCCCCAAAGCATGTAGTGCAAGGGCCTGCCTCTATACTTTCAAATTGTACTGTTTCAAGTTTTTGTATAGTATTATTATCTTGATAGGTAATAGCAGAATGTCCAAATGTGCTCAAATGTGTACAGTGTGTATTTATATCTTTGTATTATGACACTTCTTACCTGTCCAGTGGGCTGCCATCAGTGTAACTAAGGAGGGGCTGTTCAAAGTAATACCCATTATTTAGGCATTCATCTCTCAATGAAGTGGAGAGGGTTACCTGTCCCAGAGTTCCCCCCCCTATAATGTTAGAAATGGCCCAGGAGAGGGGGGGGGATCTGATAGTTCGACCTTATACTTTGGTTTCTAAAAATTTCCTTTAATAAATGTTATCTTGATGTTGGCCAACAATGTTTGTGTCTAATCTGCTTTCCCTGTTTATGTGCATAAAGACTAATTTTTTTGTTTTGTTATTGACTCCACAGTTTCCTTCCACGCCACAGGAATGGCAGACTGTGGCCTCCCACTTTGCCCAGCGGTGGGACTTTCCTAACTGCGGATTGATGGGAAACACGTCCACATCGTCCCACCACCCAACTCGGGGTCGTACTATTATAATTATAAGGGGTTCAATAGTATTGTGATGTTGGCGGTGGTGTTGGCTACTTATGAATTTCTGTATGTGGATGTGGGGAAGAATGGCCGGATGTCCGATGGTGGAGCCATCGCCCAGACCGAGTTCTACAGGCGTCTCCAGAATGGCAGCTTGGACTTGCCACCTCCAGAAGACAATGTGGAAGGACTCCCATTCATCTTCGTTGTGGATGAAGCTTTTGCGCTGGGGGACCATCTTATGAGGCCATTCCCTATGAGGACCCTCACCCCGGACCAGAGGGTTTTTAATTACCAGCTGGCCAGAGCCAGAAGAGTGGTGGAGAACACGTTTGGAATCATGGCCAGCCGGTTCCGCCTATTTCTTACACCCATACATATGGCGGAGTACAAACTGAATCACATCATCCTGGCGTGCTGTGTTCTACACAACTTTTTACGGCAACATTCTGCCAACTATGCTGGCTCAGTTGGGCCTGAGGCCGGAATTCAACATGAATCAACCCTGACGGCGCTTGAAAGTGGCTGTCCTGGCTTGACCCCCCTGAGTGCCCGTGATGTCCGGCTAAGATACCTTCAATTCTTTGCGGGTAGGGGGGCTATCAATATGCCAGACAATGTGTAAAACCTTTTGAAAAAAAAAAAACTCAAATCTTTGGTGACATTTTTACTGCTTGTGTTTTTTGGAGCTGACCCTGACAGAAATGTGGTGAGTCCTGAAAATGGCATGATTGTGTTACAAAGCACTGTTGGGTGTTATTTACTAAAGGCAAAGGCACTTTGTACTTCAAGTGCACTTGAAACTGCACTTGTAGTGCAAAGTGTATTTTCCCTTAGGAAATAACCCCCATTGTCACAGAAAACACCAATTAGAGCACCACAAAAGTGTTGGAGCGTTGAGACAATAATCCACACAATCTTGATTAAGAATCTTTTTAATACCAGCACAAACACATGTGCATTTCCAAAAAGTTTTTAAAACAAACCAACATGTTTGTTGTTTAACAATTTTTGGGGTCACATTAGAAAAAGTAGAAATGTCCATTTTAGATAAAACAGGCATGTGTAAAACCAACAAGAAAGACACAAATCTTGAACTTACAAAGTTCACATTTGGTAGAACTTGAAGGCAATATCAGACATGAGTATTTACAAACTGTGTTTGATATTGCGTTCAGATGGGGTGAAGTCACCCCAGGAAAAGCTAAATTTTGAAGATGCACACAAATTTACGAATGTCAACATGTGCTAGCTGCCATCACGGGGGGATCAAGGGACGTGTTTTGGGGTTCAACCCCTTCCTCACAGCTACTTTATTATTGAGGAAGGGGTTGCACCCCTAAAATGCGTCCATTGATCTCCCGTGATGGCAGATAGCACATGTTGACACACTGTGTGCCTCTTCCAAATTTGGCTTTGCTACAAATTGACATTAAAAATACAAAAAAATTTGGCACCACAAAAACCCAAGGCATTTTGAGGGGTTTTAAACTCTCCCTAAAACATCAATGATGTTCTTCATTTTTTGCTGAACATCATTGATGCTTTTCACGATGTTTTCCAAGTCCCTATTACACCCCATGATCTCCCTGATCAGGATCTGGGCACTTTCACTGGTGAAAGGATCTGGATCCACAACATCACGATCCCCTAAAAAGATAGAAACAAAAAAACACCATGTATTATAAATATGGCGGCATCCATCTCTTACCTGAGCCTGTGGTCGCAGACACTCAGCTGTTGTGGTGACTAGCTCCACCACGTCTTCCTCCTCCTGCTCTGCTGGCCTTCGGTGAATTTCCCCTTCTTCCAGAGGTGGGGGGTCTCTGGTGTCCTCGGATGAGGGGTGTCCTCCGAGTCTTTTCTCCCCTATGTAAAAAAAAAATAGGTATACTTAGCACACAGATATTTGATGGCAGAAATAGGAATATGAAACATTGTTTGGAAGTGGGGTACAATTGTCTGTTTTGGCAGAGTTTCAAGATGTGGCATTTTTCTTGTCCTTTGTCAAGCTTGAATACTTACCTGTCTTGTACAAGCTTCACAGATGGAGACACCCCTATAGTATACACTGGAGCACCTCTGTGGCCCCCCTAATAAAAAGGGTGTTCTTGTGTCCCACACTAGTGCTCCAGCGTCCAGATGTGAAAACTGCTGCTGAGTGTCCTCTCCTTACACAGAATGTATTTGGCATTTCATTCTAGTAACAAACCCATCTACACAACCCAATTATTTTCACACAAGTAGGCCCTAAAAAATGTTGGCAAATGCATATGGCCAAACAAACTATGTTTGATACGAACGAATAATGTGCCCATGAACATGAAAGTTGCCTTTTGAAACTGGATAACAGTTAATAAAAGCACATGGAGCAGCACGAACGTAATAAACATAAAGAATAGGAACACAGCACAACTACTTACTTTTTTGCAGCACTCTCCGGATCTTTCTGTACTGCTCGTGTTCTCTTAATTTGAGGTCCGACCACCGCTTCCTGAGCTAATCTTTCGATCGTCGTACCCCGAAATTCCGGTACAGACTCTTGACCACTTTCGCCATGATCTTGGCCTTTCGGACATTGGGGTTGGGGTAAGGCCCATACTTCCCATCATAGTCGGCCTTCTTCAGGATGTCGACCATCTCCAACATCTCCCCAAAGGACATATTTTATGCCTTAAATCGTCTCTTCCGGGATCAGGACGTTTCAGGCTCCGGGCTTTCCTCCTCCTCCTCCTCGTTGCTGTAATTAGCACGCACCTGTTGTGTCTCCGCCATGTGCTCTTCCCCACTGCGCAGAACGAGAAGGGGCGGGGAATAGACTGAAAGAACGTCAGGGGCGGGCGGAGTTACACGCATGCGCAGTGTGTATAAAGCGTAACACGCGTGCGTAGTACGTACGATCTGTGAGCGGAGGAAGGAGTATCGGAGGCACCGATCGTGAAAACGAAGGCAAGATCTAAACTTGGGCCTATACTGCTTCTAAATTGAAGTAACTATATTAGGAGAGTTTCGCCTGACATTAGTGTTTGTCTTGTGTTGTGTCTTGCAGAGAAAATGGATGGCTTCAATGACCACAATTTCCTCCCCCTGTTCATAGACAAGTACAGGGAGCTGCCCTGTCTGTGGCAGGTGAGACATCCACATTACAATAATAAACAAAAGAGGCAGGCAGCGCTGGAGAAACTGCTGGAGTTGGTGACGCCAGTGGTCCCCACAGCAACCATCCCCTATTTAAAAAACAAAATTTGTGGCCTGAGGAGCACTTATCTTAGGGAGCGCAAGAAGGTCACGGATTCCCAGAGATCCGGAGCTGGAGCAGATGACATTTATGTCCCCAGGCTGTGGTACTATGAGAGACTGCGATTTCTGTCAGACCACACTGGAGTCAGGGAATCCCTCTCTACTCTTCCTTCCACTCTTCCTTCCACCGTATCTTCCACCCCAGCTGAGGCTTTCGATGTCTAACCTGGGACTTCCAGCCAGGAAGAAGTGGAGGAGCCCAGATGGAGTCAGGTATAGCATTCTTCTACAGATTTCTGGTCAATAAATAAATGATGTTTACTAGATGTTTTTATTGATCACTAATTGCTGATTTAATAAAGTGTTTTACATATCAATAGACAGTAGTGGGCACCAAAAATTCGGCCAAGAATGAAAAATGCTGGGCTCAGAAAGATAGTCTGTTATATTTGTTAACATTAAATTTGCAACAGTCATGAGTTCAAAATTGTGTGTGATTGATGAAGTAAAAACTAAAACTATGTCCCTTTTTCATACACAGGAAGACCTCAGCCAGGAGGAGGCTGTGGAATGTGGCACACAGGAGGAGGCTGTGGAATGTGGCAGCCAGGAGGAGGCGGGGGTTAGTGGCAGCCAGGAGGAGGCGGGGCTAAGTGGCAGCCAGGAGAAGCCTGGGACCAGTCACAGCCTGACAGAATTGCAGGTTCCGCCCCTCCCCCTTCCATACAAAAGACCCAGGAAGGGGACTCACATGCAGGATTCAGCGCTCAGGCTCATTCAGGAGGCTTCTGCATCCCTCAGAGCCTTACCCACTCCTGAAGAGGCCTTTGCCTGCATGGCTGCCACCAAACTGAAGGGCATGCAGGAGGGTCAACGCCTCATGTGTGAGAAACTTCTTTATAAAGTCCTAACTAAGGGGGTGAGTGGCGAAATCACACCCAATACCGACGTGATTGAGTTGGAACATCCTCCTCCTCTTCCTGCCACAACTCCACCACCAGAGCCACAGCGTGGAAGGAAGCGTGGAAGGAAGACCAGAGAGTGATGATCCTGGGTTCAGTCTGGTCTGGCCAAAGATGGAGTCTCTAGTATGACCACAGCCTGGGGACACAGATGTCATCTGCTGCTTTCTGGATCTCTGGGACTTCTGGACCAGACTGCACTCCCTTAGATATGGACTCCTCAGGCCACCAATTTTGCTTGAAAATAGTTGATGTCTGTCCTGGGGGCCAAAGGCTTCACCGATTTCTGCTGTTTCTCCAGCATTGCCTCCCTCTTTGTTTAGTTGTGAGCCCTTAATAAAGGAATTTTTGTTTCAATTATACTCGCCTATGTGTGTTTTCCTTCAAAAAAGGACAGTTTGTTGGTGAGGAGGCAGGTACATTTCGAATATACAATGTGAAATTAACAAGAGACACCAACACCAAGCAACCTACTTGAGATTAAATAATACAAGATATCAATGGTGTTGTGGTAACTTGACACACAAAACACACACAAAAATATTATGTAGTAAAACACGAAAAAAACAAAAAAAAACATCAGCCCTGGAAAAAATAAAAAAAACACAAAAAAAAAAATGCCTTGACCAAAAAAAAAAAAAGAAATATTTAAAAACCAACCAAAAAAAATTTGGTCAGATGTGACAAATCTTAATATATTGAGGGAATCACAATAAATAATAAAGAAAGAAGTTTGTGAGAAGTCTGTGTGAATATGAGCAGCAAACTACTTCATTCTTCTCACATTATAAAGAAGAAGAGAGTGCGCTGTATTAAACCATTTTTTACATTGCACCGTGACGAAAGTGCTGTATCCATTGCAAACGCTAATTTTACCAGACCGAGCTGTTCCGTCTCGGAATTTCTTCTGAGCATGTGTGGCACTTTGTGCGTCGGAACAGGCCACACACGGTCGGAATTGACGCGATCGGATTTTGTTGTCTGAAAATTTTATAGCCTCCTCTCAAACTTTGTGTGTCGGAAAATCTGATGGAAAAAGTCCGATGGAGCCCACACACGGTCAGAATGTCCGACAACACGCTCCAATCGGACATTTTCCATCGGAAAATCCGACCGTGTGTACGGGGCACTAGAGTTTTCAGAAAACAATAGGATTTAAAAAGGTAGTCAGCAATTTTAGGTTTTTTTTTTTTAGTTCTGCTGTGTGAATGGGGAACATGTAACAAATGTGTTATCCCAGCTTGGCTGCAAAAGTGGAAATACACATTCAAGTCTCTGGGGAAAATTTGAGTAGCTGAACAGTTTTACAAGCATGTTGTCAAATGAACATTTACATATCTGTTTGACTAGAGTTCAGGTATTTCTATTTTCATTCTATATTTGACTTAAAGTGATGCTAAACTCTTTTTTTATATCAATTGTTCTAAAATATCAAAAATACCATTGCTCTGTTTTTTTTTGAGTCTCTTTCTATTGTTTTCCATTCTTCTTTTTTTGTCACACTGCTAAGATCCAAGGAACAAGGAGGAAGGAGCATCTTAAAGTTTACCATAAGTATGGATGTGAAGACGTTATCCAGAGGGCATCTTACTTGCTGATTTGATTTTTGCCTACTGCTTTGTGACCTGTCTCAGGTCGAATCCATGAGGTAAGAGGCCAGCTTTACCAGTGGTGGAGGGATCCCTTTCACTGGATACAGCGTTTTACTCCTCATTGCACCGTTTTTTCAGATTTGTGCTGTCCGCACATGCAATTACCTGGACTTTTGTATTTATTTATTGCATTCAATATTTTGGACATTTTATTGCGCTGCACTATTTTCATTTGCATAAACCTTATGAATGTCTCTGATATTAACCCCTTCCCTGCCAGTGTCATTAGTACAGTGACAGTGCATATTTTTAGCACTGATCACTGTATTAGTGTCACTGGCTCCCACAAAGTGTCAAAAGTGTCAGTTAATGTCAGATTGTCCCCCGCAATATAGCAATCCCGCTATAAGTCACTGATTGCAGCCATTACTAGTATACAAATAAAAATAAATAAAAAATCCAGTATACTGTACAGTTTATACCATAGTTTGTAGACGCTATAACTTTTGCGCAAACCAATTCAAATCAATATACACTTTTTGGGATTTTTTTTTACCAAAAATATGTAGTAAAATACATATTTACCTAAATTTATGAAGAAATTAGATTTTTTTTCGATTTTGTTTATTGTATATGTTTTATAGCACAAATTTAAAAATGTCAGCCTTTTTTGTTTATAGCGCAAAATCCTGTGGTGATCAAATACCACCAAAAGAAAGCTCTATTTGTGGGAAAAAAAATTACATACATTTTTAATAATGTACAGTGTTGCATGACCGCGCAATTGTCAGTTAAAATAACGCAATGATGTATAGCAAAGAAGGCCTGGTCCCGTAGGGTGGTAAATCTTCTGGAAATCAAGTGGTTATTTTATTTTATAAAAAAAAAAATGTGAGTTCAGTGTCACTTTAATTTGCAAACCAAGCTGCAGAGGAGGTGGTCTGGTAAGGCAGCTTTTTTATCTTAGTTCTAAATCAAAGAGATGAATAGACATTCAAGTCACATGCGCAACAGCTTTTAAGCCGGCCATACATGGATCTAAATTAGGCCAGTTCAGCGAGGACTGGTTGAATTTCGATAAGAGTATCACGCCGATATACATCAGCAGAATTGCACGTACAGGCATATTAACGTACCTGTACGTCGCCTTTAAGACGCGGCATTGCGGGCCCGTGCGATGCCGGCCGCTCGCACGCGAGCCCGCCGCGAGCTCCGTCAGTGTGATCATGGGTCGCGGGGATACCCGCGATCGTCTCACGGAGAGGAAGAACGGGGAAATGCTGGTGAAAACAAACATTTCCCCATTTTCTAGTGACAGGACACTGATCACAGCTCCCTGTAATCGGAAGCGGTGATCAGTGTCATGACACACGTAGCCCATCACTCCCTACAGTTAGAACACATCCCTAAGACACACCTAACCCCTTCAGCGCCCCCTCCTGGTTAACCCCTTCACTGCCAGTCACATTTACACAGTAATCAATGCATTTTTATAGCATTTTTATAGCACTGATCGCTGTATAAATGTGAATGGTCCCAAAATAGCTCCAAAAGTGTCCGATGTGTCCGCCATAATGTCGCAGTCACGATACAAATTGCTGATCGCCGCCAAAAAAAAATTATTAATAAAAATGCCATAAAAGTATCCCCTATTTTGTAGATGCTATAACTTTTGCGCAAATCGCTTATTGCGATTTTTTTTACCAAAGATATGTAGAAGAATACATATCGGCCCAAACCATATCGGCCCAAAAAGTGTTTTCTTATATATTTTTGGGGGATATTTATTATAGCAAAAAGTAAAAAATATTGCTTTTTTTTCGAAATTGTCGCTCTTTTTGTGTTTATAGCGCAAAAAATAAAAACCGCAGAGGTGATCAAATACCACCAAAAAAAAGCTCTATTTGTGGGGAAAAAAGGACGTCAATTTTGTTTGGGAGCCACGTCGCACGACCGTGCAATTGTCAGTTAAAGCGACGCAGTGCCGAATCGCAAAAAGTGCTCTGGTCTTTTCCGGCCAAATGGTCCGGGGCTTAAGTGGTTAAACAATTACTAATCATTGTTTTCTGTCGGCAGGAAAGGCTCCCCGGGGCAGAACACAATAGCGCTGCAGGAGGGATTGCCTGTTGATGAGAGAATCGAGCAATTTTCTTTCCTTGCACCTGTGGTGGAAGAAAAAAAAAATGTATAATCTATGACCTGCTTTTGTCTTCATTTGCACCTATGCAGGTGTGTCACATTTAGGACAGCTCACTTATTTCAATGCACAACAATCGCTAAAAGAAGTGCATCACACCACAATGCATTTTCGTGCGTTGTTGTGAAATTTAGCAACATGCGTTGGCTAGTATGTGGGATTCCATTTAGAATGGTAGAATATAGCATATTTTCATGCAATATCACACACATTCCCATTACATTAGTGTGAATGGAGAATTAAAGGGGTTTTAAACCCTTGTGTGTTTTTTCACCTTAATGCATCCTGTGCATTAAGGTGAAAAAGCTTCTGACACTGACCGGCCCCCCAGCCCCCCCCCCCCCCCCGTTATACTCACCTGAGCCCTGTAATTCCCACTGTGGAGACGCGCTCTTCCTCTCTGTCCGGGGTTCTTGGCTCCCACTGCTGTCAATCAAATCCAATGACACGGGTCTCGGGGGGGCGGGGCCGAGTCCTACATTCTGCTTCTATGCTGGACTTGGACCTCCCGGGAGAGCGCTTCTCCTAGGGGGTTATACGATGCGAGGAGGAGCTGATAGCGCCGCCGAAGGACCCCAGAAGAGGATGTATGTAAACAGTCAAAGTTTTCTGGTCACCAGGATGACATCTCCAAATAGAGAAGCACATGCACATTTCAAAACAAAAGTTTCAAAGTTCTGACTGATGGATCAAGGGGAATGTAATCAAGATAAGATGCTGTTAAAGTTTATAGTCCTTTATTGTCTGATGCTGAGAGGTGATGACCTTAGGGGCCTCTGTATGTGCACATCCTAAAGAGATCCTGTTGCCAGACCTTTTAACAAAAATCTTCCCGTAAGATTGATTTTTCTATGCTTTTACCTATACTTTTTAGGATGGTGACCGGTTCTCATTAAAGGAATTCTATAGTGTTTTTTTGTAAATATTTTATAGTACAAATAAAAACAATTCTAAAGCTGGCCATACAATAATTATTCGCTGGTTGAACGAAAAAAAAAAAAATCCAATTTCGCCATCCACACACTAGCTGGGTTATTGTGTTCTGATGGAAGGGAGACTGGGCAGTACCAGTCATTTTCAGGAGGAGTTTTTAAAGAACATTTTTTCAAGATTTCCTGGGTCATTTTGTTATGGTATACCTCAATGAAATTTTGATATACTCATTCTCTATGAATATTCCTTCTAGAACATTATGACCATGTTCAGGCAAATCTTGGCTCCACCCACACTCTCTATATGCCAAGCTAACCAAGTATATCTTTCTGAGATTCATTAACTATGATTCAGGAATCACAATGGACCCTGCCACGGTTCAAACGATCATCTGTTGGGTTCAACCCAGAGGCCTTAAAGCCATTCAAGGCTTTCTTGGCTCCACAAGTTTTATGGAAACTTATCAAGAACTTCTCCATTATCATGGCCTCTTTTACTGTCCTCACCATTAGGGGGCTAAACCCTTGTCCTGTTCCACTGAAGCCTTGTCTGCTTTCCAAAAGCTCAAGAAGCATTTGTCTCAGCATCTGTCTTAACCCACATTGTTTTATCCCTACCATTGATTGAGGTTGATGTTTCCAATGTCGGAGTCAGTGCTGTGCTCTGTCAATGCTCACCCTCTACTAACTAGTTACATCCTTGTGTCTACTTCTCCAACTTCAAAGCAAATTATGACATCTATAATTGCAGATTCAGAGTTGCAGGAAAGAAATTTGCTTGATCCCTCCATACCAGCTGCTAGCGATAATCATATGTAAAATACGGCAGGCTGGTTGTACCCAAGTTAATCGGTCAATCAATTTGGCACATGCAGCCTGCCCATACATGGTTCAAATCTTGGCCGGTTCCTGCTGAACTGGCCGAGCTTCAAACTGTCTATGGCTGGTCTTAATGTTGCAAAAAAAGCTCTGAATTGTGTAAGGGCTCCATATACAGTACATGTTGTTAAAAGGCTGCCCCTATCCTTCTCCTAATACCGCTGTTTAGAAGATAACTAAAGCTAAACTTTAGGCACATTCATATAAAAAATATTACATTGATTTTAAAATGCAGCCAGCGTAAGTATATGATTAAGCGGTTCCTTTTCAACCACTCCCAGTAATCAGCACATATTAAAGTGGATGTAAACCCAATGTCATCCTTTCTAAACTACTGCCTTAGGGGTTATCTATAAGAATATACATGCCTCCTGCATGTATCTTTACCTGTCAAATGTCTCCCCTCTGTCTGTTATGAGACCCGAAAAACTGCAGATTCTGTGGGTGGGTCTGTTGTCTGGAGCTCGGTGGGTGGAGTCGTGATGTCAGTAGACTCCCCGCCCACCTCTACACTCCCCTTGTCAATATGCATTTTCTCCTGTGTATTTCTAACACTGAACTTCTGCTATGATCTCTAACATCCAGTGAAAAGACAGGAAAGTAACCACATGACTTCAGCATACCAAATCATGGTGAGGTGTGGAACAGCCAATCCTTGCAGAGCTGCTGAAGAAAGGAGTGGGGGTGGGAATTGAGATGTAAATCGAGATGTAAATCACCTGTCACTCACAGCAAGGGGGAGGATTTGACAAAGTTTTTCTCTGTTTATCAAGATTTATCTCAATGAACAATAAAAGAGGATTGCTCAGAGCTGGATTAACTTTTTGTGGCAAGACTGGGCTCAAATGATAGGAAATCTTATACTCTACATTATGACATAAAAAAAAAAATAAATTTTTTTTTCAGGTTTACATCCACTTTAAATGCACTAACTTTTTGCCACATAGCCATCCTGGAAAAACTGTTAGAATAGGTTTATGCTAAAAATCGATCATTGATAGTCTTTAATAGTATTTGTACCACTAGTTCCAACAATCATGACGTAGAATGTCACAATGTTTAGAACATAATAATTTTTGGTGACTGAAAGTATGGTATACATTTTAAATGAATTAATAATCTTACTTGATGAACCATTACAATATGTTGTCAATGCTCTCAGTCGTTTTTCTGCGCTTGTTGTGAGAAGAATGTTGCAAAAACATACAAGAACTGGGTTTGTATGATAATGATCCACAAATATCATCCCAATCCATGTTTTGTAACCTTGAAAAAATTCAACAGAATTAGTTAGTATTTCCAATATGTAAGTTGTGCTGTCTTATACCCTTTAAACTGTAAAGGACAGGTGAATACACATGCAGTGATCGTGATGCTTTCCCACACAGTATAGCAAAAATGCCCTAACCACCCCCACCCCCCCCCGATGTGATCAGTGGGCTGTACCGCCCACCCAACATAATCCATTCAACTAAATGCAGCAATTCTGTATCCACCATGGAAGAACTGGGTGACTGTTGCCCACATCCCAGATAAGTACAAAAGAAAAAATTTCAATTAAATGGGGCCCTGCAACCACAGGCAATGCAGCTGGTGGTGTGGGTTTTCAGGGGTTAAAACAGGCAGTGATGAGGTATTGATGAGGGTTTTTTTTAAGACGATGGTGAAGGTTTTTGCTTTGAATCATTAGGGGTGGTAGATTTATAAATGTTTGATTATTTTTGTATAATCGTTAAAGTTTATGGATTTTGTTAATAAAGAGATTTTTTTTCAAGTATAACTCCTAGTTCTTTTTCCTATTAATTATCTGCTGGTTAGCCACATGGGGAGGCATTGACTGCTGTTTACTCTGGGGTATTTCTCAGGGTATTGAGTGTTTTTGAGTATGCCCTTTTTTGGTTATATCCCACACATCTTGATTGGGCAAGTCGACAACCGGCAAGAATTTCCATACTGGTCCACCATTAAACTAGACATGACCTCTCCTCACTGCCTGTCAAACACCCTCTGAAGAGGAATCAGAGGACTAATGCTAATGTAAATAAGCTGACAAAACACTTTTAAATCATCAAAAGAGGCAAGTTTTAGGCTAGGTTCACACTTCTTCGGTTCTCTTGCAGGCGTGTTTGCATGGGCACATCAGCCCATTCATCTGAACTGGCTGCTTTACCGGTGGTAAACACAGGGAAATATTTGCTGATCCTTTTCTAAAGCCGCAGCTGCACAGTGGTTTCTGGTGCCATTAATTCCTACCCTTGCGCGTCTGCTAAACAGTAGTGCATTTTTGGCATGCGAGCATATGTGATTTTCATACCCTCCTGCACCAGCCTAGCCTTAGGCATTCATAATATCTGGATTTTTTCCATTGTCATTTTAATATCTTATTCACAAAGCTTTTTTTACTGGGTCAAAAAGCTTATTTTAGATGCTGAAACTGTTGAACTTGAAATAGAAAAGTGTAAAAAATAATGACAATAACAACACTTGATATCAAACCCTAAAAATAAGATTTACTTCCTTATTTAAACACCTTAAAAACCTAGACTCCTGCTGGAAAACGAAGGGCATCTTGGCCTGGAAAAAAATTGAATGCCTCTATGTGAATTCTATGTGTAGCCAAGGGTTGCTAGTGTAGTTATTTCGTTGAACAGTTTGTTGTTGTTTTCAATGAGTTTGGCTCCCTCTAGTGGCAGCTGGACTGTGATAAGATATTTTCCTTACCCCTTGAGAAGGAATGCAGCAAAGTATTGTGGGAGATGTAGTTTGGAGGAGGAAGTGACTCTGCTAGCTGGATCAGCCCTGAACTACATGACAGACAATGCAAAGTGCGCAGAACTGCCTGCTGGGAGAAGTGATAAAAGGGGAGGCGCGGTCTGTTTTCAGCCTCTCTGGACGCCATTCAACACCTGCCAGCAGGAGGTCTGTGTGTGACCAGAAGTGAGAGACTGCAGCCTATGTAGCGGAGAACCGGATCGCCCACCTCTGAGGGATCTCAGAAAACATCTTTGCCATCCTAGCAAGCGGACCGGCCTGCACTTCAGAGCAACTGGAAGCCGATGCACTTCAGCTCATCCGGAGTTGGACCATGGCGTGGCGGCGCCATCTTCACCAGACGGAGACACCAGGAGGGGATTCCGGACGGAGCCTCACAGCCTTTGGGGTCTATTGTGGTAAAAGGGCACCTGCCCATTCCAGTAGAGAGTACAGTATTGCTGAGTGAGTTCTTTCTACAGACTGCTGGTGAATCTACTTTTCCACAGGCATCATACAGCTGGACTTTGGGGCCTTATCTGTTCCCCTGCGCTGTAAGGTCAATACTGTTATTGCACTCACATATTAAGAGGAATCTACAAGTGGTGATATTTCTTCATTTAAGCCATCTTCAGCATATCATTTTCCCTACAGTCATTTATTTTCCTTTGTCATTGTGGATTACAAATACTGCAGTTTAAACATCAGGCTAGCTGAAGATATCCAGGGTTGAAAGAACTTTTGCCATCTTCCTCTTTTCCTAAGCATTGCTGCTACACTCATAAGTTAAACTCTGAATTACAACCTAGGGGGAGCTATTGAGTATATGCTAGATTTTACACTGTGTTTTTGAATGTAAAGATTATTACTGTATTTTGGTCTGTGTGTTGAGGCCTCAGAAGGAAGGTATTTAATACATAGGGAAAAAAAAACGCGCTAAGATACATACAGCAATCTTATTGAAGTATTAAAGATTATTGATATTAATCATAAATATATAAAAAGTCCCAAAAAAAGCAGCAGCATATAGCAAAAGTTGCACGTAATAATTGGAAGAGAGAAGCTGCGCTAATATATTATACAATTTAATATATGTTTTGCCAGATATTGAGTATTTATCCCTCTGTGTACCTGTTCACATATACTCTTTAAATTGACTATAGAGGTATAAGTTATGTTTTATGTGCCCTAATGGATAACAGTTACCAATCATAATTTGTGTTTATTCATGCTCTTCATTGTGTTGCATTACTTATTTTAGTAAACTTTTCTGAGTGGTTCAGTGAAATTGTGTGAGTTTCTCATTGCTAACATCACATTGCAGAATGGAAACCAAGGTGTCAGAGGTAAGAGATGATCTGCAGAGTCGGGGTAGCCAGTGGGGTATAGAGTCAATCAGCAGTCCTCATGGGGGTACCGCTACATAAGTAAAAGTAATCACCCTAACCAATCAACTATCTTACCCATATCAGCTGCCTCATATCCGCGTTGCAGTATCGTCCTGTCAATCCTTGCAATCAGCCAAGTCCCCAAAATCAGACTACAGAAGAGCCGAAATAGGCAAGCGCTCAAACCAAGGATTACATTGTAGAAGAAGAAGAAATAATTGAAATTATGGAAGGCTTTCCTAAAAAGAAAAACAAATAATTGAATTGGGAAATAACTGTCATCACTACTATTTTACATAGCTGTGCCACATCTTGCTGTGATGTTGTGAGGTATTTTTATCTATTATGCTAGAGTAGTAATTGATTGTTCTTCCAACAATCCAGGTATTAATGTTTGTAGAACTAAGAATAGTTTGTTCCTAAATGTGGTTCATATGTTCTCAATTGGCTGAATAATTTCTAAGCTGCTTATTTCACTAGTGATTTTTAGAACGTATTACTAATTCTAAGGCTGGATTCACACCTATGCATTTTTAGTGCTTTTTGCATTTTGCAGATTTGCACTACAGTCCATTTAACATGGTTTCCTATGGGACACGTTCTGTAGTGCAAATCTACAAAATGCAAAAGGCACTAAAAATGCATAGGTGTGAAGCCAGCCTTAGGCTGGCTTCACATCTATGCATGTTGCTTTTGAGCGTTTTTGGAGTTTTTTTTGTCATGCTTGCCATGTTTTTGAGCAGCGTTTTTGCCGCGTTTTGCTTTTTTTTTTTTTTTAACAGTTTAAAAAAAAAAAAAAAAAAGCCAAAAACGCATCAAAAACGCTGTAAAAACGCTGCAAAAACGGTGCACTTGTGTTTTTGATGCTTGTCCATTGAATTCTATTACATGCAAAACGCTGCATTTTGCATGAAAAAAAGTCCCTGACCCTTTCCAAAAATGCAGAGAAACAAAAAGGCATTGATGTGAACATGTTCCATAGGAACCCACGTTAAAAAATTCCCATGAATTTCTGCAAAATGCAAAATGCATTAAAAAACGCGCTAGTGTGAATGGAGCCTAAGGCCTGTTTCCTGCAGGCTTCAGCTGGTATAAGAGCAGTGTGAACAATAAGTTTTGACAAAGCAACGACAGAGCTTTTAGCAAGATTTGTTGAAGTTTTTAAAGTACCATTAAACTCCAGTTTGTAAATGTTAAACACAGATTCTAATGGGGATGCTTTAAACAAGTTGCCAACAGGCTTCAGCACTTCTTGAAGCTTGTTGAAAGCCTGCTGAAGCCTGCTAACAGCTTCCTTAAAGTGGCAATCAGCACTCCCATTAGGATCTGTGTGAAACAGGTCTTTGGCAGAGCATCTCTTCTTATAGCATCACATGCCATGATGCACTTGCTCTGGATCAAGCACCACTTGTGCCCCACGAGAGTTGGGTAATACAGTAGCCACCTTCAGAAATGGATGTTAGCCTTTGCTATGCTGGTATGACCCCTCCTAAGTCAGGACATACATTAAGCAATTTTCTTTCCTTCAACCTATGGTTGAAGGAAAGAAAATTGATTGATACCCCCATCAACACAGTCAATGTTGATGGGGAATCCCTCCCGCAACGCTATTTTTGTTCTGCCGGCGGGGAGCGCAGGTAGCCTTCTCCAACGGCAGTATACAATGATCACCACTGGCTGCTATAGCTGCTGGCAGTGATCAGACGAAAAAAAAATGGCAGGCTGGTTGTTAAGGTTGATTTAAGTTAAAGTTGATTGATGGATCGATTACAACCAGCCTGCCCATAGATGGATTGAAATTCGTCTGATTCTTGCTGAACTGGCCAAATTTTGATCTGTCAATGGCAGGCCTAAGAGTACCTGTAATTGAGAAATGTGTATTCCTCAAGAATACATATGTTATAAATTGCATTTACAAATTATAGAGTAGAAATAATACCTGTTATTGAGAGCTAGGGGCTTCTGTTTATCTTCTGGTGATATTTTGTTTTGTAGAAAGAACTGCCCAGCTAATACAACTTGCAGAATCATCAGCAAAATAACGATTGAAATTGTAAGGCTTAAAAAAACAAAAACAAATCATAAGTAATGGAACAATTGTAACTTAAACTTCACAGAATTACATTTGAAAAATAAAAATAATTTGTCATCACTGGGGATTGAACACAAGCCTACCCAAGCTCTGTATGGTGCTAATAAGACCATCTTCTTACAACCTATTCTAAGGCAATCTGTCGGTCGCAGGTACTCTGACATACACTATATTACAAAAAGTATTGGCATGCCTGCCTTTACACGCACATGAACTTTAAAGGCATCCAGTAGCAGCCGCTCCATTAGGGGCACAAGGGCGCCACCCCCCTAATCCATGCGCCCGGCCCCTAATCTACATGCAGGGCGCTGGATGCATGGATTTCAATGTTTGTTTTTTTTTGTTTGTTTTTTTTAAGCACTTGATTAGAGCCTGAGGCTCTAATTGGCTTTAAAAAAGGGTGTGTTTGGGAATCCACCCAGTTGTGTGACAATAGCGAATTAGTATTCGCTATTGTCTTCCTGCTTCTCCTCTCGGCCAATCAGGAAGAGGGTCTTAAGACCCGATTGGCCGAGAGGAGAAGTGATTGAATTGGCCGGGAGCAGGGGGGGAGGCGCCGAGGAGGAGATGCAGAAACTGCCTGTGCCTGGATAGGGTAAGTGCAGCGCTGATGGGTGGACGAATGGTTGAGCGTCAGGGGGGTGGGGGATTTAACCAACCAAACGAACAGTGAGGGTTGGGTGGTTTGTTTGCCGGCCCCCCAAAAATATAGCACCAGCTACCACTGATGGCATCCCAGTCTTGGGGTTTAATATTGAGTTGGCCCACCCTTTGCAGCTATAACAGCTTCAACTCTTTTGGGAAGGCTGTCCACTAGGTTTAGGAGTGTGTCTCTGGGAATGTTCTATCGGGTTGAGGTCAGAGTCCTGACCTCAACCCGATAGAACACCTTTGGATGAATTGGAGTGGAGATGGTGAGCCAGGCCTTCTTGTCCACATCAGTGCCTGACCTCACAAATGCGCTTCTGGAAGAATGGTCAAACATTCCTATAGACACACTCCTAAACCTTGTGGACAGCCTTCCCAGAAGAGTTGAAGCTGTTATAGCTGCAAAGGGTGGGCCAACTCAATACTGAACCCTACACTAAGACTGGGATGCCATACATAATACGATGGGTGCAGAAACGTGATGACGTAACGGGCGTCACAGAGGGAGGGACGCAGGTGTGAAGGTCGGGAGGAGGAGCGGGTAGCCCGTCGGATCCAGCCGTGGCGGTCTCGGATGAGGGATAGGAGACTGGGAGAAGGAACCGCTCCGAACCCACTGTAGTCTCCTAAGCCAGCTGACGCAGAGCCTACCTGCCTATTGCAGCAGGGCCACATGAAGGAGTATGAGAGAGTGGCTAAGGTGGTAGGTGAGTGAGGCGGTGTGCGGGGACAGTGAGCGGCGAGCCCGCCCCCCGCCCCCTCTCCTTCCTCTACCCGGCGCCCCCCCTGATTCTCTCCCCACAGGAGTCTGAGCTCCAGGAATGCAAGAAACAGCAGATCTTCCGGAGGTGACCTGAAGTGAGGAGCCGGAGGTATGGGAGTCTTGTGAAACAACACGGTCTGAGGATACAAAGCCTGGATGAGCAGAAGAAGGAGGTACCCCCATTGGGGAATTTACATGTTAAGCGAGAGTCTCTGCCATCTGGTAAATACAGAGTCTGTGAATGTACGATTTATCCGGTCCAGAGGTAAATAAGAGATTGTATATAAAAGTATCCCTCCTTAATTGACACGATGCAGGCATAATATTGCAGCTCAATGCTGGTAACCCGTGCTCACCAGACATGTGCAATTTAAATATCAGGCAAAGAATCCTACACCCCTAGAAAGCATATATTGTATTAAGAGAAGATTCTACACGGTGTGCGGGGACAGTGAGCGGTGGGCCCGCCCCCTCCCTGCCCCCTCTCCTCCGTCTACCTGGCGCCCCCCCCTGATTCTCTCCTCACAGGAGTCTGAGCCCTTGGCACTCTAGAAACAGCAGAGCACCCGGAGGTGGTCTGTGAAGTGTGGAGCCGGAAGAAGGAGGTATGGGAGTCTAGTGGATACAAAGCCTGGAGGAGTAGAAAAAAGAAGGTACCCCCACTGAGGATTTTGTATGGTAAGTGAGAGTCTCTGACATCTGATGAATATAGAGTTTGTGAATGTTCATCTATAAAGTATCCAGCTTGCAGATAAAAAAGTGACTGTATTTAAAAGTATTCCCCCTTAATTGACACTGATGTAGGCATAACATTGCAGTTTAATGCTGGCAACCCGTGCCTGTCGGACATGAGCAAGCCAAATAACTGTTAAAGAATCCTACACCCCTAGCTAGCGCTTATTGTACTGAGAGAATATTCTACAAAGACACAAATAGTAGCGGAGAGAGTAACACCTATTACATGAGTAAATAATCGCATCTGAAATTTGAAGTAGCCGAGCATTTATAAAATAAGGATTGACCCAGAGGGGGTAAAACGTGTGTGTAATCCCGTGGCTAATTCCAAGATACTAAGACAAGGTGGCTGATAAAAATACAAACTGGATGTTACGCAAGAGGGGTCTGGACTTGTAAACAGAGGGACTAATCTAAGCAGTGGTGGGATTGCGAAGGAGGGGGGAGAGAGAGAGGGAAAGGGAAAGGGGAAGTATATCATATTATATTTTGGTTCTGCATCTGGAGAGGGAACACTTGCTCCCCCCCCCCATCCCCCTTCCCCCTTTTCTCCTTTTTTCTCTTCTCCCCCCTCTCTTGCTCCCGTCCTGAGCTCCAATCGGAGTGGGGGGGGGGGGATTTGAGAGAGCTAAGACTGGGGAGGCAAATTAGAGGGACAAAAAGGAGAGGAAATATGAGTAAGGCCGCAACCAAATCAACAAAAGGGGGACCCCCTAAAACCCCAAAAGACAAGACTACAGGGTCTACGATCAAACAATATATGTCAAACAATATATGTCACAAGGGGCCAGCCCCAGGAATATAGATCAGGAGAGACAGGGGCCCACTAAGACGGTGAGGAAGGGGGGAGCAGAGGGGAAGATAGGAGAAACGCAGGACCACTCGAAGGGCGATTTAACATTGGAAAGTGAGCCGGACATGAGTGGAACGGCCGAAAGGAGAGACAATGCGCAAAGCCCCACAAAAGGAGAAATAATGGAAATGTTCCAGAGACTGGAAAATTTAATAAAATCAGAAATCAGCATGTTAAGAGGAGACTTGGGTAATCTGTTGGAGTGAGCAGAAATGACAGAAAAGAAAATGGACGAACAAGAACAGGAGATATGTAACCTCAAAGAGCAAATAAAATTACACAACAAAATCAGAGAAAAATTCTATACAGATTAGAAGACCAAGAGAATAGAAGCAGAAGGCAAAATCTCAGAATTCAATCGGTTCCAGAAACAAAAGGTGAAGATTTAAGGAGTACCATATCTACAATATTCGGCCCCTTATTGGATAAAAGAGCAGAAGAATTTCCTAAAATCGAGAGGGTACACCGGGTCGGGAGGATATATAACACGGAGCCAATCAGACCCCGAGATATTATAGCAAGATTTCGATTTTACGACGAGAAAGCTGAAATTATGCAAAAAATGAGAGGAAATCCGCATCTGTAATATGAGGGATCAGAGATACAGGTTTACACCGACCTGGCACCAGAAACACTAGCAAGAAGGAGACTTCTGAAACCCCTTTTGGAGCAGATGAGGAATAAAAACATAAAATACAGCTGGGTTTAGTTGGCTATAAAGACGGGAGATCCGCTAGACTCCGGTTTCTGGAAGAGGTGCAAGATTTCTGTGATAAATTAGGGTTACAGGTACCTGAACTTCCTGGTTGGACAGATGAATGATGGGAGGCTAAAACAGGAAAAGCAGGAAAAGAAGAAAAAATTTGGTGACTCTCCGTAAGACAAAACTGAGGGGGGGTTTTGGGGAGGGGGGTCGGGGGGTGGTAAGAACAGGGCTAGGGAGGGCACCCGGTCTACAACCGGCCTACTCCCTCCACTTTTTCCATCAAGTGGAGTGGAGTTGAGTGACACACTTGAAGCCTCACCTTAAGATAAAGGGAGTCAGAGAGGTCTAGGGTTTGCATGGCCCTCAATGACTCCTGGGCCAGAGAGGGGCCGGGGGGATGGGGGGGAGGGAGGAGGAGGAGGGGGGGTGCCTACACTGTGTAATTTATATAAAAGAAGAGAAATAACCCGATACAGGCTAGAGGAGCAGAGAAGGCAGAAACAAATAAGAGAAAAATGACAACACTTAACTTTTTGACATATAACGTTAGGGGATTAAATTCACCTTCCAAAAGACACAAGGTTTTAAAAGAACTTAAGGGGTACGGTGTAGAAGTGGTGTTTATGCAGGAGACTCATCTATCACATGAATCAAATATTAAATTATGGTCTAAGGAATTCCCGAATTGGTATTACATTGGTATTAGGGATACAATTACGAAGAGAGCAAGGAGAGTGGCAATAGGGTTTGCGAGAGAATACGAGAACACGTCGCTCTGCCCTACGCAGCGTTACCTGATAGAATCACATCATCCAGGGGCACCTCCCATTGCTGCTGTTGTTTCCAGTGGGACGGGCTGTCTGTGAGCTTCCGGCCTGCGCTCCAGACTACACTACATGCCTACTATTGTCTACTAACATGTGAGTTTAACTTTTTACTTATCCAATAAAGTCAATGATTTTACACTATATGGAGCCTTTTTTTCCTTCTATGACCGTATCTGCAATGCTGTGGGCTGATGTCTGAGTACCTGTCAGTGTGAACATCTTTAGCCTGACCCTGCAGTCTTTGATGTCCCATCTCGGTATAAGGTCTCTGATCCATTGGTCGTGGTTCGAAGCAGTATTAACAAACAGCTTTCTCTGATCCTCTGTAACAGGGGATCATGAGTTTCTGGTAAGCGGCCAGTCTGATTTCACGGTGGTGGAGCAAGCACGCTTTTTTCTTACAGCAAGAATTTATGTTTTTTGGAACTTTTTAAAGATACTTTCATATCACTTGGGTGATTTATTTTTTATACATGGACTTTTTATTATCACTTTGAACATTTTATTTTTGGATTGATTATTCATTTGACATGTGTTTTTTATATTATGTATACACTAAAGGGGAACTCTTCACTTAGTTCTAAATATTTGGTTTGGTGATGATGTGTATGATCACCAATCTGTTTTAGCGCGATTCAGCCCCCCTTTTTTTCTTATTTAATTTCACGGTGTTTGTGTTACATAGATGAATCGCGGCTATAATTGTTATTGTTTATGTATTTCACTGTAGCGCAGTTATTCCCCTCATTTTTCTTAAAAAACTTCTTAACAGACCATTATCTTGGATGGGGCGTATTAACGCCATAAAGATGATCCTTCTCCCAAAAATTACATATAAGCTCCAAATGCTACCAGTAATGTTACCGCAGTTCTATGTTAGAAAGATAAATCAATAATAACGAACATTATATGGAATAATAAAAAACAGAGAGTCTCCTTACAGATATTAAAACAGGAAAAAAAAAAGAGGAGGATTGGCTGTCCCCGATATTCAAAAATACTATAAAGCAATAATTTTATCAAGAGTGATTGAATGGGTGAGGGACAACAAAGAAAAAAGATGGGTAAACATCGAAAAAGCTGGGGGGCGTGACCGGATGAGAGGGTGAACGGAGGTGTGTGTCTCTCCACGCTCCAGCTCCCTGCTGCTGCTGCTGCCCATGTTACTCATGCTGGTTTGACCTGAACTCCGAACTCTCTACTGCCTGAGATTCTTGTGTCTTCTTTGCTATTTTTTTTTACTCTGCTTTAACTCCGTGGAAGCATCCTTACCTGGTGGACCCTGGCACGGAAGGGGGAAACGGCTGGTAGCATCGGGGCCATTCGGTTCTCCTGTGTGGATAAGCCGAGCTGATTGTGTACATCAGGCTCGTGCGGTCGCCTGGCAACACACTACACTCTCGCGGGAGCTCAAGCTCCACGTGCACTGACGGGGAAGAGAAGCGACAGCGTACAGGCTGACTTGCACGGGGAATCAATAGAACCAGCAGCACGTAGGACGGAGCCCGGGACAACAGGGGGGTTCGCTGGAGGGGCTTGACCGGGCCGAGGGCTGGCTGAAACCGCTTTGGAACAATAACAAGGTAATAACCAGAACTGTCCCCCTTTCTTGGTACCGCAGTATAGTATCATGAGGAGCTATTGATTAGCAAGAACTTACTGCTGAATGTTATTGTTTCTCTCTCTCCAAGCTGTATTTTGCCCTTGACCCTTTGATCCTTGAATAGTATTTTTCTGCTTATTGGGGAACAGTGAAATAGGGGGTTCAATACTGGGCACCCTCCCTGGCATAGCTTATCAGGATTGCTGACAGATATATTAAGACAAGTAAAATGACCAAAAAAAAGGGAGAGGAGCACTCTCAACAGCCCCATGAGAGCTCACTTGCGCAGGCTACCCGGGCAGCTAAAGAGAAGGGGAACTCTGCAGCGTCTGCCTCTGCCGCGGCATCCAAGCTGGAGAAATTCGCCCATACTCCCTCTCATTCCCCAGCTAAAGGTGCTCAGCAATCCCAAGAGAAGACGGGAAGTATGGGGGATAGAAAGAGCTTAAGTAAAACTACATTAGCATTATTAACAACTACGAAATCGGCGAATAAAAAAAGCCCTGAAAGGGACCCCCAGGGAAAGACAAGTGAAGTTAATCTTGGTATTGAAATGCCCAGTGAGACCGAACACACATTGAAAGAGGTTCTGAGCGCAGTTAATGCTTGCAGGGGATCACTGAGCGATTTATGCGATCAGCTAAGAGGCCTTAAAGAAGAACTGGGTTCTATGAGTCAAGAATTACAGAAAACCGTGGAAAGAACGTCTAATTTGTAGGAGAGATTAAGCCAAGTAAAGGATATTTTACATCCCATGAGGCAAGAATTTAGAATGATGCAGACCCAGTTGGATTCTTATAAAAGTAAAATGGATGAAATGGAGAACCGACTCCGCAGACAAAATGTGAGGGTACTAGGCCTCCCAGAAGGAAGCGAGGGATCCTGTCCAGAAGCTTTCCTGGAGAGATGGCTTAGAGAGACTTTTGGTGCGGAGACTTTTTCTCATTTTTTTGCCATTGAGAGGGCTCACAGGATGCCTACTAGGTTGAGCTCTCCAGGCTCCCGCCCCAGGCCATTAATCTTGAAGCTGTTTAGTTACAGGGACAAGATAGTTCTAATGTGGAAAGCCAGGGAAAAGGGAGACATTTTTTATAAAGACACTAGAATATCAATTTACCCGGATTACTCCCCAGATCTGCAAAAGTAAAGAGCAGGATTTGCTGAAATTAAGCGCAACTTGAGAAATATGAAAATATCTTATGCATTGCTTTACCCTGCGCGACTACGTATTGATGCTCCAGGAGGGACACAATTTTTTGACTCTGCTGAAAAGGCCACAAAATGGCTGGAAGAAAATAAAAAGAACTCGTAGGGTTGGAATCACAATAGTTGATATAGAATTTTTTTTTTTTTTTCTTTTGGCAGCAGGGGCTGGAGGGTGGGGGGAAGATGTTTGGTGTGTTGGAGAAAAAGGTATATGAGAGTTTACAACAGGTGGGGAATGTTTGTTTGGGAGGTTATTGTGCTAATGGTGATAGGGGAGGGGGGGAGGGAGAGCACAGCGAGGGGGGGAGAAGAGTCAATTAGGGGAAAGTTTTTTTTTTCCTTTGTTTCCGGCTGGTTGAGGAAGAGAGGAAAGGAGTTGGGGAACGAGTTGGTTGGGAGGGTTAAATGGGTCACAAGTAATGCTCCTAGGGTAGGCCTAGAATGGCAGGGGGGGAGGGGGGGTGGAGGGGCACAAGGGTAAAGAGATAGGGAAAATTTATTCAAAATTAAAAGGTTGCTATACACTAGTAATAAATGCACAGAGGGTTAAGATAAAGTCATCACAAAGCTTTTTGGTAAAATTTATTCACATATTAAAATAGTAAAGGAAAAACCTGGTAGGTTCAAAGGGGATGGGAATTTTGGCATATGAGCTTGTAAATAAATATTTGGCACCAGTAGGTTTAACTAAGGAGGTTTTAGTGTTCAATACCATATTGATTCTTTTTTTTTTTTTTCTTTCCTCTTCCTCTCTCTCTTCCTTTTTTTGTGCTGGAAGATGTATAGTTATTTCGCATATCGTATATTTATTCTATTTTTTATATGTATATTTATTTATTTGTATACATACTTATAACTTAAAGGAGGGTTAGTATGATAGGAATAATTTCATGGAATATTCGGGGCATGGGAGACCCCATCAAAAGAGCCACCGTACTTTTAGAGCTGGAGGCATTGGGAGCGGGCCTGGTGTGCTTACAGGAGACTCACCTCACCAATGACTCTAAATCCTTAATTTGGAACAAAAAGTTTCAAGCACAATATCATTCAGTGCATACCTCCTACTCGAGAGGAGTATGTATACTGGTTAAAAAGGGGATGGTGTTCTCCTGTAGGGATGTTAGGACCGATCCACTGGGCTGTTATGTCTTTTTATTTTGTACAATAGAGGGTAAACCTTTTGTCATAGCTAATGTGTATATTCCCCCTCCCTTCAAGATGGAGATCTTATATTGCCTCTTAGAATATGTCGAGGACAAAGGTGATATCCCACTTATAGTGGTGGGTGACTTCAACATGGTACTTAATGGGAAAATAGACAGGTTCCCCCCAAGAGCAAGGGAGAATAGAGCAATTGAAGGACGGCTTACCCAGCTGTTCGAAGAGATTGGGTGGTGCGACCTCTGGAGAATCCGTAACCCAGAGGAGCGGCAGTACTCGTGCTACTCGGAGTCGCATCAAACTCTCTCTCGCATAGATATGGCAGTGGGAAATAAGGGGGCGCTTCCCCTTATAGGAAAAATAGAGTATAGGCCGAGAGGGATATCGGACCATTCTCCTTTGACGCTGGCGATTAATATCCATAATAGAAATAATGAGAGAATATGGGCATTAAACCCTATATGGCTGGAGATTATGGGAAAAAAATTGGACATATCGGAAAAAATAAATGAATTTGTGTTAATTAATTCAGGTTCGGTGTCGCAGGGGATGGTCTGGGACTCCCTCAAAGCATTTCTGAGGGGTATCCTCCTACAGAATATAACACGGGTTAAGAGACAAACAAGAGAAAAAGGGGAGCAAATTAGGAGAGAGGTGTTAAATCTAGAAAAACAATACGTGGCGGACCCAAGTCCAGGAAAACAGCAGCTTTGGGTAGAAAAGCAGCAGGAGTACAAGATGGATATGCTCAAAAACGCTGAAAACAAGAGACTATTCCAGAGGCAGAGATACTTTGAGGAGGGTGAAAAAGTAGGTCGTATGTTGGCACTACTAGCTGATACTAACTCGCCCTCCTCAACGATCGCTGCGATTCGAACTCCTAGCGGGGCAGCTACGTCGGACCCCTTGATGGTTAAAAAGATATTCTTTGAATACTATAGCAACCTATATAAATCGCAACAACAATTGGAAGTAAGAGAGATAGAGAACTTCTTAGAGGGTGTTAGTCTGCCACACCTTTCTGAAAGTGAAAGGGCCAGCCTGGACTCCCCCATAACTTTTGAGGAAGTACAGCAAGCAGTGGTAGATATGCCCAACCAGAAAGCCCCAGGTCCTGATGGCCTGCCTGTGGAAATCTATAAGTACTTTGGGGAGGCATTAATCCCAGAACTCCTTAAGGCATTGAATTGGGCGATTACGGAAGGTACTCTGCCAGCTTCGATGACTGAAACCAATATAGTCCTGATAAAGAAGGAGGGGAAAGACCATCTTGAAGCAGCATCATATAGACCCATTTCGCTATTATGCTCTGACATAAAAATATTGGCAAAAATAATGGCCACTAGGCTAAAGAGGTATATATTAGAGCTAGTACACCTGGACCAGTCTGGGTTTATCCCAAATAGATCCAATAGTATTAACATCAGAAGGGCATACCTGAACCTCCAGTCCCCGGCAGGGATTAGGAGCTCGAGAGCAGTCCTCGCTTTGGATATTGCCAAGGCGTTCGATAGCTTGGAGTGGGAGTATCTCTGGTGGGTACTGGAGAAGTTCGGGTTTGGCCCGAAATTTATCAAGTGGGTGAAGACCTTGTACTTCTATCCAAAAGCTAGGTTAAAGATTAATAGTGAATATACGAAGTGGCTATCCCTTGAGAGAGGGACGAGGCAGGGGTGTCCACTTTCGCCCCTGCTGTTTGCACTGGCGATGGAGCCATTAGCAGAGGTAATAAGACACTCGCCTGGAATACAAGGATTTGGAGAGAGGAATGGGTCGGAAAAAGTGGCACTCTACGCCAGTGTTTCTCAACTCCAGTCCTCAAGGCGCCCCAACAGGTCGTGTTTTCAGGATTTTCCTCAGATGAAACGGCTGTGGTAATTACTAAGGAAGTGAAACTGATCAACTCACCTGTGCAAAATAATGAAAATCCTGAAAACATGACCTGTTGGAGCGCCTTGAGGACTGGAGTTGAGAAACACTGCTCTACGCTGATGATGTGCTAATTTTTCTTGGGGATACGGGACCTTCTCTTGAAAAGGCAATACAGCTGGTGGAAAGATTTGGAAGGTCATCGGGCCTGATGGTTAATTGGGAAAAATCAACAGTGCTCCCACTAGACTCGTCACGTAATATTCAAAGGGGTAGTTTGCCGAGATTGAGGGTAGTGGAGAAGATGTGCTATCTGGGGATAGTTATTTCAACTGACCCGGCACAGTATATTGGAGACAATCTAGTCCCTTTACTGGAAAAATTTAGAAGGAAAAGTGCTATTTGGTGCCAACTCCCGCTATCCCTGGCAGGGAGAGTTAATTTGATTAAGATGGTTTGGATGCCACAATTATTATACGTACTTCACAATTCCCCAGTTTGGATTGGGAATACTTGGTTTCATAAATTAAACGTTATATTTAGAGAATTAATATGGAAGAAAGGGCAGGCAAGGATCAAATTACAAACTCTCCAGCGCCCTGTCGGGGATGGGGGACTGGCAGTACCACATCCCTATAGCTATTTCCTGGCGGCACAACTACAACATCTAGGAGGCTGCGAAAATCAGGGCTGATCGAACTCCAACGCAAAACTTATGATGCAGGATGTCCCATACGGCTCCCTGGCAGAGGCACTAGAGGCTGGGATACTCCGGGAGGGGTCTCCAACATATAAATTGCTCATTAAAGTCTGGCAGGCCACCAAGAGGATTATGGGGTACAGAGGCTATACTGAATTCTCGCTCATATGGGATAACAGGAGTTTGAGGGAGTTGTTAACGTTAGAAAAAAACTAGATATGGATCCGCCACGGAATTTGTAGATTGGTGCAGCTATTTGAAGGTAAAAATTTGAAACCGTTTACTGAGCTAAGGTGTGAATACGGGATTCCAAATAACACCTTTTTTACCTATTTGCAGATCAGGCACGCACTCAACAGTCAATTTAGTAGCTGCCCATTAGAATGGTGCAATGCACCACTCCTAAATAAAATCATTAGAGCAACCTCTACTAAGGGTCTGATAGCAATGGTAAACTGACAAATTTCTGCAAAACTGCTAGAACTGCAAACGACTCTGGGCGTCAGGGAAGGGTGTGCAGGGGAGGTAGGGGAGATAACCGACAGTCAGTGGAAGGGAATCTTGAAGGCTAGTCCATTGGTGTCGATCTCCCCATCGCAACAGGTGTCACATCTTTTTCTGATACACAGGGCTTATTATACCCCTAAAAGATTGTTTAGGTTTGGCCGCAGACCGGATGACAAATGCCCTAGATGTTTGGATACTGGTGATTTAATACACATGGTATGGAGATGCCCAAGGCTGGCAAGGTACTGGTCAGAGATAATTAGGATTATAGAAACTAGGTTTAAAACCAAGTTGAAACAGGAGGCCAGGGTTTGTATCCTTGGCCTGCTTGGGGAAAGTGTGGAATGCAATAGTAAGAAACTAGCTATAGGAAAGTGTCTTTACCAAGCTAGGAAATTAATAGCACAGTCCTGGCTATCCAGTATGCCTCCAACTACAGAAGACTGGCTTAGGACAGTGGATAAGCTAGTATTGACAGAAAAAACTGTTTACACCAGGAGAAGTAGTTACGACAAATTTATAAAAATTTGGAGCTCTTGGTTACAGTGGTCAGGTATAGCCCCCTGATCTGGACCTAGCTTGAAACGTACCTAAGGAAGTGGACTGCCCATCAGCACTGGGCAGAGATAAAGGAGAACCAGAGAATTAAGGGTTAGTAGTTGATGTGATGATAGCACAAGAGGATGCTCATGCAACCTTTTTTTTTTTATATAGTCTAATAAAAAAAAAAGAAAAAAAAAAAAAACATCGAAAAAAATTACAGTAAGGCACACTTGGGAACCATAATTTGGAACCCCCCCCCACTACAGAACGTTAGACGAAAACACACACATATTGACACGGGTTGTATTAAGGATTTGGGACACAACGTATAAGCACTTTAATAAGATATATAATTCACCTTTAATAGCATTAAAAGAAAATGAGTATTTTGCACCAGGAAAAATGAATATAGGGGGGAATTGGATAAAAAACGATAGGGCTCAACTTAGAGACATAATAAAAAAAGGGAAAATAGTTACACTCCAAGAGTTAAAACAAAATACTGAAGCGTGGGCGATTGATGAATGGAGGTACATGCAACTGGAACATGTCGTGAAGAAACTACCTCAGCCAATAAGAACAGGAGATGAGTTGACTGTGTTGGAAAGGCTGTGTTTAACAGACAACACAAAAAACACTATATCAAAGGTTTATAAAATGTTGCTATCGGAAGACGAGGTGGAGGTACCTCCATTCATCAAAAAATGGGAAAGGGAACTGGGATCACAGAAAGACACAAGCACTATTGGAAAAATTTTGGACCTAGCCCATAGTTCGGGAGTTGATATAAAAACAGCCAAGATGAACTACAAATGTTTAACCAGCTGGTATGCAACACCCGATAAAATTTGCAACTATCAAAGGGGTGAGTCGGCAGAATGTTGGCGGGGCTGTAAGGAAGTGGGCCCTATGGCCCACCTTTGGTGGAACTGCCCTACTATTAGAAAGTATTGGAAAAAGATTTTGGCTTATATTAAAGAAATCACTAAAACGGAGGTAGTGGAGGATCCGTGGATAGTGCTCTTCCACGGCACAGAAGGAGATGTGAAACAATATAGGGCTTCCTTGGTTCCACATTTACTAAATGCAGCGAAAAGGCTAATTCTTAAAAATTGGCAAGCAATAGAAAGCCCACAGATATGGGAGTGGATAAATGCTGTTGAGGAAACTTATAACATGGAACGGATGTCCTATAATAGAGAAGAAAATAGGGAGGTGGAAAATGTTAAGTGGTAGTGTTGGAGGGAATTTAAAAAATCATGGAGTTATGTTGAAAAACTTAGAATCTAGATCAGTAATGAGGTTAATAAATATAATGCACAGAGGACAGGTGGGGGGGTGGGG
The DNA here is from genome assembly GCF_042186555.1 of Aquarana catesbeiana. Taxonomy (NCBI): domain Eukaryota; kingdom Metazoa; phylum Chordata; class Amphibia; order Anura; family Ranidae; genus Aquarana; species Aquarana catesbeiana. Next base: position 472,109,131 of record NC_133324.1, on the reverse strand, counting down.
TTTTTGAGTGAGAAATTAATCATCAGTAGTGGAATAGAGAGTTATCATAAATAGAGAAATATTCTTTGATATCTAGGCGGGAGGAAAATTTTGTAATGGCACTTTTTTAACTACTTTTTTTCTACGATGATAAGCTACGATGATGTAAAAATGAGAAGGGACGCACATGAACAGCTGAGCTGAATTAAGTCTCCCAAAGAATTCACTGATGTGGCAAAAAGAAAAAAAAAAAAAAAGACTGGGATGCCATTAAAATTCATGTGCATGGAAAGGCAGGTGTCCCAATACTTTTGGTAATATAGTGTAGTTACATAGTTAGTCTGGTTAAAAAAAGACCATTCTTTTCCATCTAGTTCAACCAATAAATGGGCCGGGGGGGGGGGGGGGATTATACAATCCTATATACACAATCCTATACCTACAATTGATCCAGAAGAATGCAAAAAAACCCCAGCAAAGCATGATCCAATTTTCTCCAGCAGGGGAAAAAATTCCTTCCTGATCCCCCAAGAGGCAATCGGATATTTCCTGGATCAACTTTACCTATAAATGTTAGTGTTCAGTTATATTATTTACATTTAGAAAAGAATCCAGGCCTTTTTAAAGTAATATACTGAGCTGGATAGAACCAGCCCCTGAGGGAGTCTATTCCACATTTTCATAGCTCTTACTATGAAGAAACCTTTCTGTATTTGGAGATTAAATCTCTTTTGCTCCAGATGTAAAGAGTGCCCCCTTGTCCTCTGTGATGACCTTAAAGTGGGAGTAAAGTCTGCCTCTTTAATTGTACCTACAGGTAAGCCTGTAATAAGGCTTACCTGTAGGTACTGTATCATTGGTACATGCGCACTGAAGGAACGGCCCACTTGTGCCTTCTTTCAGGGCCGCTCCCGTGCGCATGCGTGGGAGTGACGTCATCGCGGTTCCGGCCAGTCACAGCGCCGGAGCCAGCAAACCCGGAAGTAACTCCAGGAAAGATGTCGGCCCTGTCAGCGGTGTGCCGGCACCAGTTCAGGGCATCGTTCCAAGGTAAGTATTTCATAATGCATACTAGCTCATTATGCCTTTGTCTTGCAGTTTGTTTTTTTGGGGAGATTTTCTTTTTTGGAGGTTTACAACCTCTTTAAAGTGAATAACTAAACATCATATTTACTATATGGACCACTTATGTATTTATGCATGTTAATCATATCCCCCCTTAAGAGAGAATAAATTCAGTTCTTCTAATCTTTCCTGATAGCTGAGCTCCTCCATGCCTCTTATCAGTTTGGTTGCCCTTCTCTGCACTTTTTCCAGTTCCCCGATATCCTTTTCATGAACTGGTGCTCAAAGTTGAATTGTATATTCCACATGAGGCCCTACTAATAATTTGTACAGGGGTAAAATTATGTTTCTCTCTCTCTTTGGAGTCCATACCTCTCTTAATATAAGAAAGGATTTTGCTTACTTTGGAAACTGTAGCTTGCCATCGCGTGCCATTATTGAGCCTATGATCTACCAGAACACCCAGATCCTTCTCCACCATTTATTCCCCCAGTTGTACTCCCCTATGTATGATGCATACATATTCTTAGCCCCCAAGTAAATAACTTTACATTATTACATTTTTAAACAACATTAAACCTCATTTGCCACATAGTTGCCCAATTAGAGTGCATTAAGGTCGGTTTGTATATTGGATACATCCTGTAAGGATGTTATTCCACTGCATAGCTTGGTGTCATCTGCAAAGATTGAAATCGTACTTTTAATCCCAGACCCTATATTATTTATTAATGTATTAAAAAGTAAGGGTCCCAACACTGAATCTTGGGGTACACCACTGATAACCTTAGACCATTCAGAGTAAGAATCATTAACCACTACTCTCTGAATTCTGTCTTTTAGCCAGTTTTCTATCCATTTACAAACTGAACTTTCCAAGCCTGTAGACTTTACCTTACACATGAGCCGTGTGTGGGGAACTGTGTTAAACACTTTGACAAAATGGAAATATACTACGTCCACAGCCATTCCTTTGTTTAAGGTTTTACTTACCTCCCTCAAAAAAAGAAATCAGATTTGTCTGACAACTTCTGTCTTTCATGAATCCATGCTGTTTGTTGCCACATCTATGTGGTCTTTTATTAAACTCTCCAGTATGTTCCCGATTATAGAAGTTAAACTAACAGGTCTATAGTTACTTGGTAAAGACTTTGATCCCTTTTTAAATATAGACAGCACATTGGCCCTACGTCAATCCAGTGGTACTATTCCAGAGCTTAAAGTGTTCCAAAAAATTAGAAACAATGGCTTTGAATCTACAGAATAGCCCTGCATTGTACAGGAGAACGCAGAGGGACTGCCCACAACCTGAAGCGTCAGAGAGAAGGGTTTAGCGGATCAGAAGAGTAAGACCCCTTTCACACTGGGTCGTTTTGCAGGCGCTATTGCGCTAAAAATAGCGCCTGCAAACCGACCTGAAACAGCCGCTGTTGTGTCTCCAGTGTGAAAGCCTGAGGGCTTTCACACTGGAGCGGTGTGCTTGCAAGACGGAAAAAAAACTCCTGCAAGCAGCATCTTTGGAGCGGTGAAGGAGCTGTGTATTCACCGCTCCTTCACCGCTCCTGCCCATTGAAATCAATGGGGCAGCGTGGCTATACCGCCGGCAAAGCGGCGCTTTGCAGGCAGTTTTAACCCTTTTCGGCTGCTCGCGGCCGAATAGCGCTGCTAAAATTACAGTAAAGCGCCGCTAAATATAGCAGCGTTTTACCGCTGACGCACCCACCGCCCCAGTGTGAAACCGGTCTAAGGGATCAGGTAAGTAAATATCAAGCATTGCAAGATTTAAAATTGCACATGCCTGTGAAATGGCGACAAACTACAGTACCTAAAATTGTTCATAGGTGACATTTTGAAATCCTTTACAGGTTATCAGTGTACAGTTAATCATGAAATATGGCCCTAGAATTATTGCACTCACTCCGACGTTTAATAGGATACTTTGCATATGTGGTGCAATCACTGTTTACATATTCTTAATTAACTACGTGTGCATTTGCATTTGCAGGGGGACGGGCGTGCTTTTAATTTTGTATTTATTATTTTAATTTATTTTATTTAAATGTATTTTTTAAACTCTTTTTTATTTGCTTTTTTTCATTTAACTTGATAGCTATCACAAACGGGTGAACAAGCCCCCTTGTGATAGCTTTAGGCAGTGACAGCTACTCCTTATCGTGACATCAGGGGTCTATTAGACCCCCAAAGTTTTCCCTGCCCTTCAAAGCAGCTGCTTTCCTGGCTATAAGAAAATAAAAAGTGATGATAAATAAAAAGTGATGAAATCCTCCTAGTTTCCGAGATCATTTGTCACAAAAGAGATCAGGGAACAAATGTTTCTCCATCTTCTCTGTAGGCAGTTGTCTTAACCATTTACCACAGAGCAATGGGAGAGCCAGGGATCCACCACAGGCAGCAGCAGAAGGATGAGTTCTTGTAAAAATGAAAAAGCGGCTGTAAATCCGCCTGGATCACTTTTACATGAAAGTCGAGTTCCAGCTGAAAAAAAGCTGTGACCTCTTGGTTTCAGCCTCCCTAAGAGGTCATAGGATTTCCACAAGTGTGTTTTTTTAAGTACAAATGGCTCATAAAAAAGCAGGAGAGAGGATTATACCCTAAAACACAGCCAGCTACTGGCAAAGAAAAAAAAAATGTTCATATAGAAAACTTCATGGGAAGGCATAATTACATCACTTCCGTCAGATGGTAGCACTACTTCATCACCACAAACTAATGCTGATGAACAGACTCTACAAGATCGAATATACTGTAGGTAATATGACATTTACCAATGATGGCAGCTCACATTTGCTATTATGCAAGCATGCACATTTTTTAACTTGCAACTCTAAAGTGTTTGCATTAAAGGAGAAGTATGGCCAAAACTTTTTTGGCCATACTTCTCCAATGGATCACAGAAGTGCAGTTCATTCTGCACTCCTGTGACCCATTTTCAGCCGACATCGCAGTGGCGTCGCTAGGGGGGTGCGGTCCACACCTGGGTGATATCTGTTACAGGGGTGACACCATCCCGACTCTCCCGAGGGTGACAAAAGCCCTTGCTCCCTTTGGCATTTATTTTCTAGCAGACCCAGAAAAACCTCCAGCGCCACAGCCGCACCTGGCCTGGGTCTTTCTCCTCCTACTTCGCTGCTGAGCCTGTCACTATTAACAACCAGGGGGCATGGCTGCACACTGTCCTCTCCTCTCCAGCTGCCACCTGGGATGGGTGTACTGTTTACCTGAGCCCGCCCTGCCCTGGCCCAGAGCTGGTGTGGTAACGGGCGTGGGGGCATGTCGGCTTGCGATGAGGGGGTGTCCGCCAGGAGCTGAGATGTGATAGGTGAGGGATGGGGGGGGTTGCCATGGTGTCTCCCTGCCGGCGCCCTGTGCTGTTCTGATAACTGGGGGGGGGGGATTGGTTTTTGCTACTGTACACCAGGGACATGCAGTCACCTGCCATGAACATAAAAAAAAAAATTATAATTTCAAACTTCAGTAATTTGGCCAGTAAGCCACCTGCTTGAGTACAGTTTTTGAAAAAAAAGTAAATTGGGGGGGAAAAAATTATTGGGGGTTGGCGGGGGGGTTACACCGTGTTTTACCGCACCAGGTGACACCAGCCCTATTGACGCCACTGCTGTCCAGGCTCGGTAAAAGATCCCGACCATATGACTCAGCTCCTCAGTGATCTGCTGAGAGCCTGAGCGAGCCCCTAAAGTCCCCTCCACAGCCCAGTGCTCCAGTGAGTGCTGGAGGGGAGGGTAGAGAGCCACTGACAGTTATGGCTCTCTGCTCAGAATGGAGGGGGAGAACTGAGCAATTGGCGGTGTTTGTTTCTCACTGCAGAGAGGGCAGGGGACAGATTCAGCATTTGAAATTAAATAACTTTTTAGAAGCAGTTTCTTGATCCTTCTATACTGATCGTGCTCCCTCAATTTCAGGTATGACCAGCGTTTCCTCAATTGCTCCTTGGATCGTCGTACCCCAAAATTCCTGCGCAGACTTCTCCATACTTTAGACATGATCTTGGCCTTTCTCACCTTTTGGTTTAGGTAAGGTCCATACTTCCCATCATAGTCGGCCCTCTTCAAAATGTCCACCATCTCCACCATCTCTACAAAGGCCATATTTGATGCCTTAAATCTCCTGTGGGATTGTGACGTTTCTGGCTACGGGCTTTCCTCCTCGTTACTGCTATTACGCACCTGCTGTGTCTCCGCCATGTTCCTCTCCCACTGCGACGAAGAAGGAATGGGGAATATTCTAGAAAAAGTCAGGGGCAGGCAACGCGGGCGGAATTTCACGCATGCGCAGTGTATATAAAGCTAACATGCATGTGTCGTACCTACGTTCTGTGTGCGGAGGAAGGAGGACCAGAAGCGACGAACGTTCTAACGAAGGTAACATTTTAACTTGGGACATCAGTGGCCTATACTGATTAGAGATTGAGGCCTATATTGGGATAAGATTAGGAGAGTTTAGCCTGATATTAGAGTTTTTGTTTTGTGTTTTGTCTTGCAGCAAATATGAAACAATTCAAAGACCCTGAATTCATGGGCCAGTTCATAGACAGATACAGGGATATGAGAAATTTGTGGGAGGTTAAAAACCCTTTATATCAAAATAAACCAGCTAGGAAGGCATCACTGGAGAAACTGCTGCAATTTGTGAAGACGCAGGTCCCCGACGGAGACATTAAGTTTGTGGATCAGAAAATTAGTAGCTTGAGAAGCACGTATAGGAAGGAGCTTAATAAGGTCCAGGCTTCCATGAAATCAGGAGCAGCAGCAAAAGATGTGTATGTACCCAGTCTGTGGTACTACCACAGGATGTGGTTTCTGGAAGACCAGATTGAAGCCAGGGAATCACTTTCTTTACTTTCATCTACCCTTCCCTCAAGCTGAGGCTTCCGAGGACCAACCTGGGCCTTCCATCCTGGAAGAATTTGAGGAGCCCAGCTGGAGCCAGGTATAGTATTTGTTAACATATTTATTGTCTGAAAATTATTGTTGTTAACTAGATGTTATTATTGATAACAAATGAATGATTTAACAAAAAGTGTTTTACATATCAATAGACAGTAGGGGCCAAAAATGATTGTGACATGAATGAAAAATGCTGGGCTCAGAATGATAGTCTTTTTTTATTTATTAACATTCAATTTGCAACAGTCATGAGCTGAAAATTATGTGTGATTGATGAACCAAAAACTAAAACTATGGCCCTTTTTCATACAGAGGAAGACCTCAGCCAGGACGAGGCTCTGGAACTGGGCAGACAGGAGGAGGCGGGTAAGTGTCAGCCAGGAGGTGGGGGTAAGTGTCAGCCAGGAGGTGGCCAGGCCCAGTAGCCTCACCCAATCCCAGGTGCCTCCCCTCTGCCTTACAACAAAAAGGGCCAGGAAGGGGAGTAACATGGAGGAGGCAACACTGGGCCTCATTAAGGAGGCTAATGCGGCCCTGAAAACACCCCCCCCCCCCCCCCCGATGCTGAAGAGGCCTATGGCTGCTATGTAGCTGCAAAATTGCAGCAAATAGAGGAGGGCCAATGCCTCATCTGTGAGAAGATTATTTTTCAGGCCCTTCATAAGGGGTTGAGGGGCCAAATGACTGATAACATGCACTTATGTGCGCTCGACCATCCTCCTCCTGCCACAAGCCCACCTCCAGAGCCACAGCCTCCAAGGAAGGCTGCAGGGAAGGCTGCAGGGAAGCATGGAGTGAAGGCTGCAGGGAAGACATGAAAGTGATGGCCTGGGTTCAGTCTGGTCTGACAGAAGGCGCAGGTTGTTGTAGTACCACAGCCTGGGGACATATATGTCATCTGCTGCTGTTCCTGATCTCTGGGAGTCCTGACACAGATTGTGCTCCCTATTATATGGACTTCTCAGGCTACCAATTTTTTTTTACAAACAGTTGATGTGTGCCCTGGGGTACAAAGGCTTTGCAAATTCAAGCAGTTTCTCCAGCGTTACCTTCCTCTTTATTTTGTTATGAGCCAGAATAAATGGAGATTTTTTATATGAAAATACTTGCCTATATGTTTTTCTTCAAATAGGACAGTTTGTTTGTGAGTAGGCAGGTACATTTCAAAAATACAATGTCAAATTAACAAGGGACACCAACCAACCTCCTTGAGCTTTAAAAATACAAGATAATAATATTGTTGTGGTAACCTGACACAAAAAAAAAATGATGGAGATCACTAGAAAACAATTTAAAAATAATCAAAAAAACAGGATATCTTGATTTAAAAAAAAGATGACTATAAAAAATAATTCTAAACATTATTATGGAGATCTGGCTTTAAAAACAAAAAAAGATTATTCAGGAGATCACGAGAAATAATAAAGAAATCAGTTTGTCAGAACTCTGTGTGAATATCAGCAGCAAAACAAATTCATTATTCTAGCATTATAAAGAACAAAAGAATACGCTGCATTAAAAGATCCAATAATTTGCAGCGTGACAAATGTGCTATCTCCATTACGAACGCTAGTTTTACCAGACCGAGCGCTTCCGTCTCGTACTTGATTCTGAGCATGCGTGTTTTTTTGCGCGTCGGAATTGCATACAGACGAACGGCATTTCTGATAGAAACTTTTTCCGTCGGAAAAATAGAGAACCTGCTCTCAATCTTTTGCTGGCGGAAATGCCGCCAGCAAAAGTCCAATGGAGCATACACACGGTCGCAATTTCCGACCAAAAGCTCACATCGGACTTTTGCTGGCGGAATTTCCGATCGTGTGTGCGCGGCATTGGTTCTCTGCTAAAAAATGTTAATCACTATTGTACAGTACAGTACTGTATTTACCTGTATTGTAATTGTACTGTCCCCCTTTATATTGTAAAGCACTGCATAAACTGTTGACGCTATAAAAATCCTGTATAATAATAATAGTAAATGTACCACCCTGCAGTTTCATAAAGTTATGGGAAAACATACAAAATGCATATTGTACTTACACGGTGATTCCCAAACCTTTTAGAAATATCAGAGCTTGTCCGTGTTTTATTGGAACAACAAATGCATACACAAAAGCCATGCCAAACATGCTCTGAACTGTGTGTAGTATCAAGTAACCTGAAATATAAGATGGCAATTTAATCAATCTAAAGAACAGAACACCATGGAATTTTTCTATAGTTTGCACAAAAAGCTTACCCCATAAAATATACGCTAACTGCCAGCCAGTGTATCTTGCTATAGCAGCCTGCAACATGACAAAATCAGGAACAGTCATTTTTATCATCAGAATATACTTGAATTTTGGTATATAGTTGGTTATAATGTATTATGTATGTAATTGTATTGCTAACCAATACCAGAAAAGCAGGGACGTGCGGTGAGGTTAGTGGCTGATGAGGCACTGGCTAGTATTAGAGTCAGATACACACAGGTTACATACGCCGTGATCGTTAGAGCAAGAGCAATAATTCCAGCACTAGACCTCCTCTGTAACACTAAACATGTAATCTGTAAAAGATTTTATAGCTTCGCCTATGAAGATTTTTAAGTACTGAAGCTTGGCACCATTCCACAAGTCTGCACAATTTTAAATGTGACATGTTAGGTATGTATTTACTCGGCGTAACATCATCCCTCGCATTATGCAAAAAAAAATAAAAAATCGGGCTAACTTTAGTGTTTTTTTTTTTTATATTCATGAAAGTTTAAAGAAAAATTGCTACGCAAATACCGTGTAACATAAAAAGTTGCAGCGACCACCATTTTATTCCCTAGGGTGTCTGCTAAAACAATATATATAATGTTTGGGGGTTTTGAGTAATTTTCTAGCAAAAAAATTTGGATTATTACATGTAGGAGAGAAGTGCCAGAGTTGGCCTGGGTGGCAAGGGGTTAATTACCATAAGTAAGTAATATACAAATAATTATTATATATTGTTTTTAAGGTAATTTACTATATTTTCAAAAACTGTACTCAAGCAGATGGCTTAGTGGAGAAATTACTGAAGTTTGAAGTTTCAACTCAAACCAGTAATTTCACAGTAAATAGATAAATAATAAACTATTATCTTATAACATATATAGCATAATAATATATGATTTAGCTTGAGAGCCGGTTCACACTGAGGCAGCACGACTTGCAGCGCGACTGCCTCATGCGACCTGCACACAACAGCAGAGGCGACTTGCAAAACGACTTCTATATAGAAGTCAATGCAAGTCGCCTCAAGTCACCCCCAAAGTAGTACAGGAACCTTTTTCTAAGTCAGAGCGACTTGCGTCACTCCTATTAGGACGGTTCCATTGTACAGAACGGAGTCACCTAACAAGTCATCCCAGTGTGAACTGCCTCTGATTATAACAGTACCTTTTCAGCAGCAGCAGATTCTCATTCTCCCTCTTAACTGTGTGAGAAAAACATGGGATTATGAGTAAATGTTATACCAATAAACCTATGTATTTCCTTCTAGTTAAGAGGGCTGGGCTGGAAGGGAGCATTTTAGACACATGCCCCTTCTATGACACTGTAGCATTTTTATTGGACAGCTGGGGCTAATGGTACTTTACCATTGGTCCAAGACTCCAAGCTGTCCATTGAGCTCAGTGCCTCTTCAAAGAAGTGAGGAGAGGCCAGTGGCGGCTGGTGCTCAAAATTTTTTTTGGGGGGGGGGGCGCAAAAAAATTTTGAAAAAAAATCATCACTTGCAGCCACTGTGCCATCAAAGGCAGCCACTGTGCCATCAAACGCTGCCACTGTGCCATCAAACGCTGCCATTGTGCCCTCAAATGCTGCCTCTGTGTCATCAATTGCAGCCACTGTGCCATCAAACGCTGCCACTGTGCCAACAAACGCTGCAACTGTGCCCTCAAACGCTGCCACTGTGCCATCAATTGCAGCCACTGTGCCAAATGCTGCCACTGTGCCCATTAAACTCTGCCACTGTGCCATCAAATGCTGCCACTGTGCCCATCATATGCTGCCAGTGTGCCCATCAAATGCTGCCAGTGTGCCCATCATATGCTGCCAGTGTGCCCATCCAATGCTGCCAGTGGGCCCATTAAATGCTGCCAGTGTGCCCTTGAATGCCCCCAGTGTGACCCCCGCCCGCTTGCCATCTGCCCAGCACTTACCCTGTCTTGGTGGGACAGCGGGTGACGGCAACGAGCGGGGTCCTTCATGCGTCTCTTGCCGTCCTCCTCTCCCGTCCTCTCCTCCTGATAGGCGTAAAATAGCGGCGCCAGTCGTTTCAGCCAATCAGGTGACAGGTAACAGACCAAGGACCTGATTGGCGGAGAGGCAGTTTAGTGTTAGGAAAGCGAATATTCATTCGCTTTTATAACACAGCTGAGTGACCTGCGAGCGCCCAGCATGGCGCTCGGAGGTCACCTTTTTTGATGCCTATTAGAGCCTATGGCTCTAATCAGGTGCTCCAAAAACACCCCCTGGCGGCCATAGATAGATTCATGCAATGCACGAATCTATCTATTGGTGATAGAGGGGGTGGCAGGAGAGAGAGGGCGGCGCCTGTGCGCCCTTAATGCACGGGCCGCCACTGGGAGAGGCACTGTGAGCTCAACCTCTGTCTGCTGCAAACAGAGTGTGCCAGCTTGTGTTTAAACTGGCCGCTCTGTATGTAGCTTCTGACAGGCTGCGCAAAAAGCCCTGTATCTCCAGAACTATAGGTCGTAGGAGCCCCAAATTTACCAGTGGTGGGGTAGGACTTAGGCTACCTACCCCCCAAATTTGCGGTCTCTGTGACCTCAGGTTGCCGAGTTACGACCCTCGAAGTCTAATGAGAACCTTTAAGGCCACAGACCGCTGACATCCTTTAATATGTAGTGGGCTGTGAGACATAGTGGGTGCAAAGGTGGTAGTCATTGGGCGCAAGACACTTCTTGGATGCAAAAGAGGTTTTATTTCTTTTAACAGTCCTTTAATATTTTGCAAGGGAAAGAGGGTTAGGGCCAGGACACCCTTAAGTAGTTGCAATTTCAATAGGCAGACTCCAAGACTTCAATAGGAGGACAGCCGTACAAGATAAGGCCCCAGCAAGGTGCCAATTCTGTATGTGCAGGTTTGCTATCCCCTATGGCTGCAGTACTTAACAGTTCCTAATTCAAACGTAACAGTTTTCTCAGCTTCACTACAACTTAGTTCTTCAGCCCCTTGAGCTCCTGGTCCCTCTGATTCACTAACTCTGAATCCCGTGAGCTCCTCAAGGCTTTTGCAGTGGTATCTCCCTCAAGCGCCACCCACACTTCCCTGCTGGGTCCCTAGCTTGGCACTTCGGATACCTTTCAAGCTTCACCCCTGCTGACTGGCTCTGTCTCTGACTTGACACACAAGGCTGCTCTGCAAGCATCAACTCCGCTGGTTGGGTCCCTGACTTGATCACCGCCTAAAGTTTCCCGATTCTCCACCGTTCGGTGGGAATACTGCTCTGGTACTTGCTTCAGTTACTCACTGTGGTCCCTAGTAAAAGTGGTTGGTCCCTTAGTGGCGACAGCTTCCATTCTACCTCCGACCACGACAGGTTCTCCGGTCGGCAGAACAGTCAATTTTGGTTGGACTGCAAGCCGCAATCCGAACCCTGCGCTGTCCTCTTACTCCTCTAACTCACACAGCCTGGCAGCCAGATGCCCCCCGGGATAGGCCCAATCTCCGACCTAGCAGCCCGGGGCAGACGACACATGTCCACTCAGTCCGGGTGGCACACAACACAGATCATCTGACTCCACCCGAATATATAAGCTCTGCAGGCAGGCCAAGGGATTCAAGAGAACCCTGTCCATTGGCTGAGATACCCCATATACCCATAACCTGACCTTGAGTTGTCCTTCTCATATCTAGTACCACCAAGTTCCCGGCCACCTAGTGGTAGAAGGGAAAAGTACAACAAGGCCAAACTTAGGGAGAAATCAATGGATCTTTAACAATTTAACTATGGTAGCTACCTCTGACAAGGAATTTGTTTAGGAGCTCCCTGACTAAACCCCAGGGCACTACATCAATGTTCATGGCAGGTGAGGCTCTGCCTCACCTGCCTCCCCTGACTGCACGTCCCTGCAATAAAGGTGCAATGGCTAAAAAGGAATTCTAGACAACAAACAAAACCAATACATGTGCTACTAATGGTAACTAGCAACTAACATAACTGTGCTAAATTTGGAAACTTCACTCAATTATTGTAAAGTATTATGTATACCCATATACATTTAGGCTCGGTTCATATAGTGCAAACTTTATGCGACTTTTGATGTAACGTGCATATTCTATGAAGCCAAATGTCACTGAAATCACACCAAAGTTGCACAGGAACCTTTTTCAAAAAATCACAGTACAGAGTTGCATTGATGTGAGCTGACCCCATTGAACATACTGTGATTTCCCTTGTCATGTGAACCTGTGCGACTCAAGCCGCATCAGAAATTGCACCGCTGTGAACTGAGCCTTAGGGAAAGACTAAAACTCCTGTCAGTTTATTTTTTGCTGTCTTTGTACCATTGGGAAATTTCCCTACACTTCCTGTCCCAGAGATACAACAGCATTTTAGAGGAAACTCAAAATGGGAAGAAATCACCAGAATTTTCCCTGGAACAGGTGTCCTCTGTTCTGGGGACTTTTTTTTTAAATTTGGGATATCACCTTACTTTCTGTTTCGGTGACAATGGTCACGGGTACGAATATAGTGGTGAATCATCCCAGTGGGGTCATCGAGAGCATTAAATACTTGACAGAGGGTCTAACCTTTACCCACTTAATCCAAAATTAGATTATTTATTTAAGAGGTACACTTTAATCTGTGCCTTCTGTAATCCGCTTCAGCAAGAATCCAGAGAGTACCCCACAGGTTCACTAGATTTTTTTAGATCACTAGACAAAAGCGACAGCAGTGGAATGGTGCATTAGAATAATGTAACATAAAAAATCTAAGTTCTGAGCAACTAAACTTTGCTCACTATATGCATCTCAATGTTTCCACTTTGACTGGAGTAAATCTTTAAAGAAATAATAAATCCTCAGTTTTTTAAAGCATTTTCATCAGCTGATCATGTACTCAGTATGCAGCTTCTTTATCTTTTAATCCTTGCCTAAGTTCCTGTTTAAGCTGGTTCCTTGACTGCTGCCCCAGCTTTCCTGTTTTAGGGTGGCTTCTTTCTCTTACAGTGTCCTATGGAGCCACACTTGCATGTGGGAGTTGTGTCTCCCTACACTATGTGTATCAATAGAAACACATAGCCCCATAGCCTAGGACGGGAAGGAACCCCCTTGCTTCTCCCTCCTCCTCTCTTCTCCAAGCTGATAGACTCACTGGAGACTGCACTGTCTGATGTTTACTGTGAAGACCAAAAGTTCAGGGAAGCTGAATTTAGTGAGCAGGAGCCAGCAGCATTGAAAGTTTAAACTGCAAGTACTGGGGTTAGAATTTTAACTGAGGAATGTTTATTTTATTGAGCTTAATGTGTTAAAGTGGTTGTAAAGGTTAAAGGTTTTTTACCTTCATGCAATCTATGCATGAAGGTAAAAAAACCTTCTGTGTGCAGCAGCCCCCCTAATACTTACCTGAGCCCGATCTCGATCCAGGGATGTGATCCCAGGTCTCTTCCTCCTCATTGGCTGAAACAGCAGGGAACTATCAATCATAGCCAGTGAGCGAATGAGGAGAGAGCAGGGCTGGGCTGAGCCACGCTCCATGTGTGAATGGACACACAGAGCAGTGGCTCAGGAGTGAGCCTACTCAGGTGCTCCAGTAGCAAGCTGCTTGCTATTGGGGCACTCGGCAGGAGAAAGGGGCCAAGAGCACCGGAAGAAAAGGATTGGGGCTGCTCTGTGCAAAAAGCTTTGCACAGAGCAGGTAAGTATGACATGTTTATTTATTTATTTTTTTAAACTGCTTTTAATATCACTTTAAACTAAAAGCGGAGTGTTTAATACTTCTTTAGGCTAGCAATGCACAGGAATGTCTATCTATCATTCAATTTTTATTAATTGTTACTTGACACAAACATCCACTGTGCTGCTCATGTCAGGCTCCCTTTAGAAACTGATGTAAGAGGTTGTATTTGGTTATCTCAGTTCAGTCAGCAAAGAGCAATAATGATAAAGTCCTAAAACCATTTTTAGCCCGCATTCACACCTGAGCAGAGCATTTTGCTGGGGTTTTCAAATTGTTTTTTTTCCCGTCTTTTTTTCAGGCATTTTACAAGTGTTTTACAGGTGTTTTTTCACATGCATCAAACTTCAAGTAGTTTATTTCCTGGACTGTGCAAGAAGAGGCATGCAGTTCTAAAGGAGGAGAGAAATTCTTCAGGTACAAAAAGTCATGCGGAAATGTGCTTGTCACCTGTTTACAGGTGCTCTCATTGAAGCCTGAAAGACAAAAGATGTCTGAATACACTTGTAGGTAGCCTCCTCACATACAGTTAACTGTGACAGGACAGTCTTGCTGGCTGAGAGGAGAAGTGGGACTACAATTGTATCATGCTTACTTTCTCATGCAGAAATGTCATATTATATTCAGAATGTGTTTGTGTTTTCCTGCTGTTTTGTGAAATCCTGTTGAGGCTGTAACTGTTCTCTAACTTGTCTCCAGCAGCCATCTTGGAGAAGCCTCATATTCTGATTGATACAAGTTCTCTCGAGATTTTGTCCACCATTTTCTGTTAGCTTCCATATAAAAGAGGGCCCAACCACCATTTTGAGAGACGTGTGTGGAATGAGTGAGCGAAAGGTATACTTCCTGTGAGGGAAAGCTAGGCCTTACTCGGGGAGAGTGTTCCAGCCCGTAGGGACAGGACAGGGATCCTCAGGAGTCCTGCCTATCAGCACTGCTGCTGTGCTTGTGATAGAAGATCATCTAAGACAGTGTATTTTCCTGTTAAATCATCTCTGCTACATCTGTGGAACTTGCCTATGGACACCAGCCTATGGCAAGTAATCAAAATGTGCCTTGTATATCACTGATGTGCCTGAAGAGAGGAATAATAACTACAGTGCTAGTTTACTGAGCTGCATTCTGTATCTTTGGTGAATGGACTGTGAATCTATGCCTTATATGCTAACAATTACTCCACTTTTGTAAATATAATTTTCTACTGTTGCTTATCTGGCAATTAAAGTTACTTCATTTATAATACCACGCAGTTTATTTCCCTCTATAATACAGCCACGCTAATTCCCCTGCTTACAACTTGGCGTAGTCGGCAGGGTGTCAGAACCTTCATCCACGGCGGTGGGAGTGGCTATATGTTTAACCATGGCACCTTATGGAGCAGCTCTGGCACTAATACCTAAAGTTACTGGCACAAATATCTCCCTGGCAGACTGGGTGCAGAGATTGGACAGCTCAGCCCGCTTGTTCCAAATACCCACTGAGCACATTGCAGATTTGGCTATTAATGCACTAGAAGGTGTGCTTGTGATAGAAGATCATCTAAGACAGTGCATTTTCCTGTTAAATCATCTCTGCTGCATCTGCGGAACCTGCTTATGGACACCAGCCTGTGGCAAGTAATCAAAATGTGCCTTGTATATCACTGATGTGCCTGAAGAGAGGAATAATAACTACAGTGCCACTTTACTGAGCTGAATTCTGTATCTTTGGTGAATGAACTGTGAATCTGTTCCTTATATGCTAAGAAGAGAACTGTTTACTCCACTTTTGTAAATATAATTTTCCACTGTTGCTTATCTGGCAATTAAAGTTACTTCATTTACAATACCTGAGCAGAGCATTTTTTTTTTTCTTCTTTGGTTCCTTCAGGCTATTAAGTAGGGGGAGGGGTGATTGCTCACAGGTGCCTGCAGTCTATATAACTGTGTGTAGGACTCATCCAGAGCCTGCTCATTGGGAGATTGCTGGAACTTATACCAAGTGGAACTTTTCTAAGTGGTGAGTTAAAACCAGAGTTTAAAACAGGAGATTATAACAGGGGTCATAGTACCTGTGTAGTGTGAGTACATGAGTGTTGTCTGAGTAGTGTGTGTGGATCGTTAGTACTTGTGTATTGTGTATTGTATACTTGAGTATTGCGAGTGTACATAGGTCTGCGACTGTTCTGCGATTGCACGTAGGTCTGTGAGTACCTGTGTATTGTCTTGTTGTGTACCTGTGTATTGTCTTGTTGTGTACCTGTGTATTGTCTTGAGTATTAGTGCCAGGAAGCTAGCTGTTAGGTAATTTGGACAGGGTAAAATCCCCAAATCCTCACTAAATTTAATAGGTACGATGCCCGGCGGGTGTGGAGAGGCGACTCTTTGTACATCTTGCCGCATGTATGCGTTCCTTGATCATCAGATCGAGGGCGAATACTGCTGTGCAAAATGTAAGCACATTGTTTCCCTGGAAGCCCAGGTTCTGAATCTGGGGAAGCAACTGTCAGCACTGAGAAGTCCCTCCATACTAAATGAGAGCCAGGAACGTACACGGCAGGTGCCGGCAGGGGCCAGCACAGAGGCGGGTGGAGACAAAGAGGTGCTGGCACTAGCAAAGAGTAGATGGGTGACAGTCAGGAGGGGTAGAGGGGGAAAAGCCAGGGAGGCCGATCCAGGACTGGAGCATCCCAATAAGTACGCTACTTTGAGTGTCATTGGTGAAACCAGTCAGGGACCAGCACTGCTGGAGATGAGGGACTCTCCTAGCTGCCGGGGGAAGAACTCCTCCAGTGAGAGTGGGGGGGCAGCAAAGGGAAAGGAAAGACAGATTCTGGTGGTAGGGGACTCAATTCTTAGAAGGACAGAGAGGGCAATCTGTAACCAAGACCTGAAGCGCCGAACAGTATGTTGTCTACCGGGCGCTCGGGTTCGGCACATCACGGATCTTGTGGACAGATTACTGGGAGGGGCTGGGGAAGACCCGGCTGTCATGGTGCACGTTGGCACCAATGACAAAGTCAGAGGCAGATGGAGTGTCCTAAAGAACGATTTTAGGGACTTAGGAGCTAAATTGAGGAAAAGGACCTCCAAGGTAGTATTCTCAGGAATACTACCGGTACATCGAGCCACACCAGAAAGGAAGAGGGAGATTAGGGAAGTAAACAAGTGGCTGAAGAGCTGGTGTAGTAAGGAGGGGTTTGGGTTCCTGGAGGACTGGGCCGACTTCTCAGTTGGTAACCGGTACTATAGAAGGGACGGACTGCACCTAAATGAGGAGGGTGCAGATCTGCTGGGAAGGAAGATGGCCAAAAAGTTAGAGGGGTTTTTAAACTAGGCGATGGGGGGGAGGGTCCAGAGGCAGAGATAGCCAGCGCGGAAGATATTCCAGAGGCTAGTATTGGGGGCATTAGTGGTAGGTTAACCAAAGCACAAAAACACAAGGTGAGTATAGTAGCAAGTCCTAGTTGCAATCTCGAAACACCCAATACGAGGACAATATGCGACCGGTCTAAACTATGTGGCATGTTCACCAATGCCAGGAGCATGGCGGACAAGATGGGTGAACTAGAGATACTGTTGTACGAGGAGGATTTGGATTTTGTGGGAATTTCAGAGACCTGGTTCAACAGCTCTCATGATTGGCTGGCAAACATTCAAGGGTATACCCTATACCGCAAGGATAGAGAGGGTAAAAAAGGGGGAGGGGTATGCCTATATATCAAGAATAATGTACAAGTGAATGTGAGAGATGACATCACTGAGGGAGCTAGAGAGGAGGTGGAATCCTTATGGGTAGAGCTCCAAAGGGATAAAGCTAAGGGGAAAATAATACTGGGAGTATGCTATAGGCCCCCAAACCTGAGGGAGGAAGTGGAGACGGATCTCCTATCACAAATTGGATTAGCAGCAAGAATGGGAAGTGTTATCATAATGGGGGATTTTAATTATCCAGACATAGACTGGGCGGAGGGAACCGCACATTCATTTAAGGCTCGCCAGTTCCTTAATGTCTTGCAGGACAATTTTATGGGTCAGATGGTAGACACACCAACTAGAAATAAAACATTACTGGATCTACTGATTACCAACAATACAGACCTGATCACGGATGTGGAAATGCGGGGCAATTTAGGTAACAGTGATCACAGGTCAATTAGTTTCAGTATAAATCACACAAATAGGAAACATAAAGGGAATACAAAGACACTGAATTTCAAAAGAGCCAACTTCCCTAAACTACAAACCTTGCTAAAAGGCATAAACTGGGATAAAATATTAGAAACAAAGAATACGGAGGAGAGATGGGTTTGCTTTAAGAGCATATTAAATAAGGGCATTAGCCAATGTATCCCATTGGGTAATAAATTTAAAAGAGCGAACAAAAGTCCTGGATGGCTTAACTCCAATGTAAAAATGCATATAAAAGCAAAGGAGAAGGCCTTCAAAAAATACAAGGTTGAGGGATCATCCTCAGCATTCAGACTTTATAAAGAATGCAATAAGAAATGTAAGCGTGCAATTAGGACAGCTAAGATAGAACATGAAAGACACATAGCGGAGGAGAGCAAAAAAAATCCCAAGAAATTCTTTAACCACTTGACGACCGCCTCACGCCGATGTACGTCGGCAAAGTGGCACGGACAGGCAAAATCACGTACAGGGTACGTGATTTGCCTTCCGCGGGTGGGGGGTCCGATCGGACCCCCCCCCGGTGCCCGAGGCGGTCGTCTTTTGTCCAGCGGCGATCGGTGATGAGGGGGAGACCATCCGTTCGTGGCCCCCCCCTCGCGATCGCCGCCGGCCAATGAAAACACTCCTTTGCTGCTGTATGCTAAACAGCAGCAAAGGAAGTGATGTCATCTCCCCTCGGGTCGGTATTTTCCGTTCCGGCCCGAGGAGAGAAGACATCTATGTGAGTGCACCAACACACACACACACAGTAGAACATGCCAGGCACACAAAACACCCCGATCCCCCCCCCGATCGCCCCCCGATCCCCCCCCAATCACCCCCCCCCCCCCCTGTCACAAACTGACACCAGCAGTTTTTTTTGTTTTTTTTTTTTTTTTTTTCTGATTACTGCATAGTGTCAGTTTGTGACAGTTACAGTGTTGGGACAGTGAGTATTACCCCCCTTTAGGTCTAGGATACCCCCCTAACCCCCCCTAATAAAGTTTTAACCCCTTGATCACCCCCTGTCACCAGTGTCACTAAGCGATCATTTTTCTGATCGCTGTATTAGTGTCGCTGGTGACGCTAGTTAGTGAGGTAAATATTTAGGTTCGCCGTCAGCGTTTTATAGCGTCAGGGACCCCCATATACTACCTAATAAATGTTTTAACCCCTTGATTGCCCCCTAGTTAACCCTTTCACCACTGATCACCGTATAACCGTTACGGATGACGCTGGTTAGTTCGTTTATTTTTTATAGTGTCAGGGCACCCGCCGTTTATTACCAAATAAAGGTTTAGCCCCCTGATCGCCCGGCGGTGATATGCGTCGCCCCAGGCAGCGTCAGATTAGCGCCAGTACCGCTAACACCCACGCATGCAGCATACGCCTCCCTTAGTGGTATAGTATCTGATCGGATCAATATCTGATCCGATCAGATCTATACTAGCGTCCCCAGCAGTTTAGGGTTCCCAAAAACGCAGTGTTAGCGGGATCAGCCCAGATACCTGCTAGCACCTGCGTTTTGTGCCTCCGCCCAGCCCACCCAAGTGCAGTATCGATCGATCACTGTCACTTACAAAACACTAAACGCATAACTGCAGCGTTCGCAGAGTCAGGCCTGATCCCTGCGATCGCTAACAGTTTTTTTGGTAGCATTTTGGTGAACTGGCAAGCACCAGCCCCAGGCGTCAGGTTAGCGCCAGTACCGCTAACACCCACGCACGCACCGTACACCTCCCTTAGTGGTATAGTATCTGAACGGATCAATATCTGATCCGATCAGATCTATACTAGCGTCCCCAGCAGTTTAGGGTTCCCAAAAACGCAGTGTTAGCGGAATCAGCCCAGATACCTGCTAGCACCTGCGTTTTGCCCCTCCGCCCGGCCCAGCCCAGCCCACCCAAGTGCAGTATCGATCGATCACTGACACTTACAAAACACTAAACGCATAACTGCAGCGTTCGCAGAGTCAGGCCTGATCCCTGCGATCGCTAACAGTTTTTTTTGTAGCGTTTTGGTGAACTGGCAAGCACCAGCCCCAGGCAGCGTCAGGTTAGCGCCAGTACCACTAACACCCACGCACGCAGCATACGCCTCCCTTAGTGGTATAGTATCTGAACGGATCAATATCTGATCCGATCAGATCTATACTAGCGTCACCAGCAGTTTAGGGTTCCCAAAAACGCAGTGTTAGCGGGATCAGCCCAGATACCTGCTAGCACCTGCGTTTTGCCCCTCCGCCCGGCCCGGCCCAGCCCACCCAAGTGCAGTATCGATCGATCACTGACACTTACAAAACACTAAACGCATAACTGCAGCGTTCGCAGAGTCAGGCCTGATCCCTGCGATCGCTAACGTTTTTTGGTAGCGTTTTGGTGAACTGGCAAGTGCCAGCGGCCTAGTACACCCCGGTCGTAGTCAAACCAGCACTGCAGTAACACTTGGTGACGTGGCGAGTCCCATAAGTGCAGTTCAAGCTGGTGAGGTGGCAAGCACAAGTAGTGTCCCGCTGCCACCAAGAAGACAAACACAGGCCCGTCGTGCCCATAATGCCCTTCCTGCTGCATTCGCCAATCCTAATTGGGAACCCACCGCTTCTGCAGCGCCCGTACTTCCCCCATTCACATCCCCAACCAAATGCAGTCGGCTGCATGAGAGGCATTTTTATGTCCTCCCGAGTACCCCTACCCAACGAACCCCCCCCAAAAAGATGTTGTGTCTGCAGCAAGCGCGGATATAGGCGTGACACCCGCTATTATTGTCCCTCCTGTCCTGACAATCCTGGTCTTTGCATTGGTGAATGTTTTGAACGCTACCATTCACTAGTTGAGTATTAGCGTAGGGTACAGCATTGCACAGACTAGGCACACTTTCACAGGGTCTCCCAAGATGCCATCGCATTTTGAGAGACCCGAACCTGGAACCGGTTACAGTTATAAAAGTTAGTTACAAAAAAAGTGTAAAAAAAAAAAAAAATATGAAATAAAAAAAAATAGTTGTTGTTTTATTGTTCTCTCTCTCTCTATTCTCTCTCTCTATTGTTCTGCTCTTTTTTACTGTATTCTATTCTGCAATGTTTTATTGTTATTGTTATTGTTATTATGTTTTATCATGTTTGTTTTTCAGGTATGTAATTATTTATACTTTACTGTTTACTGTGCTTTATTGTTAACCATTGTTAACCATTTTTTTGTCTTCAGGTACGCCATTCACGACTTTGAGTGGTTATACCAGAATGATGCCTGCAGGTTTAGGTATCATCTTGGTATCATTCTTTTCAGCCAGCGGTCGGCTTTCATGTAAAAGCAATCCTAGCGGCTAATTAGCCTCTAGACTGCTTTTACAAGCCGTGGGAGGGAATGCCCCCCCCCCCCACCGTCTTCCGTGTTTTTCTCTGGCTCTCCTGTCTCAACAGGGAACCTGAGAATGCAGCCGGTGATTCAGCCAGCTGACCATAGAGCTGATCAGAGACCAGAGTGGCTCCAAACATCTCTATGGCCTAAGAAACCGGAAGCTACGAGTATTTCATGACTTAGATTTCGCCAGATGTAAATAGCGCCATTGGGAAATTGGGGAAGCATTTTATCACACCGATCTTGGTGTGGTCAGATGCTTTGAGGGCAGAGGAGAGATCTAGGGTCTAATAGACCACAATTTTTTCAAAAAAGAGTACCTGTCACTACCTATTGCTATCATAGGGGATATTTACATTCCCCGAGATAACAATAAAAATGATTAAAAAAAAAAATATGAAAGGAACAGTTTAAAAGTAAGATTAAAAAAGCAAAAAAATAATAAAGAAAAAAAAAACAAAAAAAAAAAACACCCCTGTCGCCCCCTGCTCTCGCGCTAAGGCGAACGCAAGCGGCGGTCTGTCGTCAAACATAAACAGCAATTGCACCATGCATGTGAGGTATCACCGCGAAGGCCAGATCGAGTGCAGTAATTTTTCCAGTAGACCTCCTCTGTAAATCTAAAGTGGTAACCTGTAAAGGCTTTTGAAGGCTTTTAAACATGTATTTATTTTGTTGCCACTGCACGTTTGTGCGCAATTTTAAAGCATGTCATGTTTGGTATCCATGTACTCGGCCTAAGATCATCTTTTTTATTTCATCAAACATTTGGGCAATATAGCGTGTTTTAGTGCATTAAAATTAAAAAAAGTGTGTTTTTTCCCCAAAAAATGTGTTTGAAAAATCGCTGCGCAATTACTGTGTGAAAAAAAAAAATGAAACACCCACCATTTTAATCTGTAGGGCATTTGCTTTAAAAAAATATATAATGTTTGGGGGTTCAAAGTAATTTTTTTGCAAAAAAAAAAAACTTTTTCATGTAAACAATAAGTGTCAGAAAGGGCTTTGTCTTCAAGTGGTTAGAAGAGTGGGTGATGTGTGACATAAGCTTCTAAATGTTGTGCATAAAATGCCAGGACAGTTCAAAACCCCCCCAAATGACCCCATTTTGGAAAGTAGACACCCCAAGCTATTTGCTGAGAGGCATGTCGAGTCCATGGAATATTTTATATTGCGACACAAGTTGCGGGAAAGAGACAAATTTTTTTTTTTTTTTTTTTTTTTTTGCACAAAGTTGTCACTAAATGATATATTGCTCAAACATGCCATGGAAATATGTGAAATTACACCCCAAAATACATTCTGCTGCTTCTCCTGAGTACGGGGATACCACATGTGTGAGACTTTTTGGGAGCCTAGCTGCGTACGGGACCCCGAAAACCAAGCACCGCCTTCAGGCTTTCTAAGGGCGTGAATTTTTGATTTCACTCTTCACTGCCTATCACAGTTTCGGAGGCCATGGAATGCCCAGGTGGCACAAAACCCCCCCAAATGACCCCATTTTGGAAAGTAGACACCCCAAGCTATTTGCTGACAGGTATAGTGAGTATTTTGCAGACCTCACTTTTTGTCACAAAGTTTTGAAAATTGAAAAAAGAAAAAAAAAAAATGTTTTTTCTTGTCTTTCTTCATTTTCAAAAACAAATGAGAGCTGCAAAATACTCACCATGCCTTTCAGCAAATAGCTTGGGGTGTCTACTTTCCAAAATGGGGTCATTTGGGGGGGTTTTGTGCCACCTGGGCATTCCATGGCCTCCGAAACTGTGATAGGCAGTAAAGAGTGAAATCAAAAATTTTCACCCTTAGAAATCCTGAAGGCAGTGATTGGTTTTCGGGGTCCAGTACGCGGCTAGGCTCCCAAAAAGTCCCACACATGTGGTATCCCCATACTCAGGAGAAGCAGCTAAATGTATTTTGGGGTGCAATTCCACATATGCCCATGGCCTGTGTGAGCAATATATCATTTAGTGACAACTTTATGAAAAAAAAAAAAAAAAAAAAAAAAAAGTGTCACTTTCCCGCAACTTGTGTCAAAATATAAAATATTCCATGGACTCAATATGCCTCTCAGCAAATAGCTTGGGGTGTCTACTTTCCAAAATGGGGTCATTTTGGGGGGTTTTGTGCCACCTGGGCATTCCATGGCCTCCGAAACTGTGATAGGCAGTGAAGAGTGAAAGCAAAAATTTACACCCTTAGAAATCCTGAAGGCGGTGATTGGTTTTCGGGGCCCCGTACGCGGCTAGGCTCCCAAAAAGTCCCACACATGTGGTATCCCCATACTCAGGAGAAGCAGCTAAATGTATTTTGGGGTGCAATTCCACATAGGCCCATGGCCTGTGTGAGCAATATATCATTTAGTGACGACTTTTTGTAAATATTTTTTTTTTTTTTTTTTTTTGTCATTTTTCAATCACTTGGGACAAAAAAAATAAATATTCAATGGGTTCAACATGCCTCTCAGCAATTTCCTTGGGGTGTCTACTTTCCAAAATGGGGTCATTTGGGGGGGTTTTGTACTGCCCTGCCATTTTAGCACCTCAAGAAATGAGATAGGCAGTCATAAACTAAAAGCTGTGTAAATTCCAGAAAATGTACCCTAGTTTGTAGACGCTATAACTTTTGCGCAAACCAATAAATATACGCTTATTGACATTTTTTTTACCAAAGACATGTGGCCGAATACATTTTGGCCTAAATGTATGACTAAAATTTAGTTTATTGGATTTTTTTTATAACAAAAAGTAGAAAATATCATTTTTTTTCAAAATTTTCGGTCTTTTTCCGTTTATAGCGCAAAAAATAAAAACCGCAGAGGTGATCAAATACCATCAAAAGAAAGCTCTATTTGTGGGAAGAAAAGGACGCAAATTTCGTTTGGGTACAGCATTGCATGACCGCGCAATTAGCAGTTAAAGCGACGCAGTGCCAAATTGGAAAAAGACCTCTGGTCCTTAGGCAGCATAATGGTCCGGGGCTCAAGTGGTTAAGTATGTAAACAGTAAAAAAGGGAGGACAGACCATATTGGCCCCATAAAGAATGAGGAAGGACATCTGGTTACAAAGGATGGGGAGATGGCGAAGGTATTGAATTTATTCTTCTCCTCAGTCTTCACGAGTGAATCGGGGGGCTTCAGTAACCAAAACTGCAGTGTTTATCCTCATGACACAACACAGGAAGCACCTACATGGTTAACAGAGGACGGAATTAAAATTAGACTTGAGAAACTTAACATTAATAAATCACCGGGACCAGATGGCTTGCATCCGAGGGTACTTAGGGAACTCAGTCAAGTGATTGCCAGACCGTTGTTCCTAATTTTTACAGATAGTCTACTGACTGGAATGGTACCAGCTGATTGGAGAAAAGCCAATGTAGCACCTATATTTAAAAAGGGCCCAAAATACATCCCTGGGAATTACAGACCAGTTAGCCTAACATCGATAGTATGTAAACTCTTGGAGGGGATGATAAGGGACTATATACAGGATTTTAGTAATACGTACGATATCATTAGCAGTAATCAGCATAGATTCATGAAGAATCGTTCTTGCCAAACCAATCTATTAACCTTCTATGAGGAGGTGAGTTGCCATCTAGATAAAGGAAGGCCTGTAGACGTGGTGTATCTGGATTTTGCAAAAGCATTTGACACAGTTCCCCATAAACGTTTACTGTACAAAATAAGGTCTGTTGGCATGGACCATAGGGTGAGTACATGGATTGAAAACTGGCTACAAGGGCGAGTTCAGAGGGTGGTGATAAATGGGGAGTACTCAGAATGGTCAGGGGTGGGTAGTGGGGTGCCCCAGGGTTCTGTGCTGGGACCAATCCTATTTAATTTGTTCATAAACGATCTGGAGGATGGGATAAACAGTTCAATCTCTGTATTTGCAGACGATACTAAGCTAAGCAGGGCAATAACTTCTCCGCAGGACGTGGAAACCTTGCAAAAAGACCTGAACAAATTAATGGGGTGGGCGACTACATGGCAAATGAGGTTCAATGTAGAAAAATGTAAAATAATGCATTTGGGTGGCAAAAATATGAATGCATTCTATACGCTGGGGGGAGAACCTCTGGGGGAATCTAGGATGGAAAAGGACCTGGGGGTCCTAGTGGATGATAGGCTCAGCAATGGCAGGCAATGCCAAGCTGCTGCTAACAAAGCAAACAGAATATTGGCATGCATTAAAAGGGGGATCAACTCCAGAGATAAAACGATAATTCTCCTGCTCTACAAGACTCTGGTCCGGCCGCACCTAGAGTATGCGGTCCAGTTCTGGGCACCAGTCCTCAGGAAGGATGTACTGGAAATGGAGCGAGTTCAAAGAAGGGCAACAAAGCTAATAAAGGGTCTGGAGGATCTTAGTTATGAGGAAAGGTTGCGAGCACTGAACTTATTCTCTCTGGAGAGGAGACGCTTGAGAGGGGATATGATTTCAATTTACAAATACCGGACTGGTGACCCCTCAATAGGGATAAAACTTTTTCGCAGAAGAGAGTTTACCAAGACTCGTGGCCACTCATTAAAATTAGAAGAAAAGAGGTTTAATCTTAAACTACGTAGAGGGTTCTTTACTGTAAGAGCGGCAAGGATGTGGAATTCCCTTCCACAGGCGGTGGTCTCAGCGGGGAGCATTGATAGCTTCAAGAAACTATTAGATAAGCACCTGAATGACCACAACATACAGGGATATACAATGCAATACTGACACATAATCACACACATAGGTTGGACTTGATGGACTTGTGTCTTTTTTCAACCTCACCTACTATGTAACTATGTAATACCACACAGTGTGTTTCCCTCTATAATACAGACACACTAATTCAAAAGTTCACTGTGACTGAGGGTACAAGTGTGAAAATAAATAATTGGAAAGAATGGGATTCTGCGTAGTCAAACATATTAAGGTGTCATCGGGCAAAGGGAGACACGGTGCAAGATTTCTGAAGGGGGAAAGCACCCTGGTCCACCTAGCCAAAAGGCCTGGAGAACCACTCTCCTTGTGGTCAGTCAAAGCTGACCATCAAGTACTAGGTTAGGGGGCTCCTCAAATTGAGACCCCCAAGGCAGGGGACTGCATATCCTCTCCCTCTACCTCAGGGAAAATCCATAGACCCACACTGTACAATCCTGTGGGTGTAAACAGAACACACACATAGAAAGTGCATTGACACATTGGAGAGCAATAAATAAAAAATAAAAAGGTATCAGAGGCTAAAAATTACCCTGGTCTTTGCCAAAAGGCCTAGTAGTGTTGTGGCCTAGTGCCCATTTTCACAGTGGGTACAAGTACAGCCAACTATCCCAGCCAAAAGGCTAGAACTAGGACTGGATCAGGAACAAGGGGAGCAGATGAGAGGTAGCATGGTACAGGATCACATCAGGATTAATAGGCAAAATACTGAAGCAAATATGAAAATAACAGAGGTTATATTCCTTCCCAGCAGGTGGAACCTAATTACTGGGATTTGCTGGCTGCTGGGAGGCACCCACTGGTGGCCACTAGAACTGTGTCCTTCAGCTCAGCTCTAGGAACCACACTGTCACCAACAGGTGATCCAGTTCCTGTCAACTTGTAACAAATTTAAAGTGGATGTAAACCCCATTCATGAAATTTGAGCTGGGCACATATATCTGCAGTGTTTTCTTATCATGACAACTTCTGACAAGTTCGCTGTCACCTGTGATAAAACCAGGCTGAATTTTGTGTTAGGGTGGGTGCTATAAATAGATTAGCATAGAGCCGGTCAAATCATAGCACAGCTCTGCAAGTCTCTGCCTATGTGGAGGGGGAGGGGGGTGTGCCTTTCCTCCAATTAGCTGTCTCACAGTGTATGGCAAGAATCCACACCCACAGGTGAACCAGGAAGAGAAAATTCTAACAGGACATGCACTTTCTAAACAGTATATAAAGCTGAAGACAGCAGATATATATGTACAACTTATGTAGGGAGATTCGTTTCATCTCTGTGTATCATCTGAGGCTGTTCACGTCACTGGGTATAGGTTTACATCCACTTTAAAGTAGGCTTTATCCCAATTTGGCTGCAAAAGTAGAAATTTACCCCTAGTTAGCTCCACCACAATGCAAGAAGGAGTGCTACACACTGAAAGAAAACTTACAACTGACTCGGAAGGTGAAGGGTTGTGATATTTTATAGGAAGAAACCCCTTTTCTCCAATCCACAGTCTTTTCATATGTTTTCTGTAAAAAAACAAAAAACAAAAAAAACCTTTTTATTTTATGGTACAAAACAAGATTTTTATTTTGATCTATATTATCTGAGCAATATTAATGACTGGACCAAAAAAAACTAAAGATACTGTAAGAATAGGTTTGCCTTGTCATTACTTTCATAACAGTTCTAACAGGCAGGTTGTTGTAAGCTAGGCTAAAAGGAACAAAAGCCGTCCACTAAACAAAAGAAACCATAGTTTCCATACACTGCACTGGTGATGACTAAGTCTGAAACAACTTTGTACATTTTGGAATACAGTAAATGGCACTATAACATTAGGCTGTACATATACTTTTAGCCAGAGATTCCAGATGCCAAGTTGGCCTCTAGGGCAAAAAGGAACGGATGGCATGGCTCTGCCCACTAAACTAATATTAGGAATAAACCCATTTTTTTGCAATTGTGGTGGAATTGAGACATGCAGATACATTCATTTAAAACAACTGAATTATGTTAATAAACCACCAATTTCCTTACTCATGAAAAATAACGATCATGAGAAATGACCTAAGTCATAATGTTTTTTTGTCCACCTAAACAATATGGACAAAGACCCCCATTGCAAGGACAGGGTTGAGATCAATATGTCACACCCCACCATTATGATGGGAGAAATAACAACATGGATTATGGGTATAATGTCCCTACTCTAAAGAGATTCTTCCCCTTACATGATGGGGAGGCTCCACCAAACAACTTTGGACCCAGCAATGGATGGTATAATGGAAAAGTGAATAATAGGTCTGTAGAGACATATCAACATAACTCTAACAGGCATAATTCCAATTATAATGAGAATGGAGCTGATCAATACTATAAAACACCCCTGAATCAAAATAATTCTAATTGGGGTTTTCCCAGACCAAATCAAGGTATAAAGAGGCAGAGGCGGCTCTAGGCTTTGTGAGGCCTTAGGCAAAACTTAGACATGAGGCCCCACTCACGCCCATAATGGGAAAAAAAAATATTTCTGCAGCAATAAAAATGGCTTCAGAAAGATGGACAGATGTAGCACACAGTTGATCAGCACCACTTCCAGGGCACCCTCCTAACCCATCAGACATATGCAGCCAATAAATCATCTGGGACCCAGCAAGGTGACAACCCCTCTAGGAATTTCCCCTGTGCCTTGGGAGAATGAGGAGGAGTGTCACAGAGAACTGGGGGGAGTGGAGAGAACTGGGGGGCGTGGAGAGCACTGGGGAGCAGACAGCACTGGTGGGGTTGGAGAGCACATGGGTGGGGGCAAGGAGCAGGGGGGAGTGGGGAGCACTGGGGGAGTGGGGAACTTGAGAGCACTGGGGGGGAGCCAGGGGTGGGGAGCACAGGGACGCGGATAGCACTGGGGGGGCTGGAGAGCACTGGGGGGAATAAGAGAGTGTGGGGAAGCGAAGAGCACTGGGGGGAGCTTGAGAGCACCGGGGGGCAGAAAGAACAGGGCTGGAGAGCACTGGGGGGGTGGAGAGCACTGGGGGGTCGGGGAGCATAGGAGTGGGGGCTGGAAAGCAATGGGGATAGCTTGAGAGCACTGGGGGATGAACGAACAGGGCTGGAGAGCATGCTGGGGGAGCTGGAGAGCACTGGGGGAGTGGAGAGCACTGGGGGGGCAGAGAGCACAGGAGTTGGGGCTGGAGAGCAATGGGGATAGCTTGAGAGCACTGGGGGGTAGAAAACAGGGGTGAAGAGCACGGGGAGGGCTGGAGAGCACTGTGGGGGGTAGAAAGCACTGAGTGGAGTGGAGAGAACTGGGGGGGAGTGGAGAGCACTGGGGGGTGGAGAGCACAGGGCTGGGGGCTGGAGAGCACAGGGAGAAGCCTGGGGAGTAATGGGGTGAGCTGGAGAGCACAGGGCATGGGGGCCAGAAAAAATAGGGGTGTAGAGCACGGGGGGCTGGAGACCACTGGAGAGGACAAAGAGCAGGGGGGAGCAGAGAGCACTGGGGAGCAGAGAGCACTGGGGGGGCAGAGAGCACAGCGGTGGGGGCTGGACAGTAATGGGGAGAGCTGGAGATCAGTGGGGGGGCAGAAAGAACAAGGGTGGAGAGCACAAGAGAGTGTTCTGGGGGATCCAAGAGCAGGGGGGAGCAGAGAGCACTGAGGGGGGTGGAAAGCACAGGGGCGGGGGCTGGAGAGTAATGGGGAAAGCTGGTGAGCACTGGGGGGGCCAGAAAGAACAGGGGTGGAAAGCATGGGGGGCTGGAGAGCAATGGGGAGAGCTGGAGAGTACTAGGGGGCAGAAAGAACAGGGGTGGAGAGCATGGGAGGCTGGAGAGCACTGTGGGGGTGGAGAGCATTGTGGGGGCGGAGAGCACTGGGTGGGGTGAAGAGCACTGGGGGGGGGGTTGGAGGCTGGAGAGCACAGGGATGGAGGCTGGGGAGTTATGGGGAGAGCTGGAGAGCACTGGGGGGGCAGAAAGAACAGGGGTAGAGAGCACCTGGGGGGAGCAGAGGGCACTGTGGGGGGGCTGGAGAGCACTGGGGGGGCTGGAGAGCACAGGGGGGTGAAGAGCATGGGGGGCTTGAGAGCACTGTGGGGGGCAGAGAGCACTGGGGGGTGGAGGCTGCAGAGGGAGGGAGGCTGGGGAGAGCTGGAGAGCACTGGGGGGGATGGGGGGCAGAGGGTACTGGGGGAGGAGCCAGAGAGCACAAGGAGGGGCTGTAAAGCACAGAGGGGACAGCAAAAGAAGTTGGATAGGAGGAGCAGCGGAATGCTCACTTCTCCTCTCTCTCCTGCAAGCATTCAGCGGCTGCATGGAGAAATATGGAAAGCTCAATTCCTCTATATGCAGCTGCCCCGCCGCTCCTCCTATCCAGACACACAGGCTACACAGTGCACCGGCACTTACTTTCTCATCGGTCACAGGGGGGTCAGCCAGGCAGCCTCAAAGAGATTGGAGCTCCATCCTTCCTCTACACAGCCATGGGCACTGCTGACTCAAATAGGCGGCCGGGCAGGTGTGGAGCGGCCGGGTGAGCGGTGCAGGCTAAAAGAGCAGTCCCAGCTGCCTTAGGGCCCCACATGGACATGCTGCCTGCACGTCTTGTGGGGATGCCACCTGGAGCCGGGTGCCGTCATCCGGACACTGTCGCCACCTAGAGGCCTTTGCTGTCCCGCAGCTGCTGCCACCGGAACGGACGCTCCATGACAAAGCCGCTATTAGCCAGTACCCGATTGGTCATCACTGTCAGTCAGCCCCTGGGCCACAGAGTCCCAGCGGGGATAGGATGAGCCACCAGCGCCATAATCGGTGTTTGATCACAGGCAAATTAGGCAGCTGCGAGGCCCCTGTTAATGCGAGGCCTTAGGCGACCGCCTAATTTGCCTAATTAGAGAGCCGCCTCTGTAAAGAGGCCCGTAGAACAAAGAGAGGAACTAGAGGGGGATGTATTCAAAATAGGAAGAGAACATAAGAGGAACTGGTATCTATAATTTGAGTCAACAGGTCCTGACAGATCAAGAAAAAAGCATTCTAGGTAAGGGCCTGAAGTTTGCTCTACCGAAAAAGTTGAGCAAATTTCAGACATATATGGATCTTCACAAGTACTTGCGAAAATTAAATATATAACGATACTTGTTGACATATCCTATCAAAGAAAATAGAGTAGTATCTTCTGAATTTCAACATTCCAACCTTTCTAATGTTTCTCTTTTTAACCCTCTTAGTGCATTAGCCCCCTCCCTAAAGGTCTTTCGATAGGTGGTCTTGAGGGATTTGGAGCAAATGAGGGTAAAAAATGTTAAAATGCAGAAAAACTTGGAAATTGGTCTGGATTCCTTATGTAAAAACAAAAGGGGTTGGCGATCAGACCTGCTGATAAAGGGGGGGGGGGGCTTGTGATTTTGGACAGAAGGGACTATATGACGGAAATGTACCGCATAGTAGGGGATGAAGACACTTATACCCCTCTAAACAGGGATCCAGTTGCTAAATACAAAAAGGAATTGGAGATTATTACTGATAGGGGATTCATCCAAGGTATTATGAATAAAAAAGAGAAATATTTTCTGGTACCAAATGCCCCACGTACCTCTATAATATACTACCTGCCCAAGATTCATAAAGACCAGTCTTGCCCCCTGGGTCGTCCCATTGTTAGCAGCATTGATTCAGTTACGTCCTGGGTGGTCAAGTATATTGATCATTATCTCCAACCTTTGGTGCAGTTGATGCCATCGTATATTAAAAATACGAGACATGTTATCAACCTGTTGTCTAATCTTAGCCCAAGGAGTGGGTTGTTGTTGGTGACGGCAGACGTGTCTTCCTTATATACGATCACACCTTACCACCTGGGTTTGGAAGCTGTAAAGCTATTCCTAGATCGAAACCCTGGATTTTCAAGGCTAGATTTTATTATGGAATTATTGGAATTTGCGGCAACGTATAATTATTTCTGGTTTGGTAATCAATTCTATTGCCAGGATAAAGGGGTGGCCATGGGGGCTAAATATGCCCCAAGTTTGGCCAATTAGTTTATGGCCAAGTGGGAGAAGGACGTCATCTATGCCCAACAGAGACCTCAGGTGGTCCTATGGGCTAGATATATAGATGTTCTCCTCCTTTGAGAGGGCGGTGAGATGGAATTTCGTGAGTTCATGGAACAACTAACTAACAATTTTAGGTGGATTGTTCTCAATTTTGAGGCCAGTAAGGAAGAAATTGCTTTCTTAGATTTGAGTATTTGTAGCATCTGCCTTCCTTAAGCTCACAGTGAATTTGCCTTTAGGAAATGAACCCCTATATATGACAAATTGTCAGGTGTCTCATGAGTTTGTTGATTACATTTAATGTGTATCATGAATTCCCCTTTCCAGATATAGGATTCCAGAATGAGGCTTGGTATGGTTTGTAATATGGCTGACCGAGGCTCAGATCAAGGCTTGGCTATCTGTGTGCTGTACGATACACATAGATTCAGACTGAGGCTTGGTTGCTTGTGCAGTGTATAAAGTGTGGTGACTCAGCGCGCTGCCCGTGCCCCTGGACGCCTTCATCTTATGACAAAACGCGCAGGGCAGAGTGACGCGCTGACATCACCAATCCCACGCGTGCTCTAGAAGGAGGGGTTTGTTTTGTGTACCGGCCGATACACTAGAAACAAAAGGCGCATGTTATCAGCGGCAGCTGTAAGTGCATTTTTTTACATTTAAATAAACGCTATAAGGATTTCACACTATGTGGAGATTCTGTTTTTTTTTTAAGAAATCCTTCTATTTAATACGTGCCAAGGGGTGATCCTGTGTAGGAGACCATCTGGACCCGGATAAAGGCCTTGGTTGGGCTAAAGCCACAAGCGCATACGATTCCTTGTAATGAGGGATCAATTGGAGCTGGTAAGCAAGCCATTCAGCTGTTGGTGGAGGCATTGATGTTTTAATGATCACTATGGTGGTGGATGGTGCAGAATGACATCAGGATTACATCACATCACTTGTGGACTATTTTCAAACAAATTTGAATCACTTTTATTGGTTTAATATGATTGATTAGCGCAACCTATTTTTTTTTTAAATGTTTTTTCACTGTATATATGTCTTACAGGAGGTTTCCTGCTTATATACACACCATATATGTTTTATGTTAGATTATTCTCTAGTGTGGTTCTTCTTATGGTTTTTATCATAAGCTTTTAAGGTTGAGTAAACCAATTAGAATCAAATTAAACATGAAAGCACAACATATAGAATTAAGAATACATTTCTGAACATCAGGGTCTTACCTGTAGCAAACTAAAATGTGAAAGATATATGACACAGTGACTGTGCATGATAAGAAAGTAGTGAAAAACCAGACACCTGAGAAAGAATAAAATACAAAGAGTTTAATTTAATGGATGTCAGTGCAAATTTATTTGTACTGTATCTGCAGCAATTCTATTCTCTAACCATTGTGCCAATGTATTTTTACATACTTGCTTAGCAGCCAGCTACTAAAGCTGGCCATAGATGGATTGAAATTCAGCCGATTCAGCAGGAACCAGTTGAATTTCAATCCATCTATGGGCTCATGCACACTGCAGCTCAAAAAAAGCTGCTTTTTACAGGTGTTTGAGCTTTTATTTCTGCCTATAAAATCTTGAAGAAGCTTGTTCTTTTGTGTGCTCTTTCTCGTGTTTTTATTGAGCTCTTTCGAGCTTTTTGAGCATAAGCGTTTTTTTTCACAAACCTTCCTATTTAGTATTTTCTTAACCACTGTATAAACAAAACAAAAAGCTGGAACAAACGTTTTTGTGCGTTTTCACGTGTTTTTGAGCTCTTTTGAGCTCTTTTGGGGCACTAGCTCCTCTCAAAAACACGAGTTTGGTGGGGTTTTTTTCTGCCTGTAGGAGCATATGTCTGAAAACGCCTGAAAAAGCCCTAGTGTGCATGGACACATTGGCTAACATGGAGGGGAGTTTCTAGGCAGAAAAAATAAGAGCTCAAAAGCCTGTAGGAGCTGCTTCTTTAAAATCCTTTGGGCTGCAGTGTGCATGAGCCCTATGGCCATTCCCATTTCACAGGAGTCTAGTGATCGACTCCTCCTGAATGGGACTGCTGGAAAATTTATGTTTAATCAGCGCATGCAGCCAATTGGCTGCAGTGTGGATCAGTGTATTCTGACAGCGGAGGAGTCCTACTGTTATGTCGCATACATACGATCAGAATTTCGGCCCGCAAAAGACCGATGAGAGTTTTTCGTGGGAAAATGCGACCGTGCGTATGCTCCATCGGACTTTTGCTGGCCGAATT
Organism: Aquarana catesbeiana; assembly: GCF_042186555.1. Taxonomy (NCBI): domain Eukaryota; kingdom Metazoa; phylum Chordata; class Amphibia; order Anura; family Ranidae; genus Aquarana; species Aquarana catesbeiana. Next base: position 472,074,738 of record NC_133324.1, on the reverse strand, counting down.
CCAGCCAACAAAAGATTGAGAGCATGTTCTCAATTTTTCGGTCGGTAAAGTTCCTATCCGAAAATGCGATCGTCAATGGCAATTCCGATGCGCAAAATCCCTACGCCTGCTCGGAAACAATTCGACGCATGCTTGGAAGCATTGAACTTAATTTTCTTGGCTAGTGTTGTACGTCACCGCGTACTTGACAGTCGTAATTTCAGTGAACTTTTGCGTGACACCCGTGTGTATGCAAAGCAAACTTGAGCGGAAGCCCATTGGAAAAGCCGTCATATCTTTTTCCAACGAGAAGTCCGATCGTGTGTACACGGCATCAGAATACAATATCACATCAGGGAAGAATTCCCCATCCACCTTGAGTGTGTGGATGCGGCAATCGGTTCACTATTTTTCAAGCAGCCCGCAGGTCAATTAAAAAAACTGTATAATATATGGCCAGCATCAGCCTTTCTGGTACCTTGATTTATAAATTAAACTAGAAGCATTGTTTAAAATGCAAAAAATTCTATACCTTTTAATGACAGAGCTATTTAACTAGAGAAATAGAAAACACACAGCTTAATTTTCAAATGACTGGATGTTTTGAAGTGAACACAATGAACTATCAGCCCCAATTCTTGTTCTAACTGCAGCGTCATCACAGGCCACCAAAACCGTGGCAGGGTGCCAAATGTACAGCTCCCATTGTATTTTTTGGACAGCTAAACACATGGTTTGGAATAATTTTCATCAAATCAAACAGTTAGTGCATAAAGGGCATAGGTACAAAATGTTAAAGCCCATGAATACACTCCAAGTGCATCAAAACAACATGTGCAAGTACAGCCAAAACAAAAGCAGAAAAGACAGCAAGGTCTAATACCTCTCATGTTAGTAGAAATCCTCCTCCAATCATGTTCCCCCCACCCCATTCCACTGTAATCTTCTGGTGCACTTAGGCTTTTAAAAAAAAACAGGCACAGTCTGAGGATTAAAGCTTATCCCCATGCACTTTGTGTGGAAGCAGTGGTCTCTCTGCAGAAGTCCAACACACCCCCAGCTATGTCAGAGCTACAGCTCTCCAATCAGCAGGTTGAATGAGTTTTGATGAATATAGAGTTTAACATCTAACTCAGTAGGAGTCAGAGAGACCACTCTTCCAAACAGTGAACAAATGCCCTTCTATGCAGCATGCTGGCAGGGGACAGACCTCTCTACTCAGGCTGTGGCTTAACAGTCTCCTCTAATTTATCCCAAAGATGTTCTATCCAGTCGAGGTCAGGACTCTGTGCAGGTCAGTCAAGTTCCTCACTCCAAACTGTTTTTATGGACCTTGCTTTGTGTACTGGCCAAAATCATTTGGTGGAGGGAGGATTATGGTGTGGGGTTGTTTTTCAGGGTTGGGCGTGGCCCCTTAGTTCCAGTGAAGGGAACTCTTAAGGCGTCAGCATACCAAGACATTTTAGACAATTTCATGCTCCCAACTTTGTGGGAACAGTTTGGGGATGGCCCCTTTGTGTTACAACATGCTCACCAGTGCACAAAGCAAAGTCCATATAGACATGGATGAGCTAGTTTGGGGTGGAGAAACTTGACTGGCCTGTACAAAGTCCTGACTTCAACCTGATAGAACACCTTTGAGATGAATTAGAGCGGAGACTGCGAGCCAGGCCTTCTCGTCCAACATCAGTGCCTGACCTCACAAATGCGCTTTTGGAAGAATGGTCAAACATTCCCATAGACACACTCCTAAACCTTGTGGACAGCATTTCCAGAAGAGTTGAAGCTATTATAACTATAAGCTAGTATAACTTCAAAGGCTGGGAATACTTTAACTGTAATACCGATTACTGCATCTATAACCTGAAAAACTTCCTTGTGAACTTAGGAAAGACTATCGGTCGCTTTAAATGTCGGTTTTCAGAAACATTGCAATTACATCAGGAGGGCCTTGGCATCCAGAGCCTGGAGAAACCTATCAATCCTGACATACCAGTAGCTGTACATTTTGTACAGGCACACTCATGATCTTAGAGGTATAGAGGTATGGTGGTGGATCATGTGTTACCTTTTACACATGGAGGTGATAGAAATCTGTTTTTACTACAAAAAGAGTCCTATTGTTTTAATACACTGCAGATGGTGGCTCCCCAGAGCCTCAACACCATAGTGACTTATCTGTTCTTTCTGCCTGACTATTGATTCATTATTTCCATTCCGTTGACACAGACAACAGGACGTGGCCCTGCCCCCCGGCTCCCATGTCACTGGATTTGATTAACAGCAGCGGCTCTTGCTGCTATCAATCTATCCAATGAGGACCTGAGACAGCGGCTGGAGCTGCTGTGTTTGTCCCCGTCGCTAGAACGAACGGGTTCAGGTCAGTAAAAGGGGGGCTCTGGGGGGCTGCTGCACTATAGAAGGTTTTTCTCCCTAATAGATTGCATTAAAGTGGTCTATAATAAGGCTTACCTGTAGGTGCTGAAAATATCTCCTAAACCTGCACGGTTTAGGAGATATTTACAATACATGCCTGCGTCGACGTTATCGATGCATGCACACCGAAAAAAGGGGCACGGTCGCGCCGTTTCTAAAGGGCCCGTGCCATGACCGTCGACTCCCACGTGCAAGTGCAGGATTGATGTCATGCGACTCTGGCCAGTCACAGAGCCGGAGTCCACAGCCCTGGAAGGAAGAGGGGTGAAGATGGATGCGGCCACCAGCGGAGACATTGCGGGCTTCGTTTGCAGGTAAGTGCAACATAATGGGCTAGTATGCAATGCATACTAGCCTATTATGCTTTTACTTTGCAGGGGAAAAAAGAGGAAGTAAAACCCATCAGGGTTTACTTCCTCTTTAGGGTGAAAAACCTTGAGGGTTTACAACCACTTTAATTGCTCCCTCATGCCAAGGAAAGCTGGTAAGGGGAGTCTATGTAGATTTAAATTGCTTTTGCATCTATAAATGTTGGAGGCACATTAAATGGCATGTGCTCCGGAGAAAAGGGTTCTATAAAAAGTGCATTGTTTATAGTAAAGCATTAGATCAAATTAGGACTGCACCTAAAATATGAATTTTTGATATGCTGCTTACCCACTAAGTTGTTTTTAAACTCCTTAAAGGAGGCAAGGGTATTATTGTATGCATCCCAAGATATATCAGGTGCCATCTCTTCCATCTGTGCCTCCCAACTGTGGACCAATTCTACAACAATGCCAAATGCACTGTACTCTATAGTGACAAACTGATGAGGTAATAAAAAAAACAATTAAAACAAGTGTGTGTGAAAATATAATTAGTTAACATTATAACAACTGAAACTATCTCATATCATTACATGGTGTTATATATTTTCTAAATTTGTAACAAGAACAATATTTACTTTTACAGCCTTGTCCATATTTTGCCATCCATTGCCATTTATGTGTCCCCATACAAATCATATACTCAATCATGTAGCACCATGTCTTTTTTTTTTTTTTACTTTCTTGTTTAAAATGAAAACCTTATTTTAATGCGATTAGTGGTACATTTTAAATAAAATACCTTTGGGAAAGTACTATTAGCACTACTAAAAGCAACATACTGTAGTTGATAATATTCACTATGGCTGGCCCATACACAGTCCGAATCTCGGCCGGTTCTTGCTGAATCTCAGCAGGTTTGAAACATTAATGAGCAGGCTGAATGTACCAAGTTGATGGATCAATTATCTTGGGTACAACCAGCCTGCTGGATTCTATTGCGATTATCGCTAGTGGCTGCTATAGCCACTAGCATTAATCATAGTCTTCTCAGACAATGCTAACAGGGGAATCCCTCTTGCCAAGCAGACAATTGTCTGTGTTGATGGGGGAATTGTTGATAGGGGCATTGTGCGAATTTATTTCCTGCAAACCATGGTGGGGCACTTCATCAGCATGCAAAGAAAAACATATTTCTTGCTACGGCAGGCAATAGAAATTTCACCGTTGAAAATTTCGGGTTGCAACCATTTCAAGTTGCAGGAAAGAAATTCACACCATTCCCCCATCAACACAGACAGTGCTGACAGGGCAATCCCTCCTGCCGAGCAATTGTCTGCTCCCGGGCGGGGGCAGATGGGGGAAGCCGTCCCTACCAAGAGAAGACAGTGATTATTGCTAGCAGCTATAGCAGCCGCTAGTGATAATTGGAAGTGAATCCGGCAGGCTGGTTGTACCCAAGTTGATTGATCAACTTGGTACATTCAGCCTGCCCACACATAGTTCAAATCCGGGAACCTGGCCGAGACTCGAACCATCTATGGCCGGCCTTACTTTGCTTACTGCTCATATTTATAGAGTAATTCAGCTCAGTACTCCCTTTCAGCCTACCGTAGAACTATGGAACGCTTTTAACAGCCACAGGGCAAGTACCAGACTCTGCTTTTTTGCATATGAGTACAGGATCTCATATTAGTGATTTATTTGTGGGAAGAGCAAATAGCATTTGAAAAAACAAATCATAGCTTTGTGTTCTTGCATTAACAGTGTATAGAAACCCTAACAATGAACATATTTTATTTGTTCATTTTTGGCCTGTTAAATAAAACATTGAAAAGATTTTGTTGTATCTGTTTGATCTGTGACTCACAATATAAAGGCAAAACAGCGACAGGATAGTAGTACCAATCATTCTGCCTGGAAACTTAAAACATGGATCCCATGCGTATATTTTCTTTTCAAACCAGGTTTTCTTCACCCTGCAATAAGCAAGCATATTATATTAGAAGCATGTAAAATAAAACAAAAGAGAAAAAATACTCTAAAGATAAATAAATCTCAGGATGTAAAATGTATTTAACTAATTAATGTGTATCAGAGTACAAACTTTGTATTAGAGTCAGAAAGGGTTAAAACTCCCGTCAGTTTTATGTTTTGCTGTCTATATCCCATCGGAGAGATTTCCCTTTATTTCCTCTCATGAAGGCAGAGCAGAAAGGAAGGAACTCTCTCTCCTGTCAGACTGTCACTGTAAGTGTCCCCACTGGAAGATTTTTTCCACCTATTTGCGTTCCATAGACAACTAACAATTTTGGATTTTTCCTCACTTTTAGTTCCAGTGGTGACCAGGACACATAACCTGAATTTCACCTGCAGGAACATAGACAACAATAAAGACCTCACAAATATTCTAATCCTTCCCTACTTTATACAAAATAAAATGCCTTTGGATACACTTTAAGGATTAAAATGTATATTTTGCTTCAGGTGGTTGACAGAGGGTTGATAATCAGCTGGCTTTTGATACTCTTCTTGACTCCACTGGAGAGCTATACCTAAAAGAGTTCTTTAAAACAGACCTATCCAAGAAATGCAAAGGAATCCCACTTTTCCTGTTCCATTCTTAGTAATGAAAAAGGAATGTAGAATGCAATGCAGCAATGAGAGTCGTTAAGTATGTAAGAGTTGAATGGGAACTAACTCGATTGTAAGCTCCTTGAGGATAGGAACTGATGTGAATGTACAATGTATATGTAAAGGGCTGCGTAAATTGATGGCGCTATATAAGTACCTGAAATAAATAAATAAACTCAGTTGCAGGATGGAAATAAATGGAAACTGTAACTCAGCTGCAGGATGAAAATAGGTTGCAAGGTGGGAAACTGGAACATGCTCTGAGATGAAGTTCCCCATCCTCGCAATAGATGTCAGCTAACAGAATTAAAGATTGCAGAGCATAGGAAAAGCAACCTGCAAGTCTCAAGGAAAGAGGGGGACCCAACATAGAGTTTGAAATGTGCCTAACTAGTGAATATCAGTGATTTTGAGATGTTAGAAGATCTTGGCGCAAAAGTCTGTAGAGAAGTCATATAACTGGACATGTATGGTGAGAGAGGCAGGCAAGTGCTGGGGTACCTACAGACTGCATGTAGAAAGGGAAACAAAAACATATGGGAAGTACTGAGAACAAGGGCAATGCAACCTTTGCCAGTACTAAGCTTGTGAATGGAGTCGATCGGTATCAAAGCCAAGTGTTTGAGTACATGAAAGCAGGGTGGTTTCGGATGACTTATAGCTGGCACTCCGCACTCCTCCCAAGGAGGAAAAGGGCGCTATAAGGAGCTAAAGAAGGCTCTAGGTAGTGGAGGGTCAGTGGAAAATCCCAATGAATCTGTGTGGAGAAACTCGAGCAAGGGCTGTCTCACCAGCATAACCAGGGAAAATTCTCATGGAGGGGTAACTGAAGCATGCCAATGGAAGCATGTTCCTGAACATGGGACCAGACATTGATGGAATTGTCATGCTGAAGGAGAATGCCAGGATTAGACCCTGGACCATGTAAGGCTTGGGAAGGAGCCAAAAAAGGATGCAGGATCAATCAAAAGGGAGAAGTATGAGCATCAGCATTTGGGCATACGGTTTATAGAGTTAGACTCAGGGTCCTTGTAGTAAAAGGTCTCCAAGGAACCCTGGGATAAAATTGTTCAAAGTGTAAGTAAGGGTCTAATAAAATAGCAGCCCAGAATGTGGTGATTGTTTCAGCAATATAAGAACTACTGTACATCGATGTGTGGATGGAAAGGGAGTATAGCACATCACTCAGTGTTTTCTATTAGAGGTATAAATATCTCTCATGAAAGATATAGTGGCAGATAGAGCTTTCAGCAGCCTACTGCAGCAATTAAGAGAGATGTTTTAGGGCATGATGGAACATGCATCCCTAAACAAGCAAGGGTCTTTGTGTAGGATTTAGTAAGTCCTTGTAATATTTCCTGAATGGAAAGTATATAGGCAAAAACTGTTTGCTTATTGGGACGTTTAAGGTGCTAATTCATCCACACAGAACAACACTCTATAAAATATCAAACAGTGTATTCATATTTTTTTTTAAGTTCTTTCTAGAACATGATAAAATAGATATACACTATATTTCCAAACGTATTGGGGTGCCCGCCTTTACATGCACATGAACTTTAATAACATCCCAGTCTGATGCCCTGTACACACGACCGGTTTTGCCGTCGGAATAAACTCTGAAGGTTTTTACGACGGAGTTCTGACGTTATTCTGCTCAAGCTGTCTTGCATACACACGGTCACACCAAATTCAGACCGTCCAGAACGCGGTGACGTACAACACGTATGATGGGACTAGAAAACGGAAGTTCAATAGCCAGTAGCCAATAGCTTCCATCTCGAGCATGTGTCATTTTTGGTGCATCGGAACAGCATACAGACGAGCGTTTTTCCCGATAGTAATTTGGAAAAATATTCGGAAAAATATAGAACATGTTCTCTATCTAAGTCCGTCTGAATTTTCGACAGAAAAAGTCAGATGGGGCATACACATGGTCGGAATATATGATGAAAAGCTCCCATCGGACTCTTTCTGTTGGAAATTCCGTGTACGGGGCATGAGTCTGTAGGATTCAATATTGAGTTGGTCCATCCTTTGCAGCTATAACAGCTTCAACTCTTCTGGGAAGGCTGTCCACAAGGTTTAGGAGTGTGTCTATGGGAATGTTAGACCATTCTTCCAGAAGCGTATTTGTGAGGTAAGACACTACTGTTGGACAAGAAGGCCTGGCTCGCAGTCTCCACTCTAATTCATCCCAAAGGTATTCTATCGGGTTGAGGTGCAGGCCAGTCAAGTTCCTTCACCCCAAACTCTCTCATCCATGTCTTTATGGACCTTGCTTTGTGCAATGGTGCACAGTCATGTTGGAACAGGAAGGGGCCATCCCCAAACTGTTCCCACAAATTTGGGAGCATGAAATTGTCCAAAATGTCTTGGTATGCCGGCGCCTTAAGAGTTCCCTTCACTGGAACTAAGGGGTGAAGCCCAATCTCTGAATAACAACCCCACACCATAATCCCACCTCCACCAAATGATTTGGACCAGTGCACAAAGCAGGGTCCATAAAGACATTAAAGCAAGTTTGAGGTGGAGGAACTTGACTGGTCTGCACAGAGTCCTGACCTCAACCTGATAGAACACCTGTGGGATGAATTAGAGCGGAGACTGCGATCCAGGCCTTCTCGTCCACATCAGTGCCTGATCTCACAAATGCGCTTCTGGAAGAATGATCAAACATTCTCATAGACACACTCCTAAACCGTGTGGACAGCCTGCGCAGAACAGTTGAAGCTGGTATAGCTGCAAAGGGTGGGCCAACTCAATATTAAACCCTATGGACTACGAAAGGGATGCCATTAAAGTTCATGTGCGTGTAAAGGCAGGTGTCCCAATACATTTGACAATATAGTGTACATACATGCTTAGCCTCCTCAAGGCTATTTTGGTACTTCATGTAATTACAAAGCCACTGACATCATCATGACATTCACATTTGCCTACAAATAGCTAAGGTTAAAGTGGAGTTCCGCTCCCCCCCAGCAAAAAATTAAAACTCAGCAGCTACACATACTGTAGCTGCTGACATTTAATATTAGAACATTTACCTGTCCTGGTATCCAGCGATGTCCGCACCCCAGCCGATGTTTCCATCTGCTCTCGGGTGCTGCCGCCGGCATTCGTGGTAAGGGAAACTGGAAGTGAAGCCTTTTTGGCTTCACAGCCGGTTCCCTACTGCGCATGTGCACTGCACTTTCTGAATGGCCAGACGACGGGGGAAGGAGGAGGGGGGCTGAAATTCCAAATGATCTCGCCGTGGCGAGATCTCTCGGAAGTGGGGACAGGAACCTTTTAAAATCAGGTACCCATTCCCCCCTCCCCCCAAAAGATGCCAAATGCGGCACCGGGGGGGGGGGGAGGCAGATAGGCGGAGCTTCCACTTTTGGGTGGAACTTTGCTTTAACCACACCCCTAAACCATAAGCATTCCTTGTCAATGTCAAGATCAAGATTACATGATATGTCTATATAACATGTCTACAGACAAATTGTTACATACAGTAATACCAAAACTCACAAAGATCCATAAAAAATAATCCATAATATATTTATTCCTACATATACAGTAGGGATGGAAAGTATTCAGACCCCCTTCAATTTTTCACTCTTTGTTATATTGCAGCCATTTGCTAAAATCATTTAAGTTCATTTTTTTTCCTCATTAATGTACACACAGCATCCCATATTGACAGAAAAACACAGAATTGTTGACATTTTTTATATGGAAAACATGCAGCGCTAAAAATGTGCTTATACATCTTAAACGTGTATATATGGCAGGGTGCTGAAATACAAAAAGTGTGGTGAGATTAAGCAAGTAGACACATAAAGAAAAAAGTCCATAAATGTATAGTGAATCTTATATAAGTCCACAGGAACTGGGGGTTCGTGGACGTATGCGGTGTCACACCTACGCATGGGGTAGGAACTGGAGCAACACTTTGCACCCAAATCTTCCAAAAATCCAAATCAACACAGCAAACAATAGAAATAAGTACCCTTACCAGAGGGGATGGACACAGTCACCGTACGGTGGAGTGTCATACGGGCTTGAGGGATCCAACGATCCCGGGGATGTCTGGTTGAAGAGGTCTTGGCAGGGAGTCTCATCCGGGATGACAGTCGCTGTTCGGTGGTGTGTGGGTCCACAGCCAATCAAGATATCTCTCTCAGATGGAATGTCAGTATAGAAAAAAAGACTGAGGCTCAGCGAGGTCCCATTGATGGAAGGAGAGAAGAACACAAAATCTCCACATAGGGCATGAAACCGTAAAAAAAGCTTTTATTGAAAAGCTAAAATGTGCTAAGTGGCACACTACAATCGATAAAATGTGATCACAGAAAGGAAGATTCCCCAGCAGAAGGACGATGCATGTCGGGTTGCTAAAGCTTAGAGATGCCCTGATACCACACAATTTTATTTTATTTCTTCCTTTCTGTGATCACATTTTATCCATTGTAGTGTGCCACTTAGCACGTTTTAGCTTTTCAATAAAAGCTTTTTTACGATTTCATGCCCTAAGTGGAGATTTTTTGTTCTTCCCTCCTTCCATCAATGGGACCTCGCTGAGCCTCAGTCTTTTTTTCTATACTGACATTCCATCTGAGAGAGATATCTTGATTGGCTGTGGACCCACACACCACCGAACAGCGACTGTCGTCCTGGATGAGACTCCCTGCCAAGACCTCTTCAAACAGACATCCCCAGGATCGTTGGATTCCTCAAGCCCGTATGACACTCCACTGTACGGTGACTGTGTCCATCCCCTCTGGTAAGGGTACTTATTTCTATTGTTTGCTGTGTTGATTTGGGTGCAAAGTGTCTCCCCATACACACAGAGCTTGCTCCAGTTCCTACCCCATGCGTAGGTGTGATACAGCATACGTCCACGAACCCCCAGTTCCTGTGGACTTATATACATTTATGTACTTTTTTCTTTATGTGTCTACTTGCTTAATCTCACCACACTTTTTGTATTACAGCACCCTGCCACATATACACGTTTAAGATGTATAAGCACATTTTTTAGCGCTGCATGTTTTCCATATAATTTTTGTTTCTACATTGCTTACCACATTGTTACATGCTAGCAGCTATCTCCTGCACTACGTTTTTTTTGTATTAGCGCAATTATTGATTAGTTATATTTTATTTACATTTTTGCAGATTTATTAAAAAAAGAAAAACTGAAATATCACATGGTCCTAAGTATTCAGACCCTTTGCTGTGACACTCATATATTTAACTCAGGTGCTGTCCGTTTCTTCTGATCATCCTTGAGATGGTTCTACACCTTCATTTGAGTAAAGCTGTGTTTGATTATACTGATGGACTTGATTAGGAAAGCCACACACCTGTCTATAAAAGACCTTACAGCTCACAGTGCATGTCAGAGCAAATGAGAATCATGAGGTCAAAGGAACTGCCCGAAGAGCTCAGAGACAGAATTGTGGCAAGGTTTAGATCTGGCCAAGGTTACTAAAAAAATTTCTGCTGCACCTAAGGTTTCTAAGAGCACAGTGGCCTCCATAATCCTTAAATGAAAGACGTTTGGCCGTCCAGCCAAACTGAGCTATCGAGGGAAAAGAGCCTTGGTGAGAGAGGTAAAGAAGAACCCAAAGATCACTGTGGCTGAGTCCAGAGATGCAGTCAGGAGATGGGAGAAAGTTGTAGAAAGTCAATCATCACTGCAGCCCTCCACCAGTTGGGGCTTTATGGCAGAGTGGCCCAACAGAAGCCTCTCCTCAATGCAAGACACATAAAAGCCCGCATGGAGTTTGCTAAAAAACACCTGAAGGACTCCAAGATGGTGAGAAATAAGATTCTCCGGTCTGATGAGACCAAGATAGAACTTTTTGGCCTTAATTCTAAGCGGTATGTGTGGAGAAAACCAGGCACTGCTCATCACCTGTCCAATACAGTCCCAACCGTGAAGCATGGTGGTGGCAACATCATGCTGTGGGGGTTTTTTTCAGCTGCAGGGACAGGATGACTGGTTGCAATCAAGGGAAAGATGAGTACAGGGATATCCTGGACGAAAACCTTCTCCAGAGTGCTCAGGACCTCAGACTGGGCCAAAGGTTTACCTTCCAACAAGACAATGACCCTAAGCACACAGCTAAAATAATGAAGGAGTGGCTTTACAACAACTCCGTGACTGTTCTTGAATAGCCCAGCCAGAGCCCTGACTTAAATCCAATTGAGCATCTCTGGAGAGACCTAAAAATGGCTGTCCGCCCACGTTTACCATCCAACCCAACAGAACTGGAGAGGATCTGCAAGGAGGAATGGCAGAGGATCCCCAAATCCAGGTGTGAAAAACTTGTTGCATCTTTCCCCAAAAGACTCATGGCTGTATTAGATCAAAAGATGCTTCTACTAAATACTGAGCATAGGGTCTGTTTGTGTTTTTCTGTCAAAATGGGGTGCTGTGTGTACATTAATGAGGAAAAAAAATGAACTTAAACGATTTTAGCAAATGGCTGCAATATAACAAAGAGTGAAAAATTTAAGGGGGTCTGAATACTTTCCATCCCCACTGTATATTGATAGTATTGAGTACTCAATACTATCAAAACTTATGTAAGTATAAATATATTATGGATTATTTTTAATGGATCATTATGAGTTTTAGTACTGTAGCGGTCTTCACAACCTCCAAAAGCCTGGTGGTGACCCCCAGAGTCTGGAAGGGCTGACATTCCTCCTCAGGGTGCAGGTTACTAGGCGGTGTAGTGCAAGAAAGATGGAAAGATTGGTGCCAGTCACTTTTAAAATGAACAAAGAGAGTTTTTATTTCTCTTAGCAGGAACAGGGAAGAGAGAGAGGGCTAGAGCACAGGACACCCTTAGGCAAATGCAGTAGCAACTTGGCAGACTCTGCAGACCAAAAATAGAACAAGGCAGACAGCAATACAGAAAAAGGGCCTTTAAGCTGAATGCAACGATCTGTTTCTTGTAGCAACTGCTGTCTCCTATGGCAACAACTATCCCACTGTAGATCTTCAAGCTCAACTCACAGTATCCCACTGTAGATCCCAAAGCTTAGCTCCCATCTACCTGCTGGACTTCTCAAGCTTCACTCACAGCTACCTGTTGTATTCTTCAAGCTTCACCCATGCTACCTGCTGGGTTCCTTGGACTCTCAGCTTCCCGCTGGATCCCTCAGGCTTGACTCACAGCTACCCACTGTACTTATCTTTAAGCTCTACTTATAGCTACCCGCTGTACTCCTTCAAGCTTTGCTCACAGCTACCCGATGTACTTCCGAATGAGTCTCTACTGAATCTTTCCCACTTACTTCCCACCTATATAGCCTTACAATCCAGCCTGGATTGTAGGCTGGATTGTAAGGCTCTTCTTCCTCCCCTGGTGACCTCACGTCTGCCGGAGCATCCCAAGCTGGTCGGCAAGGATTTCCAGTCTTCCAACAGAGTGTCCATCTCTTCCTCATCCACCCCCAGGAGACTGGACCCCGGCAGCGATACAGGACAGAGGATACTGGCGGATACTCTACCCTATGATAACAATGCTTGATGTTATTATCATGTAAGTGTTTTTAACCCTTGGATTAAATCCCCCTTTGTGATGCTGCACTTAGTTGGTGCTTCCCTTCTTTCCTCCCTTCTTATTTTTAAGGGGGTGTAAGGAAACTGCTTTTTGTGAAGTAGTAAGTAGAAATTTGTAGTAAAAGGAAACCGACGATAGTGATATAGATATAGTCATTGTGACCCTCTCTGAAGACAGGGTGAAATAAAATGCCAGGATGCCTCTGTTCTAGGCTGCAGCAAATGTCAGTAGATGTCCCCCTTGCCTCCAATGATGGCAAACCTTCAGTGTTAAGAAGGCTTTTGTGCAGGGTCGGTGGGCTTAGAAATGGAAGGTCTGCAACTAAAGGAAGTACCTACATTAGGTGATAATGCTTGCGGGGGGGGGGGGGGGGGGGGATGTTTGGGCGGTGAACAGATTGTACATATAAGGTAGAGAAGGCCCATTTAATAGGGAGGTGTGATTGTGGATAGTGGGAACCCTGTTATTCCAGGAGCTGCCTCAATGTATTCATCAAGGGAATTCCCAAAGAGAAGCTTGTCTTCTAAGGACATGCACCTTTCCCAAGCCATATTAGCCAAGTTTTAGGCCATAAAATTCTGTGTATGTGCACAGTAAACAAGAACATATTTGGGGGGCACACCATACAAAGCGTTTAAATTCAAGATGGTGCTGCTATAAGACCTACAAACAGTACAAAATATTTTACAGCGCACACATACAAGAATGACATTTCCTGCAGGGCTAGTTAAAAACACCTGAACATATTAAAAAAATACGGGGGTTTGGTCACACTATATGGTCATATAGTGCTAAGCCCACTTACTGCGACAAAGTACCCCGAATTAGTGATTCGGGGTACTTTGTCGCAGTAAGTGGGCTTAGCACTATATGACCATATAGTGTGACCAAACCCCCATAATTTGAATATGTTCAGGTGTTTTTAACTAGCCCTGCAGGAAATGTGCACAGTAAGTAAGGAGGTTATGAGGATTTGAGGAATCACACTCCCTGTGGTGTCTACATGGAATAGTATAGTCGAGGTCAAGACTTGTAATCCTGTACAAAGAATAAACTTGTATCAGGAGTAAGTCCTCTATTGAGTTTTTCAGTCCAGTTTGTCATAGTCTGGGCAACTGACAAAGTGGCAATAGCCAGCTGCATTGTAGGACCTGCCAGAGAAGAGGAGGACAAAGAAATTTCCAAATTCTTATCCCCTAAATCTGATGCGATCCGAAATTCATAGATTTGCATGTCATCTAAAAATACATTGTTTTCTATGAAGGCCATTCACATCAATGTGGTGCAATTTTCATCCGGTTAAAAAGGGTTTTGTGTGAGTTTAGTGTGGGTACAGTGCAAATTTAATCTCTAGCTTTGCCCAGTCCCCTCAGAAATCGCATTTTGCATCTGTCAAAACACTAATTACACTGTATAATCGCATCAATTCGCACCACATCAGTGTGAAGCAATCCGACCCCTTTCACACTGGGGCGCTTTGCAGGCACTACAGCGCTAAAAATAGCCCCTGCAAAGCGCCCTGAAAGAGCCACTCCTGTCTCTCCAATGTGAAAGCCCAGAGGGCTTTCACACTGGAGCGGTGCGCTGGCAGGACGCTAAAAAAAGTCCTGCTAGCAGCTCCTTTGGAGCGGTGAAGGAGCACCGCTCCTGCCCATTGAAATCAATGGGGCAGCGCGGCTATACCGCCGGCATAGTGCTGCTGCAGCAGCGCTTTGCGGTGGTTTTAACCCTTTTTTGGCTACTATTCTGTCACTTTCCCATAAAGTCCCTTAGTGGAGTAGTATGTAAAGGATAATTCAGCACCATTTATCTGACATTTCTGCTGGCATTATGGCACTAGTACCTAATCTGTTGTGGTGTTGTGGTGTGGTGTATGTGCAAGGTTTAGATCTTTTCTACAGGTAGAGAGGTGTTACTTTTTGTAGGGACACCCAGAGAAGTAAATTAGGCCACATGTTGTGTGAAATTTGATCTTTCATCTGCATTAAGAAGCATACTAAACCAGTCCAATACAATTATATCCAGAGGGCCAGAGGGGTAGACCACTGTAAGTAAATGCTGTTGATCTGACATTTCAAATCTGAGACCAAATTGATTGCATGGGACCAGCATAAGACTGTTAGCAATTGCATTGGCACAGTTTAAGGCTTCTCATCTTGGAGCCATTGGCCACCCCCTGTTGAGCCCATATGTACAGGGCATAAGTAGCATGTCCTATATACATATTCAGTAAACCTCTTTCACATTTTCTGCATTTCTAAATATAAAACACAATAAACTACATTACAGCATTGTATGGGATAGTATTTTTCGCAACTATGTACTTTCACTGCCATCTTGTGGTGATGTTTGGTATTACAAATATTTTTGACTGCAGCTTTGAATTTCTACAGTGTTCCAACACAGACATGATGGCCAAAGTAGCATTTTAAAAAAAGGATACTCCCAAACATTTTGGAATATGCTTTCAGTCTTATTCAAATTTAGTTTTCACCTTGAAGCCCAAACAAACTTTAATAATTTATTGCCGTAATGCAGCTGGGCTGCATATACTATAACAAATCTGATCTCATTGTACTGTTTCTTAAACTTGTAAGTGCTGCATTAAGGGTTAAAAGACACTGTGCTGCCCTAGTCTGGAGAGCTGGACCATGGCTCTCAATGCAGGAAAGAACAGGCAGGACCAAAATATATAAGAGAATTGAAGTTTCCCTTTAACGCTCCTAAAAAGCCTCAAAACAACCTGAAATCACCAAAATGTTGCCTTCCACATTGGCTCCAATGAAGTTAGCATACAGGCAAAATTTTACTCATTCCTAGCAGTAATGATTTAAAATACAGATGTGACAGTATATGATAATGGATTGATGTTTACTGTGTATTGTCCACAAAGGTTTATTTATTTTAAAATGGAAAAATAAATGTTGGAAAAATCTCACCTCTTAAAATATGCCAAAAAATACCAACATCTCCAGACTGATTTGTCTGGCAACATTTTCCTTTAGCAAATCATTTGCATGATCTTTCTATAATAAACACATTAACAACACAAACTGGCCATCTTTTCAGACTGCTAACATTTGTCTAGGGGTAGGCTCACTTTGCAATGATAATCATCAAACGATACATTTATATTTTACATTTATTTGTACCATTGTTCTCCAGCTGGCCATTAACTAAAGCTGACCATAGACATAAGAGGAAGATCAGATCCTGAGCCCCCATTCACACCGATGCGACTTGTCATGTGATTTGACAGTTCCAAATCTCATGACAAGTTGCACCCCCCATTGCTGGCAATGGAATCGTTCGTATTGCTGGGACTCATGTTGTAGTGATTATGAAAAAGGTTTCTGCACTACCTTTTACTGATTTCATTGCGACTTGCATAGACTTCTGTTAAATGAAGTTGCAAGCCGCAATGAAATTGACAGTGCAAATTTCACTGATGTGCGGCTTTGAAATCGCATTGAAGTAGCAAGATTTCATAGCCACACCGGTGGAAACAGGGGCTAAAGGCTACCATATGCAGCTCAAATTATTTTGAATTAGCCAAAATTCGTGGGTGACCTTGTCAGCACTAACCAGCTTATCAAAAGATGATTGAACAAAGAGCAAGGAGCCGGGTAAAAAGTAGTTGGTCAATCAGCACCTGCATTCAATCAGATACAGGCATTATTTGGCTATTCTGATAGCTGCATATGTTGGCTGTCAGGATACAATAGCTGAAGTAGACAGCAAAGGAAAATTGCCACTCCAGATGAGAAACTCCAGGCACAACGAATAGTGTGAGACTCTTCACATGGGTGCAAGCCCCAGCTCGCCTGCCATAGAAGACTGAATAAGGAAAGAAATTGGCTGCACACCATGTTCCATACAAATAATGACACACACCATTGTTGCAGTAGCCGGAACAGAGGTGGACTAGTTTCTCACAGCTACACCGTGCTTCTTACTCATCACCAGTAATGAGTAAGCACAGTGTAGCTGTGCAAAACTAGTCCACCTCTGTTCCGGATACTGCAACAATGGTGTGTGTCATTATTTGTATGGAACATTCAATAAATGGACTTGAATAACGTTGGTGTGCAGCCAATTTCTTTCCTTATTTAGGATACAATAGCTGGCAGGGGAGATTCTTCCATTCTCCCACATGTTGTTCAGCACGAATGGAGGAGTCTATTGGGCTAGGTTCACATCTGTTTATGTGTTTTTAAGTCTTTTTGAGCACATTTTTTGCATGTTTTCAAGCACATTTTTGATGCATTTTCAGGCTTCATTAATTTTTTTGTAGAAGGAGGAGATGGTTGTGAACACAAAACCCTCCCAAAAATGCATGTATATGTGTTTTTCATCCATTTTGATGCAATGCCATTGAAGTTTATGGATCCAAAAATACACCTTTTTGCAGGAGAAAAGTCCCTGCACCTCTTTCAAAAACACACTGCAGGAAACTGCATACATGTGAACGGGACCCATAGGAAACCATGTAAATTGATTGTTGTGCGTCCCTGCTCTTCTGAAAAGTAGCTAAAAATGCACAGGTATGAACCCAGAGTTAGGCTTTTTTTGTTCA
Organism: Aquarana catesbeiana; assembly: GCF_042186555.1. Taxonomy (NCBI): domain Eukaryota; kingdom Metazoa; phylum Chordata; class Amphibia; order Anura; family Ranidae; genus Aquarana; species Aquarana catesbeiana. The sequence continues at coordinate 472,057,237 of NC_133324.1, read as the reverse complement.
GCCTGCAGGCTAAATGAAATAAATTGGTAAGCATGTGCCAGCTTAAGGAATGGCATGACTGCTAGACAATAATAATGCCCAACAGATGAAAATGTATGGCATGTCTAATAGACAAACCCACTACACCTTCAGTGACTTCTTGGACAAATATCTTACATCTTCATTTTTTGGGTAAAAATATGATAGTCCAAAAATCTTTTGCCTATATAGTGAATAGTAAACTTATATACTGTAGGTATTTTTTCTGGTTATCTAGTAGACACAATAGCTACTTAGTTAAAACTTTGTTTAGACAGTTGCCACTGGAACAAGTGTCCCCATTGGCACGCCTCCTAATCCTTCACACCTTCAAAAGGACACCAGCATATACCAGTATAGCATTTACAGTAGATTGCTGTCTAGGTGTTAATGTATATCTGTGGAATTCTGCTTTCCTTTGTCTTGTATCCTATTCTTGTTTCTCCCTCATTATCCTGTGCCAAGAGTTGCTCAGTCGATTTCAAGTTCCTGTTATGCCGCGTACACACAAGCGGACTGTCCAGCAGAAAAGGTCCGATGGAACAAATCCGTCAGACATTACGATCGTGTGTGGGCTTCATCGGACCTTCATCTGACCTTTTCTGTCGAAAATTCCGACGGACCTAGAAATAGAACATGTTTCAAATCTTTCCGACAGACTCGAGTCAGATTGAAAAATCCGGTCGTCTGTATGCTAGTCCGACGGACAAAAAACGAAGCAAGGGCAGGTATTGGCTACTGGCTATGAACTTCCTTATTCTAGTCCCTTCATACGTCATCACGTTCAAAACGAACGGACTTTCAAACGGACTTTAGTCCGTTCGTGTGTGGGCAAGTCCGTTCGTTCGAAAGTGCATCGTAACTCTGTCGAAAGTCCGTCGGAAAGACTGTCGGACCTTTGATGCCGAAAAGTCCGCTCGTGTGTACGCGGCATTACTGTATTTTTGTCTTTCAGTCTGTTTGACCCCTGGCTCCAATCTGTTCTCAGTCATCCTAGACCCTGTTATCACCCCTTTACCAATATCCCTGATTCTGCTAACTACCACCACTGACCTGCTGGAATCCTTGCATCCTTGCACTTGTTGACCCCACCCTACTTGACTGCTGCCAACCATGACCTTGGGTTTGTTTTTGATTAGATCTCAAACCTTTTGGCTTAAAAGCTCAGCTCTTGCTTACCTCCCAGCTTTTTGAAATGAGAACGAGGGACACCTATTAGCAAAAGTATGTAGGCATAGGACACCTCCCCCGCCAAACCCACAAGTGCTTTTTTAACCACTTGCCGACCATCCACCATCATTGTACTGCGGCAGGTCGGCACAATCCCACGAGCCGTCGTAGCTATACATCGGCTCCTTTAAGCGGGATAGCAGGCACGCACGTGCCACTGCACTGTGGGAGCGTCAATGCTCGTGACCAGCTGTCACCATGACCGCCGGCCACGTGTGATCGTGGGCACGAGAGGCAGAACAGGGACGTGTGTGTGTAAACACACAAATCCCTGTTCTGTGAGGAGAGGAGATGCAGATTGTGAGTTCCTAATAGCTAGAAACCACAATCTGTCAACTCCTATAGTCAGTACCCTCCCCCTACAGTTAGAACACACAGTCAGGGAACACAGTTAACCCCTTGATCGCCCTCTAGGGTTAACCCCTTCCCTGTCAGTGACATTTATATAGTAAACAGTGCATTTTTATAGCACTGATCCCTGTATAATTGTCAATCGTCCCCAAAAATTTGTCAAAATTGTCCGATGTGTCCGCCATAATGTCACAGTCATGATAAAAATCACAGATCGCCACCATTTCTAGTAAAAAAAAAAAAAAATAATAATAAAAATGGCATAAATAATTCCCCTATTTTGTAGACGCTATAAATTTTGTGCAAACCAATCAATATACGCTTATTGCAATTTTTATTACCAAAAATATGTAGAAGAATACATATCGGCCTAAACTGAGAAAAAAATGTGTTTTTTTTTTCAAAAAAATTGGGGATATTTACTATAGCAAAAAGTACAAAATATTGTGTTTTTTTTTTTCAAAATTGTCGCTCTTTTTTTGTTTATAGCACAAAAAATAAAAAACGCAGAGATGATCAAATACCATCAAAAGAAAGCTCTATTTGTGGGAAAAAAAAGGACATCAATTTTGTTTGGGTACAGCATTGCACAACCATGCAATTGTCAGTTAAAGCGACGCAGGGCCGTAACGCAAAAAGTGCTCTGGTCATTGAGCAGCCAAATCTTCCGGGGCTTAAGTGGTTAAACACTACTATTCTTTTAAACTGGCTTTTGAAATGTGCAAATGCAGCAATTTAGAAATTGAATGAAAGGTTTAGCACTGGAAAACACTTTTTGAAAGATAAAAAGTGCATTTTATATACAACTATATAGATCAGCTTAAAATGAGGGACAAATGAGGAGAAAAAAGGGACAGAAGGACTGTGTTCCAAATTAGAACAGTCCCTCAAAATCAGGGGCGGTTGGGAGCTATGCTCTTGTTATCCCTAGCAATGATTTTTGTCTACTTACCTTGAGATTTCATAGTTCTTAGTTCACCTTCACTAGGGAACAGCCTCCTGCAAAGTCCTGATAAACTGGTGCTTAGTCCTGGGTCCTTAGTCCACCTAAGTACAGTACACACCTGTATAACTTCCTTCAAAGGTGGCAAGCATGCTGAAGATGTGGCCATCAGGTCTTGAACGATACTAAGGTCTTGTTTTTTATTCTAAAAAATAACAAATGTGTTATACTTACCTGCTTTATGAAATAGTTTTGCACAGGGCAGCCTGGATCCTCCTCTTCTTGGGTCCCTCTTCGGCGCTCCCTCCTGCCAAGCGCCCCCACAGCAAGCAGCTTGCTATGGGAGCACCCAAAGCCAACCTCCAGCTCCGTGGCCCCACCCCCTCTCTCTCCTCAATTGGCTCACTGACTTTGATTTACAGCAGTGAGAGCCAATGGCGCCCCACTGTTGTCTCAGGTAATGTGTAGGGAGAACCCCACATGGCCGAGACTCTTGAGCAACATCGCTGGATCAGAGGAGGCTCAGGTAAGTATTGGGGGGGCTGAGGGGGGCTGCTGAACACAGAAGGTGTTTTATCTTAATGCATAGAATGCATTAAAATAAAAAACCTTCTGACAACCACTTTAATAAACAGTACTTTTACTTCCTCAATCAGCTCATTCCTCACATTTCTTACCCTTTGTGTCTTTTGACCATCCCTTTTAAACGATAAACTTTCACAAGCAGGGCCCTCTGAGCCTTCTTGAATTGAACTGTATTGTAATTGTACTGTATACCTTTATTTTCTAAAGGGCTTCACAAACTGTTGCCACTATACAAATCCCATATAGTAATATTAGAAATCTAAAACCACTGCACAGAGCAGGTAAGTATGACCTGTTTGTTATTTTTAAACTAAAAAAAACAAGACTATAGTATCACTTTAAGTGGAGGCAGGATAGGCCTCTCTGAAGAGCGAGATTGCCTAAAGGTGAACAAAGTTGGAGAGCCATACAGATTTGAGTGAGGAGTTCCAGAGGATGGGAGGGTTCTGGAGAAATCCTGGAGGTGACAATGGGAGGAGATGAATAGGGAGCTAGAGAGCAGGATGTCTTATAAAGAGCGAAGAAGACGGTTTTGGCAATATTTTGAGATGAGGTAGGTGATGTAACTTGGAGCAGACTTGTGGATAGCTTTGTAAATTGTTGTTAGCATTTTGAATTTTAATTGTTGGGCAAGTGGAAACCAGTGGAGGGATTGGCAAAGAGGGATGGCAGATACTGAACAGTTGGCAAGATGGATAAGTCTAACAGCAGCATTCATATTAAATTCAAAGGAGAATAAGCCACGTAAATGCAGGTCAATAAAGAGAAATTAGCAATATTCAAGGCAAGAGACAACAATGAAGTGATTAATAAGCGTTGGTGTCATTGGTTAAAAAGGATAGGATTTTAGAGATGTTCAGAAAATAAGGAGGCAATATCTGAACAGCAAATGGATGTGAGGCTGTAGGGAAAGTCCAGAATTAAACCTAGCACCCTGGCATGACAGGAGGAACTTAAAGTTGTGCTATTTATCATGATGGAAAAGTGAAGGCAGAGGGGCAGGAGGGAAAGGGGGATGGTGGAAAGATTAGAAGTTCTGTTTTAGAAAGACTGAGTTTGAGGAAGTGGTGTGACATCCATACAGTACATACAGTATGTCAGTTGGTAAATGAGTAATATGCAAGGAGACTGGCAGGGTAAACAGGGGAGCAGAGATATATTTGGGCAGAGGCGGCTCTAGGCTTTGTGAGGCCTTAGGCAAAACTTAGACATGAGGCCCCACTCACGCCCATAATGGGAAAAAAAAATATTTCTGCAGCAATAAAAATGGCTTCAGAAAGATGGACAGATGTAGCACACAGTTGATCAGCACCACTTCCAGGGCACCCTCCTAACCCATCAGACATATGCAGCCAATAAATCATCTGGGACCCAGCAAGGTGACAACCCCTCTAGGAATTTCCCCTGTGCCTTGGGAGAATGAGGAGGAGTGTCACAGAGAACTGGGGGGAGTGGAGAGAACTGGGGGGCGTGGAGAGCACTGGGGAGCAGACAGCACTGGTGGGGTTGGAGAGCACATGGGTGGGGGCAAGGAGCAGGGGGGAGTGGGGAGCACTGGGGGAGTGGGGAACTTGAGAGCACTGGGGGGGAGCCAGGGGTGGGGAGCACAGGGACGCGGATAGCACTGGGGGGGCTGGAGAGCACTGGGGGGAATAAGAGAGTGTGGGGAAGCGAAGAGCACTGGGGGGAGCTTGAGAGCACCGGGGGGCAGAAAGAACAGGGCTGGAGAGCACTGGGGGGGTGGAGAGCACTGGGGGGTCGGGGAGCATAGGAGTGGGGGCTGGAAAGCAATGGGGATAGCTTGAGAGCACTGGGGGATGAAAGAACAGGGCTGGAGAGCATGCTGGGGGAGCTGGAGAGCACTGGGGGAGTGGAGAGCACTGGGGGGGGCGGAGAGCACAGGAGTTGGGGCTGGAGAGCAATGGGGATAGCTTGAGAGCACTGGGGGGTAGAAAACAGGGGTGAAGAGCACGGGGAGGGCTGGAGAGCACTGTGGGGGGTAGAAAGCACTGAGTGGAGTGGAGAGAACTGGGGGGGAGTGGAGAGCACTGGGGGGTGGAGAGCACAGGGCTGGGGGCTGGAGAGCACAGGGAGAAGCCTGGGGAGTAATGGGGTGAGCTGGAGAGCACAGGGCATGGGGGCCAGAAAAAACAGGGGTGTAGAGCACGGGGGGCTGGAGACCACTGGAGAGGACAAAGAGCAGGGGGGAGCAGAGAGCACTGGGGAGCAGAGAGCACTGGGGGGGCAGAGAGCACAGCGGTGGGGGCTGGACAGTAATGGGGAGAGCTGGAGATCAGTGGGGGGGCAGAAAGAACAAGGGTGGAGAGCACAAGAGAGTGTTCTGGGGGATCCAAGAGCAGGGGGGAGCGGAGAGCACTGAGGGGGTGGAAAGCACAGGGGTGGGGGCTGGAGAGTAATGGGGAAAGCTGGTGAGCACTGGGGGGGCCAGAAAGAACAGGGGTGGAAAGCATGGGGGGCTGGAGAGCAATGGGGAGAGCTGGAGAGTACTAGGGGGCAGAAAGAACAGGGGTGGAGAGCATGGGAGGCTGGAGAGCACTGTGGGGGTGGAGAGCATTGTGGGGGCGGAGAGCACTTGGTGGGGTGAAGAGCACTGGGGGGGGGTTGGAGGCTGGAGAGCACAGGGATGGAGGCTGGGGAGTTATGGGGAGAGCTGGAGAGCACTGGGGGGGCAGAAAGAACAGGGGTAGAGAGCACCTGGGGGGAGCAGAGGGCACTGTGGGGGGGCTGGAGAGCACTGGGGGGGCTGGAGAGCACAGGGGGGTGAAGAGCATGGGGGGCTTGAGAGCACTGTGGGGGGCAGAGAGCACTGGGGGGTGGAGGCTGCAGAGCACAGGGAGGGAGGCTGGGGAGAGCTGGAGAGCACTGGGGGGGGATGGGGGGCAGAGGGTACTGGGGGAGGAGCCAGAGATCACAAGGAGGGGCTGTAAAGCACAGAGGGGACAGCAAAAGAAGTTGGATAGGAGGAGCAGCGGAATGCTCACTTCTCCTCTCTCTCCTGCAAGCATTCAGCGGCTGCATGGAGGAATATGGAAAGCTCAATTCCTCTATATGCAGCTGCCCCGCCGCTCCTCCTATCCAGACACACAGGCTACACAGTGCACCGGCACTTACTTTCTCATCGGTCACAGGGGGGTCAGCCAGGCAGCCTCAAAGAGATTGGAGCTCCATCCTTCCTCTACACAGCCATGGGCACTGCTGACTCAAATAGGCGGCCGGGCAGGTGTGGAGCGGCCGGGTGAGTGGTGCAGGCTAAAAGAGCAGTCCCAGCTGCCTTAGGGCCCCACATGGACATGCTGCCCGCACGTCTTGTGGGGATGCCACCTGGAGCCGGGTGCCGTCATCCGGACACTGTCGCCACCTAGAGGCCTTTGCTGTCCCGCAGCTGCTGCCACCGGAACGGACGCGCCATGACAAAGCCGCTATTAGCCAGTACCCGATTGGTCATCACTGTCAGTCAGCCCCTGGGCCACAGAGTCCCAGCGGGGATAGGATGAGCCACCAGCGCCATAATCGGTGTTTGATCACAGGCAAATTAGGCAGCTGCGAGGCCCCTGTGAATGCGAGGCCTTAGGCGACCGCCTAATTTGCCTAATTAGAGAGCCGCCTCTGTATTTGGGTGTCATGACTATTACATCACTATTACTTCTTGTCAGGGCTTTTTTTCTCAAACAATAGGTCCTGGAACTTAACCACAGCCCCACAAAACCCCTCCCCCTACACACACCCTCCAAATCACATCAAATAGTGGGTTTGTTCAGTCAAATTTCATGAAAACAGTAGGAGGGTCTAAAAGGGGCATTAAATACCAGGATTGCATTACATAAAGAGTGCAGAGCTGTCACTTGTAAACACAGAAGCCAGACTTCCGTGTTTACAAGTGATTGTGGTGAGCAGGCACCAAAGGGTCTGAACCAGAGTTGGTGGAACTGAGTTCCACCAAGTTCCCCCTGGAAAAAAAGCCCTGCTTCTTGTACCAAAACAAATCATAAACTAAAATGTTATTAAGTGCTTTGAGTAAACATACTCAACAGGTTTTCTGAAGAGTCGTCTTACATGCTCAGCTTGATGGATTGGTAGAAAACATGTTTCTTCCTTGGAAAATGTAAAAAAATAAAATATTAGAAAGAGTCATTTGAACAGAAACAAGCATCTCAAGTGCCTAAACAAATGTTTTCAACATGATGATAACGTAAAACTGGCATAATGTAAATTGTTGACAAGTCTTGATGGGGCACAGAACACAGCATTAAAGGATTGGCAAACTTCACAGTTACTGTAATGCTTGGAATTCGTCTTCATGCCAATAGCTAATTACTGTGATAGCAGTTCATTGCATGTTTTCCAGCTTTATGCATGATTTTTTTATTTAACGTATGTATCACCCTGTGTTTTATGTACTATACAGATATCTCTAGCACCAAAGCCCTATCTCCGGGAACAAAAACAATCAGCCAGAAGAATCCCACCCAGTCGCACAATTCTTCCCATAGTTTGGAAGATTAAGCATATGATTGGAATCTGGTGACTAGAATTCAACATCTGTATGTACTTTAACAGTATTTTTTGTGGATAATGCTGACAAAAAAAATATTAAATGTCTAATCTGACACAATGATAAATTGTTCAATGGTAGAGTTATCATGGAAATGTTTTGCATTCATACTTACATCTCTGATGTCAGCTCCAAGCAGTATTCTAATGGATTTTATAAATATGTGAACAAATCGTCCCATTAAGAAGATCAAGCACAAGAGAGCTGGCCAATAAAAAATAACCTTTTCATACTGACCTACGATCTGAAAAACCCAATAAAAATGTATCACATTTACACTATATATGTACTGAATAAAGAGAAAGGGACATTAATAAATCGTCTTCTGTGTATTCAATCTCTAGTATATAACTGAAGACATTTAAACATTTGTACAGCAAAATAAATTTAAAACTTAGAGAAGTCCTGTGACTAATAAGAATCCATAATACTTACCTCCCCATGAGGGCATGATGCAATGGCAATCATTGTGACTATAAACCTAAAAATATTTCTAGAATTAGTACAAAATGAAAGATATATATATAAAATATATTCATTACGTCATCAGACTGCATTGATGATGACTGCTGTATACATTAAAATAAGTTTAAAAAGGTGCTTTGCTGTATTCCCTGGTTATTTTGTTGTAATCTCTGTTTGGCACCATGTGCTGTTAGTAGAAGTTAATGCATTTTATATGGAATGATTCTGCAGTGTGAACAGTAACTTACAGTCAGGTCTGTAAGTATTGTATTGTAAATAACACACTCCTGCCAGCTAGGCAGGTGACACAAATGCTGGAGCTTTGTCACCTCTCTGACACCTCTCAGCCTGCTCACTGGACAATCAATCATCACCATCGCCTTTCTCAAATCAGCAGGTAGGTAATCCAGCAAGCCATAATTAGAAAACAGCAGAGCAGAGGCTATAGTAATGCAAAGTGATGGAGTTGTGAAAATGGAAACAGTAACTAACAACAGTGTGCATTTAGCTGTTTGCCCAGGGTTCCACTATCATTACAAAAGTAAAATGATTTCATTACCATAATAAGCATTACTTTAACCTAGGCTGTTTATACCATAATCCCGGCTGTTTGACAAAGCTATGGTACAGCCAGCCCTTTTTATTTCTAGCCAATTTCCACAAGTACTTTAGTTAAATTTATAAAACCGCAAACCTGTTTTTTTTTTAAGTATTGTCCTATTATTGCATACTCTGTTATAAATTTACTTATATCATCACAAAATCAAACACTTGAAAAACAAGCATACATGATCAATGAACAGGTAGCATAGCTTTATGAGATATAGGAAACTATGCAACGTAGAGAATCAATACACACCAGGTAAGAGTATAAAGAAATCCTGTTAGGGATCCGATTACTTTATTATTTGTAGTGAGACATGCAAAAATTGGGTAATAGGACAGTCCAACTTCAATAGCTCCCACTAAAAGGCCAAGTGCTAGAAAATAAATAGAAACAGGGTAAATATCTGGGCAAAGATGCAAAAACATCCTACACTACAATCAAGAGCAATAATAATGACATCAATAAAATATTACTGTAAAAAGATATTTAGTTGTAAGGTTATAATATTTTATATTGTATATAATGTATAATTTTTCCTAATATTATGGGGAAAATCTTGTTACAAGAGGGCTGACTTTTTCTTTCCGTTACCCTACTCTTCAACATCACATGCTAGAATCCACTAAGCCTAAGGCCCCTTTTACACATGCAGACCGTTAATTTCATCGGTTCAGTCACTTTTTTTAAAGCAAAAAAGGATGAAGTTTACATCAATTTGTCATCAGTTTTTCATCCATTTTTACATCAGTTTTTTACATCTGCCAGCTAGAGCCCTTAACCCCTTGAGTCCACAAGCCATTCATTCATGCAAAAATGGACCGTTTACATCCGTTTTTCGTCCGATCTGTTTTTGTAATTGAAGAAAAATAGGGCTTTGTTCCGTTCCAAAAAACAGATGTTGACGGAAGAGGATGTAAACGGATGTAAATGGATGATCATCCATTTACATCAGTTTTTCCATTGACGTTACTTTATATTGCAGGAATTGAACAATCACAGGAATAAGGTAGTTTACAGAAATGGAACCACATTAGTTGTAGGTTACACACTTATTTAAGCAGAAAGGTAATATTCATCACCAAGGAACTTTTTCAGCAGCAATATAATATGGTCTTGCAGACCACAGAATGCCTGAGAACATTTCCCTTGTAGGAGGTATCGAGAACACTGGGTTCTCCTGAGAGCTCCAAAATCCTTGCAATTTGGCCAGCTGACGGAGGGAGACAGTTCCAAGATGCTGGTAGAAGACATACTCTGAAAAGGGAGCCTTTTCTTTCCCATCCAGGGTAGGTGGCAGGTATGTGACAGGGTAGTCCTCATGTCCTCCATGTTTCCCTCCACGTTGGGTGCCAAAATATGTAGGGTAGGCGGCAGGTCATGTGACAGGGTGGTCATCACATTCTCCATGTTTCCCTCCTCATTGGGCACCAAGCAAGGGTCACACGAGAGGCCTACCCCAGGGTGGGTTCTTCTGGGCTACGCTAACCACTTTGTACAGGGTCATTATCATACACATGGTGTACCTTTACTTTATTTCACAGAGAAAGTAAGAAATTACTTTATATCCCCATCCACCCTTCCCTAGAATCTATGTTCCTTCATATTTATGCATGTCCTTCTTCTGCATTGCCATTTGGGTAAAGTTGATTTCAATGACATAACAGTGTACCTGCAGTATGTTGTGTCTGCTGCCAATTTCACTACTATTCCTTGCCACTTCTTACCATTGGCTCACTTGCTTAAGTTGTGGCTCTTGAATGGCATTACTTTTGCAGATAATACCAGACAATTATTGGTTAAAGTCGTGGTTGTTTTTATAGTGTGGATCAGTGTGGCTTGTTCAAACTGGGTAAGATAACTGACAAAGTAAATCAAAATAACTGCATTCAGTAAAACTCCTACCTTTTGCCCATGGTGGCACACCTGGTGGCAGGTATTCCTCAGAAAACAGTGACATTACTTTATTTGCGATTGCCCCAAAGGCAAAGCCAAATGTCCATCTATTTTTAAAGGTCCCTATAAGATCTAGAGGACTGACGACACAGAAGCAGTGGATTAGAGGAGCATTGGCACTAAAAGAATACATGCAAAGTAAAAGACTACATGACGGCTTCTGCTGACACTATTAGGGACTTTGTCGACAGGCTTTGGGCTTCTGTCAATGGCATTGTTGGGTACATTTGACCTGTAGCTGACCTCTTTCTGACATGCTTCATGTGGCTTTTGCATTGCCACAGACTTGTGTGGAGATGTAATACTCATTTGAGCAAAAGACCATCCACGTAGTCCCTTATTGTGTTTTAGTGTGTTGTTACAGAAAATCTGAAATATACAGGGTACCATAATTGCCTACCAAAGTAATTGAAAGCAAAACATAAGTGAAAATTCATTCTATCAGTTTGACTGGTGTTAAAATCATTTTCAAACTTAAAGTGGATGTAAACCCTCACATATACCCAGTGAAGTGAACAGCCTCAGATGATACGCAGGGCAGTGCTGTGTTTTGGCCTAGGCCAACAAGGCCCAGGCCTAGGGCGGCACTTTGTGGGGGGCGGCAAAGAGCCGCCCCCCCCCCACAAAAACGGCACCCGCTCTCCTCCCGCACAGCAGGGCACATCAAGAGAGTACAGCTTGGGAGTGCAGTGGCCTCGCGGCTGCAGATGGGGCCAGGAAGCAGTTAAATCAGGAGCTGTCAAGCCGCCCCTGTAAAGCTGTGATTCTCTCTCTCTGATGTGGCCAATCATGGGGAGGGAAACAGCAGGGAGGAAGCTGGGCGGCGGCACGGCAAAATCAATTAGAGCCGCTCTCTCTCTTTCTTCTCTCTTCTCCGTTCAGCTGACAGAAAGGGGAGGGGGGGCGAGCGGGGGAGTTCTCTGGTAAATTGAGCAGCGCTGTGACAGGGAGAGGAGAGATGCGGGCTGTCTGTGTATCTCCCCCGCTCGCCCCCCCTCCTCTTTCTGTCAGCCGAAGAGAGAAGAGAGATCGGCTCTAATTGGTTTCACCGTGCCGCTGCCCAGCTTCCTAACTGCTGTTTCTCACCCCATACTTGGCCACAGCAGAGGGCCAATCAGAAGACTCTGGGGGCATCATGGGAAGAGTAATCCCTGAAGAATGGCAGCCCTGTGTGTCCACAGCACAGACATCATGCTACAGCCCCCAGCATGCATGCACTCTGGGGGGGGGGGTTACAGGAGGAGAAAAAGAGAGTACTGTGCTGGGGGAAGCCAGATAGGGAGCCACACTGTACCCGCACCACCAGAGAGCCACGCTGTACCCGCACCACCAGAGAGCCACGCTGTACCCGCACCACCAGAGAGCCACGCTGTACCCCCACCACCAGAGAGCCACGCTGTACCCACACCACCAGAAAGCCACGCTGTACCCGCACCACCAGAAAGCCACGCTGTACCCGCACCACCAGAAAGCCACGCTGTACCCGCACCACCAGAAAGCCACGTTGTTCCCGCACCACCAGAGAGACGTTGTTCCCGCACCACCAGAAAGCCACGCTGTATCCGCACCACCAGAACCATGCTGTACCCGCACCACCAGAAAGCCACGCTGTACCCGCACCACCAGAAAGCCACGCTGTATCTGCACCACCAGAGCCATGCTGTACCCGCACCACCAGAGCCACACTGTACCCGCACCACCAGAGAGCCACGCTGTACCCGCACCACCAGAGCCAAGCTGTACCCGCACCACCAGAGCCAAGCTGTACCCACACCACTAGAGCCATGCTGTACCCACACCACCAGAGAGCCACGCTGTACCCGCACCACCAGAGAGGGAGCCACGTACCACCAGAGAGAGCCACGCTGTTCCCGCACCACCAGAGAGCCACGTTGTTCCCGCACCACCAGAGAGACGTTGTTCCCGCAACACCAGAGAGCCACACTGTACCCGCACCACCAGAGGGGGAGAAAGATGAAGCCACTGCCAGGGTAGAGATGTTACACTACTGACTAGAGTTGACCTGGGCAACCCAGAGTGAGTGAACGTCCAGCCGGAGGGATCACTGTTGCAGTTTCACCGGGTCTGGTAAGAGAGCCTGTTGGCCATTATCCATTACTGTTCCCAGGTTCTGAGCCATTAGGAAGTACCTAACCTGATATCCTCTAGGCCAACCCTAGTGACGCCACTGTCCCAGAGCCCACAACAAGTTACGGCACTGAGTTTCGGTAACTGGCCAGACAGGGATGCGCCAGCGTGGGCACCCAGGACATCTGCCGCCCGGAGTCCCACAAGCGGCGATGGGCTTTCAGTAGCAGCCCACACCTCTCTCCCCACTGTCAGCCACACACACTCAGTACACAGGAGGAGGAGGAGCCACAGAGGAGGGACACGACTTCAGTGCAAGAACCTCCCAAAGCACCCAGCACATATCCCCTTACCCCCAAATGAAAAGATGCTGTATCGCTCACTGTCCTCCTCCCGCGGCGTCCCTTTGTCCTCTTCCCGTGGCGTCCCTCTGTCCTCCCATGAAGATGACAGGGCGGATCTTAAAAAGGAAGGGGTGTGGCCTTGACAGGAAGGGGTGGGTCATAGTTAAATTAGGGGGGTGCGCGAGCTTAGTCAGGCCTAGGGCAGCACAAAACCTAAATACACCACTGACGCAGGGATGAAACAAATCTCCCTATATACGTTTACTTGTATATCTGCTGTCTTCAGCTTTATATATTCTTTAGAAAGTGCACATCGTGTTAGAGATTTTCTCTTCCTGTTCGGCAGTGGGTGTGGAGTCTGGGCATACAGCCAAGACAGCTGATTGGATGAAAGGCAAACACCCCTCTCCTCAGAGACTTGCAGAGCTGTTTTGTGAATAGTTCAGCTCTCTGCTAATCTATTTATAGCAACCTCCCACAACACAAATTTCAGACTGGTTTTATCTCAGTTGACGGAGAGCTTGTCAGAAGTTATCATGCTGATAACAGAAGAACGGAGTGGGAGAAAGCCACGGGACTTAGTGCTTTGAAGAGAGATATGAAAACACTGCAGATAGACCTGCCCAGCTCAAATTTGAATTGGGTTTACATCCACTTTAATGCTATAAGCTAATGTCTCCAGTAGAAGGTCCCCCGGTATCAGCAACAAATTTATGCATGTCAGCCTCTGCTACCATGGACTTAGCTAATATGTCTTTCCAATGTCGTCACATTAAAAAGGTAAGAACGTAATCATAGCTATCATTGTAAGGGAGTAAAAAAATGGTTCCAGGTTGTGAGCCATCTTGTATCACCATTTAAAGCTGGACTGCAGGTTGATATAAATAACTGTTTAAAGTGGAACTAAATTGCTCAGGGGGAGTTAGTTCCACTTTAACATTCAATACTATCTATTTTTAATTTTTTTTTTTAAATTGTTAGCCACGTCCCCTCCACCATTCTGACCTAGGCCAGAATGTCATGTACCTGGTCCTGCAGCCTCCTGGGATACTTACATCACATCTTCCAGGAGGCTGCAGGTTCGGCACACAGAGCAGCCGGGATAGGTCCAGGGCAGTCCAAAGGGTGGGCCGGGGGCGGGTCCAGTGTGTCATCAGAGCTAGCTGCCTACACCCAGAAGAGGCAGCCAGCTGAAGAGGACAAAGGTGGCAGCTCAGGACCTTCGGTGTGGCATCTGAGCAGTGGAAAAATGCTGGATTCACTGTGCAGGTGAGCACGTGCTTGAAGAGCACTACAGCACTATAAGTAAGTGGGGGAAAAAAACACAAGGGGGTGGGGGGAGTTGAGTACATTTCTTTACTAATAAGTAAATATATTTTTACATACAGCTCGCACAAAATCTGAATCTTGTTATCACCCGCTTACCTCCCCTGCAGAACAGCACTTCAAGTGGAAAGTAAACTCTCTCAATCAACATTGAAGTGGTTGTAAGGGCTGAAGGCTTTTTACCCTCATGCATTTTACACATGAAGGTAAAAAACCTTCAGTGTGCAGCATTCCCCCCAACCCCCATTGCCTCCCGCTACTGTCAATCACAGCCAGTGAGCCAATAAGGAGATGGGGGGCGGGGCAAGCCACACTCCATGTGTGAATGAACACACAGAACAGCTGCTTGCTAGGGGGGCACTTGGCAAGAGGGAGGGGCCAGGATTGGGGCTGTCTGGTGCACAGAGCCGGTAAGTATGACATGTTTGTTATTTTAGGCCAAAATGATGTCATACATCCCAGGAGTCTTCATGGGATTTTTTTTCTTTTTACTTTCATCTGGATGAGAGAAGAGCTTTCTTAGCTAAGCACACCCTCCTGCCAGCATGCATGAGCTAAGGACAGATGGATTCCAGGCAGTAAATGCTACATTAATTTTCTGGATAATACTAGAAATGCTAGGGGGTGTTTTTCAAAGTGATTTCTGAATAAAATAAAACATAGAGACATGGGTGGATGAGTGAGTTTGCTGTGAATATTAAAAATTAATTAAACAGAGATTTCAGCTTGTGGTGCTCAGATACAGTTTATCTCCGCTTTTAAATTGGGAGAGGGAAGGGTAACACTAAATGCCAATCTGGCTGCAATGCTCCATGTACCGTGGAACATGGTGACAGTAGGAGAGAGCAGAGTGAGCACATATGATGACTTATTAGTGCGATGTGACCATAATATTGCTTACCTCTAACAAAGAAAGTGCTGTCCCCTCCTGATTGTGCTATATAGTAGGAGTATATGTAAAAATTGGCTGGACATGATTGCATATACCAACTGTGTGTTTAGATGTTTGCCTGGAGTTTAGCCCTAAATCAGGAGTGAATTCTTTAACACAAAGATAGCAACAGAGAACTGTACTTTGCAATCTCTCCCTTTCTTCCTATTATGGAGCTTTGGGTGCACTTCCTCTTACAATAGTTTATCAAATAGATCATAAATAAAAACTTAATGCTGGGACTAGAGAAATGAGTTTAAAACATAAATGGCATGTGTCTTCTGTAAATTATTGCCATGCATTATAATTGGCTACAAAAAACGTTCCTGTAATTTAAGCACAGAAGGTGAATGACAGTAAATATTTCCTTATCGTTGTTATTTTCAGCTGTCATATATTACATTTTGCAGGTTTTTAAAGGGATAGGAGATTTATCAGTTGGAACTGAAGAAAATAATTTAGGCAGAAATGCAGTGATACATTGTCAAAACCATTGCAGGTTAGGCCACTGGTCATATTTGTAGTAGAGTTGAAAGCTCTTGTATGGGAAATATGTTGTATGTACTTACATTACAAATCCAAACCTTCTATCAAGTAATTGTATTTTATCATCGAATCGCGTCCTATTAATGCGTCTCTCCAGAAAGGAAAGTGCCAGTATTATTAGAACCTTTAAAAAGGAAAACATGATTTGGCTTTCACATAATACATTTAGAAGCAACCAATATTTTTTTAAAGAAATTAAGAGGATACACCAGCGCTATGGAGATGTGCTAAATTTTGCCGCAATTTGCATTTTGCTTTTGTGTTTTTTTTTCTTACATTCACTGTATATAGCCGGTTGCTAAGAAGTGGGCCAAGAAGCCTGCCACCACGTCCTTAACAACCGATGAGTCATCAGCTGTCATGTAATGTCAGCTGAATGTAAAAAAAAGAATTGCTGGCAAAAAAAAGTGTGAAAAAATACAGTGTGGGGTCCCCTCTCAGGTATATACCAGGCCCTTCCTGTCTGGTATGGATTTTGAGGGGACACCCCCACGCCAAAATGTAAAAAAAAAAATGGCATGGGCACCCCCAAAAATCCCTACCAGACCCTATGCAGCCCAGCAGATCAGGAAAGGGTGGGAACAAGCGACCTGAACCATACCAGGCCGCATGCCCTCAAACATGGGGCATGTTGATGGGGACAAGGGCCTCTTCCCACAGCCCTAGCCAGTGGTTGTGGGGGTTTTTCGGGCGGGGGGCTTATCAGAACCCTGACACCCCCTTTAAGAAGGGGTCCCCCAGATCCCAGTACCCCCCCGTGTGAATGAGCATGGGGTACATTGTACCCCTACCCATTCATCACAAAAGTAGTGTAGCGTGATAAAAGACAAGACAATTTTTGACACGTCCTTTATTAAAGATGTCTTTTTCCCCTGTCTTCTTCTTCCTCCGATCTTCTTCTTCTTTCTCCAGTCTTCTTCGTCCGGTGTTCTTCTTCCTTCCTCCAATCTGTCCGCTTCGATGTCGGACATTTCTTATATAACTATGGGGTGGCTGACGTCATCCAGAAAACCCGCCATCTTGTGACGTCACCGCCCGGGGCTTGATGGATCTGTGATGTCAAAGGGGGTGGGTTCTCTGGATGACGCCATCCGATGGCCACACTTCATAGTTATATAAGAAATGTGCGACATCGGAGCGGACAGATCGGCGGGACGCAGCATCAAAAGAGGGTAGTTTTTTCATTTTTAGCGAGTTGGCGGTGGAGGAAGAAGAAGACCGGAGAAAGAAGAAGAAGATCGGAGGAAGAAGCGGGGGAAGAAAAAGACATTTTTAATAAATAACTTGTAAAAAACTTACCCCATACTCATTCACATAGGGGGAGCTGGGATCAGGGGATTCTGATAAGCCCCCTGCCTGCAAAACCCCACAACCACTGGCCAGGGTTGTGGGGAAGAGGCCCTTGTCCCCATCAACATGGGGACAAGGGGCTTTTAGATGGGAGCCCCCCTGCCCCAAAGCACTTCCCCATGTTGAGGGCATGTGGCCCGGTATGGTTCGGGGGGGCGCTCACTGGTCCCCTCCCTTTCCTGACCTGCCAGGCTCCATGCTCGGATAAGAATCTGGTATGGATTTTGGGGGGCCCCACGTCATTTAAAAAAAATATTTTGACGTGGGTGTGACCCTTCCAAATCCATACCAGACCGAAGAGTCTGGTATGGTTTTTGGGGGGGGGGCCCGCGCCGATTTTTTCATGAATTTTTTTAGCTGGAAAGCTTGATGACAGCTGATGAATCAATGGTTGTTAAGGATGCTGTGGCCGGCTTCCCAGCCTGATCCTTAGCAACCAGCAACCAGTGAATGTAAAGTCAAAATAAAGAAACAAAAAAAAAACACAAATCGCAAAACGCAAATCTAGGCAAAATCATAGAAAAATCGTGGTAAAAACACAGTGCTTGCATTTTGGATGTGGGTTAATTGAAGTCCATTACATACAAAATGATGCATGCTGTGGGAAATAAAGTCCCTGACCCTTTGCAAAAACGCAGAGGCTCAAAAATGCTTCATGTGAACATGTTCCATAGGAACCCATGTTAAAATATAATGTCCTGCAATTCTGCAAAAAGCATGAAAAAACACATTGGTGTGAATGGAGCATAATTCTATCTTTTCTTTAATATCTGTCTATGCTCAAAGATTACGATGGGGTTGCTGTCACATTGAGAACAAATGCTTAGTTTACTCTGTTGTTCTTTGTATCATGCCAAAAGCTAAATGAAAAGCAGATTCAAAAAACATGCTTGTGAGCATATTTTCTCACCTACGTCAGCCATACATAGATTGGTATATCTACTTCTGTACAACCACAGTACCCATACATGGATCAAAATTTGGGCTGCCCCTGCTGAACAGGCCGAATTTTGATCTATGTATGGGCTCTGTGGTTGTACAGAAGTCAATATACCGACCGTCTTCTGTACAATCGCCCTGTCTGGGTTCTCCTGCTCAATCAGTACTGCAGGCTATAAACTGGTTAAATAAATAAAAAAAGACACGCTCAACTATGGGCTGCTTTAGTTTTGCATTTATATATTCCAATAGGGTTCTCAGGTCCCCAGATAAACTGTAAATTATTTTTCTCTTTTCAATGAGAGGTGGTTTTGATGCAGTCTTCTTTCTTTTTCTAAACGTAAATGGCTCTGTTCTTCGTAACAAATAACGATTGCTGAGACCACCTAATAAGCTATATATTGAGTAACCACTAAAATATTGGATGCAAAATTACTTTATCCTGTTAATGTAGTATAATTCTTAATTTTTACAACCTCAAATACTCACTGATGGGATAATAGAATAATGCAAAAATAAATCCATATCGATTCGAGGGTTACAGGTGCCATTTTCCAGGATATTTCTGTGAAAACAGTTGTAATATTATTGTATTATTATGTTATCAGTCATCTTTAGATTACAAATATAACACCGTCATAGCAAACATTTATTCAAGCGATATAATAGACAGACAAGGACACAGAGTGTGCTGTAAATCAGGGGAGATATGGGCATGCTCAGTGACTTCATTCTAAAGAACAAAATGGATTACAACAATACTAAGCAAGTAAGGAGATATCTACAAGCAATGTTCATTAGGGCTTTTTATGCTGATTTACATGGGACAAAGTTGTGGGGGGAGAGTTTACAACCACTCTAAAGATCTGCATTTAAAGGTGGGAAAAAAATGATGCTTTCAGGAATTGTCAGTTCTGTGGGTCTAATTAGTTTGTTAATGAGAGTCCTTGGAAAACATAGTCAAACGTGTTTAACCTGATGCAAATGCTCAAATATTCACTCATTCCAAAAATGGTGCTTTGAAGGGGATCCCTTTAGCGCACAACACATTGGGGTTTATTTACTAAAAACAAATAGACTGTGCACTTTGCAAAGTGCAGTTGCTCCAAAGCTTAGTAAGTTAGGTGAAGATTCACTTTACAAAGAATACCCAATCACATACAAGCAAAATAAAAAAAAAACAGCCTTTTTGATTGCACATGAGTGGATGAATGGAAGTCATCAGAGCTTTTGCTTAATTACTAAGCTTTGGAGCAATTGCACTTTGCAAAGTGCACAGTCTAGTTACCATTAGTAAATCAACCCCACTGGATCTTGAATCTTGGATCTTGAAGAAGGACTAAAGCAATAGAAGATCACGCCAGGTTCCACTCTTGTTAGCTAACTCAGTGGGCACGAGATCATCAAAAGAGGACAACTGAACAGTACAAATGTTGTCTGGTCTGACAATATGCTGCAACATACAGATGATAGGATCAGAACCAGAGACGTGGAGTCACAGGAGGCAGGTGAGGCAGAGCCCGCAGAGACCCAAAATTTGGGGGGTAGGTAGCCTAAGTCCTACCCCACCACTCGTGGCCCCTATGACCTATGGTTCCGGAGATACGGGGATCCTTGCGCATGCCAATATAAGTCGTTGCGCACATCGCACATGGCATTACAGCGGGAGAGAGCGTCGTGTCAACATTGGAAGAAGAGGGAAGAAGATGACGGAGAAGACCGGGCCACCGCTAGCAAAAGAGCGGCAAAAGAGCAGAAGATAGCGGAGGAACCCGGCAGAAGAACTGGAGAGCGGGAGAAGATCCGGGCACCTGGAGAAGAGGCCGGAGAGCGGGAGAAGAACTGGACACCTGGAGAAGAAGCCAGAGAGAGCGGAGAAGTCGGAAGAGACCCTCGAAATCAGAAGAAGACCCCTGGAGCTGCCTAATAAATTACTTTAAAAACCTGTCTAGTGTTTTTTTATTGACACTTTTTTCCCCAGGTGAATGAGTAGGGGTACAATGTACCCCTACTCATTCACATAGGGTGGAGGCCTGGGATCTGGGGGCCCCCTTATTAAAGGGGGCTTCCGGATTCCGATAAGCCCTCCACCTGCAGACCCCGAAAACCAAAAGCCAGGGTTGTCAGGAAGAGGCCCTTGTCCTCATCAACATGGGGACAAGGTGCTTTGGGGTGGGGGGGCCGCAGGGCGCCCTCCTGCCCCAAAGCGCCCACCCCTCATGTTGAGGGCATGCGGCCTGGTACGGTTCGGGAAGGGGGGGGCGCTCGCTCATCCCCACCCCCTTTCCTGACCGGCCGGGCTGCATGCTCGGATAAGGGTCTGGTATGGACTTTGGGGGGGACACCCACACCGTTTTTTCGGTGTAGGGGGTTCCCCTTAAAATCCATACCAAACCTAAGGGCCTGGTATGCTCCTGGAGGGTAACCCATGCTGTTTTTTTATTTAAAATTTGGCGTGGAGTTCCCCCTCATGATTCATACCAAACACCTGTCGGCAATGCTTGTCGCTCATCGCGAAAGGAAAAAACACATTTTTCCTTTCCCAATGAGCGAGCCAGCTCAGCGCTGGCTCCCGCGACGGGGCTTGCAGGTGTCAAATCTCGCCAATAAGAGCGGTGAGATTGACACAATATCGCGGTCACCTACTGTACAAACACGCATGCTCAGAACCAATGCAAAAGATCAGACAACAATACAGAAGTTGACCAAAGGGTGGTGGTAAAGAGCTGAAAAATAACGTGATTTGGTGAAAGTTGGCTGAAAAAGTCCTGCCGTGTGTATGCTTAATTAGTTCACGGCCAACGCCCTTTGTACAAAAATCCACAGGAAAGTTTGTACAAAGTCCTATCGTGTGTATGATGCTTAAGAGTTACCCACAATTCCAAGTCTTTCTCACACAGTTAAGAGGGAGAATGAGAATCTTCTGCTGCTGAAAAGGTACAAGCTAAATCATATATTATTATGCTATATGTTATAACATAATAATTTATCATTTATCTATTTACTGTGAAATTACTGGTTTGAGTTATAACTTCAAACTTCAGTAATTTCTCCGTTAAGCCACCTACAGTTTTTGAAAACATAGTAAATTACCTTAAAAACAATATATAATAATTATTTGTACATTACTTACTTATGGTAATTAACCCCTTGCCACCCAGGCCAATTCTGACACTTCTCTCCTACATGTAAAAATCATAATTTTTTTGCTAGAAAATTACTCAGAACCCCCAAACATTATATATATTGTTTTAGCAGACACCCTAGGGAATAAAATGGCCGTTGTTGCTATTTTTTATGTTACAAGGTATTTGCGCATCAATTTTTCAAACGCGTTTTTTTGCGGAAAAAAACTTTCATGAATATAAAAAAAAACACTAAAGATAACCCAATTGTTTTGTATAATGTGAAAGATGATGTTACACTGAGTAAATAGATACCTAACATGTCACGCTTTAAAATTGCGCACACTCGTAGAATGGCGCCAAACTTCAGTACTTATAAATCTCCATAGGTGATGCTTTACATTTTTTTGCAGATTACATGTTTAGAAGTTACAGAGGAGGTCTAGTGCTAGAATTATTGCTCTCGCTCTAACGGTTGCGGCGTATGTAACCTGTGTGTATCTGGCTCTGATACTAGCCAGTGCCTCACCAGCCACTCACCTCACCGCACGTCCCTGCTCAGAACATGACATATACTGCATGAATCCTTGGATCCATTCAGTCTATAAGCTGTTCAGCCTGATGCGGTAACATACAGATAGTAGGATCAGAATGTGACATATGTGTCATAAAATAAACTACGTTGTAACTACAGATAGTAACTACAGATAATATAGCTGAATTCTTGCACTTTAACTGCCTTCTTGTACAAATATTGTTAGGCTATCAATGTCAGTTATGATTATTCGTGTTCTCTATTGTTTATCTATGTTAAGTAAACATTTATTTTTCTGGTACATACAATTTCATGGACTAACACACTGAGCAGCCATTCTCAACCAGGGTTCCTCCAAAGGATTCTATAGGGTTGCACCAATACTGATATTGGTGCAGATACTAAACATTTGCACGAGTAATTGTATCGGCTGCTCCGATACCTAAAACAATACCTTTTTCGTGCAGTGAGATTTGAGCCCATACAACATGGACTTAAATCACATTGAAAATCTGTGGAATGACTTGAAGACTAGTCCAAAAATGGTCCCCATCAAATTTAACTGAACTTGAGCAGTTCTGAAAAGAAAAGTGGCAAATATTGCAGTCTAGATGTGCAAAGTTAGTAGAGACATATCCCAACAGGCTGTAATTAAAGTAAAAGATGGTTCAACAAAATTCTGACACAGGGGGCAATCCCCAACTCATTGATTCTGTTTTTTTTTTTTTTTTACCTTGTCAAAAGAAGTTTATTGAGTATACAATGTTATAAAGATACATAAAGATACATAAAGTAAGTTTACAAGGATCTATAAAGTAAGCTCATTGTTTTACAGTAGGGTTTATATAGGTAAATATCATTCAAATATTAAACATTGGGTTCACGTAAACCTAAATTAAAGATATATATCATTTCCTTAGTTACTTTTGTAGGTATTTAAATGATTTATACCTACTATACATATTGTTTACAAGTAGAGTGTATATAGGTCAAATAAATTCTGATAATGAGCTTTAATCGTAAGGTGGAGAAAAGGAAAGAGAAAGAAGAAAAAGGGTTGAAAGGTAGAGGTATGGTCCACAAGGTTGTCCCGCTCATCAGTTTATTATTCTTTTTAGTTCTCTTTGAAGCCTTAGAATGGGTGTCTCTGTAAGTCATTAAAATCCGTTACCATGGCAACAGGACAGAGTCATTGAAATTTGACAGGAACTGTTGTTTTATCTAAGGATGCCAAAGTTTTTCAAATTTTGGAATTTGATTTTGATCGATGGCTACCATCTTAGCATGGGACATTGTATTATTCATTCTGTGAATTGTTTCTGCTAGTACCAATGTAGGAGATTTCCATGCCTTGGCCACTGTTTGTTTTGCAGCCGTTATTAGTTGGATCATAAGTTTGAATTGAGAGAGTGTTAACCATTCCGGTTTTAGATTAAGTAAAGTTAAATATGGATCTGGTTGTATTATTTTTTTAAATATTTTAGATGCAATCACGAAGACTTCCTTCCAGAAGGTTTGGATTACTGGGCACGTCCACCATATGTGTAAATATGTGCCTATTTCTGGGCATCCTCGAAAACAAAGATTTGAGGTATTAGGTGAATATTTTGCCACTCTAGCGGGTACAAGGTACCAGCGAGTTAGGACTTTATAATTTGTCTCCAGTGCTAAGATGTTGGGTGAAGATGACTTAGATGTGAGCCATATATTAGACCAGTCCGTATCTTCTAAAGTTCGTCCCAGGTCCTCCTCCCACCTCTGAACGTAAGAGGGTCTATTAAGATTTGCTACTCCATATAATTGATTATAAAGTAATGAAATTGTACCTTTAGCAAATGGATCTTTTGTACAGATTGATTCAAAAATGGATAATTGGGATAATGGTGTATCCCCCTTTAGGAATGGTGTATAGAAATTTTTGATTTGGAGATATCTAAAAATCTCAGAGTTTGGTAGATCATATTTTTCTCTAAGCGATGGGAATGAAAGGAAAGATTTAGATGCTATGAAGTCATTTAGTGTCTGAATGCCTGATGTTGTCCAAGCTTTAAAAGAATTTGGGTAGATCCATGCCGGATAAAAGGCTGGATTTCTGATAAAAGAAAGGAGAGGATTGTGTGGAGATTGTAACTGATATTTGGTTTTTAGTTTATCCCAGAGAGATAAGAAGTGTTTAGTTATGGGATTATGAATTTTAAAGCGGTCTTTAGGATCAAGCCATAATAAATTTGATATTAATAGAGGGTCATTTTCTGAAGCCTCTATAAATACCCATAATGGGATTTCCTGTTTTGCATGGTATTTGGACAGACTGGCCAAATGTGCTGCTCTGTAGTAGTTAGTAAAATTAGGGTATCCCAGCCCTCCTTTATTTTTGGGAAGATGTAGTGTGTGTATAGGTATACGTGGTTTAGAAGAGCCCCATATAAACGAAGTTGCTCTTTTTTGTACTATTCTCAAAAAATAGGAAGGAATTGGAATAGGGAGGACTCTGAATAGATAAAGCAATTTGGGTAGAATAGTCATTTTGATTGCATTAATCTTCCCTATCCAGGATAAAGGAAGTTGTGACCATTGTTTTATTAGATTTGTGATCTGTCTTAATACAGGAGGGTAATTGGTTGAGAATAAGTCAGAATGAGATGCTGTTAAATGAATTCCAAGATATGGGATTGATTTTTCTGCCCATGTGAATGGGAGTGCAGCCCTAGCCGGGATCAATTCCATGTTTGTGAGTGAAATATTAAGCACTAGGCATTTCTTAGGATTAATCATAAGGCCGGATAGGGCTGCAAATCCATCAAGAGCTGGTATTAAGTTAGGACCAGAGACCTGTGGTGATGATAGAAAAAGTAATATATCGTCTGCAAATATACATAATTTGTGTGTAATACCTCCTACTTCATTGCCAGTTATAGTTTGGTTTGTTCTGATGTATTGGGCCATGGGTTCGAGTATAAGGGCAAATAATAAGGGAGATAATGGGCAACCCTGTCGGGTACCTCTTTCGATATTAAAGGCTTCAGATTTGTATCCAGCATATTTTATATAGGCTTTGGGTTTATTATATAATGCTTTGATCCATGTTAAAAAGTGGGGTCCAAAACCCCATTTTTGTAATGAATATTGCATATATTGCCAGGATACTGTGTCAAATGCCCTCTTAATATCGAGAGATAGAAAACATAAAGGGATTTTCCGTTTTTTAGCAATATGTGCCAATAACACTGCCCTGCGTATATTATCGCCTGCCTGTCTATTTGGCATGAAGCCTACTTGATCTCTATGTATTAATTTTCCTATAATGCTATTGAGGCGTTTTGCTATTATTTTTGCTAATAATTTAATATCGAGGTTTAACAGAGAGATAGGCCGATAATTCACACAGGAAGTATCATCAGAAAGGGGTTTTGGGATCATACAAACAATTGCCATTAGTGTTTCTTGCCGAAAAGAATGTCCATCTAGAAGTTTGTTAAAAGTTTCAGTGAGAATGGGAGAGAGTATTTCTGAGAATGTTTTATAGTATAAAGCCGAGTAGCCGTCTGGGCCTGGTCTTTTGTTAAGTTTTAGGTCTTTTATGGCGTTAGCAACTTCATCTATAGTTATAGGCTCATCCAAACTGCTTTTTTGATTCTGAGATAACTCAGGTAAGGTTATTTTTGAGAAGAAGGATTCAGCTTCTGTAGGATTAAATTCATTGTTTGTCTTGTATAAAGTTGCGAGATGTGAGTGAAATTTATGGACTATTTTAACTGGATTACAAGTGTAAACATTTTTTGATAATTTCAAACGTATTGGTTTGAAAGATTTGTTAATTGAATTTAATGCCCGAGCCAAATATGTACCTGGTTTGTTTGTATTCATGTAGGAATTGTGTTTGGAGCGTTTGAGGGATTTATCAACTGACTCAGTGAGAAATAGATCGTATTCCAATCTAGATTTTTCCAGATGAGATTTTGTACTCTGAGATGGATTATCTTGAAATGATATGTAGGCTGCATTAAAATTGAGTTCTAGTTTTTTTGCTAGATTTTTGCGTTCCCGTTTAAATAGTGCCATTTGTCTTTGTATTGTACCACGCAAGACAGGCTTATGAGCCTCCCACAGTGTTATTGGGGAGATGTCTGTTGTATTATTAATTGATATGTATTCCTTTAAAGCTTGTTCAATGGCCATCTGATGTAGTGGGTGTTTGAGCATTATGTCCGGTAAGTACCACGTTGGGTCATGCGCTTTTGGTATGGCTGAGGTTATAGTAGTGTATACTGCATTATGGTCAGACCACGGAATCGGAATTATATCTGATGCAATAATTTCTGGTATCATTCCTATTGTTAGAAAAATATGATCTATTCTGGTGAAGGTTTGATGAGGGTGCGAGAAATAAGTGAATTTCTTTTTCATTGGGTTACTTTTTTCTCCATGAATCTACCAGATTGTATTTGGAAAGAAGTTGAGAAAAAGGTAATCTAGAGGTTATTTTGGATGGTGTAATAGGTGATTTATCTAGAAATGGGAGGAGGACCTGGTTCGAATCCCCACACATTATCACTGTTCCTATTTTGTGTGTATTAATCACTTGTAATATATGTGAGAGGAATGGTGTAGGTTGTTTGTTAGGAGCGTAGTAGGAAATCACTGTGATTGCTGTATCCATTATATAACCCATGAGTATCAGGTATCTACCTTCTGGGTCTTTAATTTCTGATGATAAGGTGAATGGTGTGGATCGGTGAAATGCAATTAGAGTTCCCCTTTGCTTGGTACAGGCAGAAGCCGTGTAAATTTGTTGATAAAAAGGAGAAATATATTTTGGAGTAGAATCTTTGGTGAAGTGTGTTTCTTGGAGGCATACTATGTGAGCCTTCTTGTTATGGAAAGTACGGAAGGCTTTGGTCCTTTTTTGAGGGACATTTATTCCCTGAACATTCAGGGAAAGTATATTCAGTGGTGCCATGGCAATAGTTTTGACTTACTTTTTATTATGCAGAGCTGACTGCGCAGATCAACCTGTGTGGACTGAAGAGATGAATAGATAGAAAAGAAACCAGTGAATTCTGGAGTAAAGAGTAAACAAAAAACATATGAGATTAGATGATACATTGTATAAATTATTTTTTGCAAGTAATCACAATTTACCCGTGAAAGAGAATAAATATCTCTCTCAGGGGAATAAGTGCCTTCATCACACTCCCACATAATATGGTTGGGAGAATGAGGAGGGCTAATGGGGGTACACGGATCTTCCGCTTACAGGAGAGAAATGCTATGTCAAAAGACATCAAAATGATGTTTCATTAATTGGAGTGCAGAATATAGTTTTTGTTGAAATTATTTATTCCAGGGTGGTTGTATATGGTTAGTCTTGCCCTAGGCTAAATAATTCAGTTAGAAAGGTACTGTTAATAACTTTGGTATTGATGAAGATAGTTTGAATTATTTTGGGATTTTAACCCTTTTAGAGTAAACAATTACATATTTTATTCATATGCAACTGTTTAGATATGTTAACTCATAAAATTGAGGTTGTATTGCTTCAGATTAGAATAAACAAAAACATAATTCTAGGAACTAGTTAGGTAATAATATATTTGTTTTAAGAAAAGAAAGAAAAAGCTTCCATTACTTCTGGATTATTGAACATATTTGTCCTAAAAAGTAATAAATCTATTGTTATTACCTGATAATATATAACTGAACAAGAATTTCCTTATTTCACTTATATATTCTAAGGCTATATGAATCAGAAGCAATAAGAAATATAACTGGAATGTAACATGATCCCACACAGTGTGTGACTATCAGAATGCAGTTACATTCAGTTATAAATATAGGTTTTTTATAGAGAACCATCTCTTAGTATAATAAATGAAGAGATATCAGGAATTAGGATGTCAGTCCATTGAATCTTCTTGGTTCATGGATGATGTGGCATAACGGCCTCTTTTGTGAGAATGATGATTCCCATTTTGTTCTGAAATTTTCTGGGTGCTGCCTGAAGGTGAAGATGACGCCATTCTTCTGCGTGTGGGAGTGTTGCTGCTTGTGGGTTCTGTCAGATTTAATTTTAAAAGGGTTTGTTGTAGTTCATCTGCTGATCTGCTTCTGTAAATTGTACCTTGGTAGTTAAATCTGACTGAAAAGGGGAAGCCCCATTGATACATAATGTTGTGGCGTTGCAGTTCCATTAGTTGGGGTTTCATGGATCGTCTTTTAGTAATAGTAAGTTGGGATAGGTCAGCAAAAATTTGATAATTGTGTCCTTGAAAATTAAGTTCCTTTTTCTCTCTTGCAGCAATTAGTATTTGTTCTTTCGTTCTGTAATAATGAAATTTTGTGATTATATCACGTGGGGGTCCATCTTTCTTTTTGGCTGTGAGGGCTCTGTGTACTCTGTCCAGTTCTAAACGTTCAATAGGGATATCTGGCTTTAGTTCTTGTAATAGAGCAGTAATAGTAGATTGCAGGTCTGTCACAGTTTCAGGTATTCCCCTTATGCGCAAGTTTGAACGTCTGACTCTATTTTCGTAATCTTCGAGCTTAGTTTGAAGTATTAAATTCTCTTTTTTTAATTGTTCCAATTCTGTTATATTTTCTTGGGTTGTAATTTCAATTTCATCCATTTTTATTTCTAAGGCTGCGGTGCGGTTTCCCAGCTCTCTTATTTCTTTGGTTAGGCTTTTTGTTATTTGGTCTGAGGTTTGTTTTAAAGCCTTATGAAGCATCTTTTCAAATTGTAATAATATTACTGGGGATACTGAGGAGGCTTGTGGAGAAGTTTGTGAGAGGATTTGTTCTGTATCTGACTCAAATGGAGAGTCTTGCTGTGACATTTTCTGTCTGTGAGAGCGCCCCGATGCTGTATCTTGTGAGGTGACTGGAGCTGCTTCAGCTGCAGTGAGTGCCTGTGAGCTCTTTGTGAGGTGATTTTTATTTCTGCCACGGTTTCCTCCCAGTACCATATTTCCTGCCCAAACTTTCACAGTTTGTTCCCTGGGGCAAAAATGTTCAAATGGATACCTTTTGAGCCTGCAGGCTCCGCTTTGTCCTTCTCTTCTCTCCTCAGCGGTGTGGAGCTCTAACAATGCATGTCTGCTCTGCTAGGCTCCGCCTCCTGCCCCTTTTTTTTTTTATTTAACGTTGGTGTTATATTTTTCACTTGGATATTATAAATTGCATTATAAATTGAGTAAATACAGCTGGACAAAACAAAGACTGTGTCTGTCTTCATTTCAGGCTGCAAAGCAACAAAATTAGACGTTTTAAAGGGGGGTGATACTGTTCTATGCCAACTGTATAACCTCTCTGCAACAGAGCATAATCAGGTCTCTAGTCCTTCCAGACGGGGCTAGGCTGTGTGATAGAGATTTTTAAAACTCAGGACTGGATGAACAGAAATATAAATACTTTGATATGTAAACCATCTTTCTTATATGTATTTGATGAGCGCATTTAGCTGTTTACCTGGAATTCAGCTCTAAAGAGTTAGCCTACCCAAACCAAAAGTGAGATTTTGGTATTGGTGGAGGCTTTTACGCCAAATCTTTCACATACTTTTAACAGTGAGGTCTCACTACCACAATGCCCAACCCTGTTTGCATCTACCTGGGAGTTTTTAAAGTTCCTGCATTGCCCATGTAATGAAAAAATAAATAAAAAAATTGACAGGCTGAGTGTTAACCCATAAAAATGGCCGCAGCAGGTAAACAGATCTAGAATTCAACAAATTGTCAGGTAGTTTAACTCTTTAGCATCTATCAAATTCTGAAACATAAGTTTTGGGAGAACCTTTTCTTGCCTTTTCCAATGCTATGGGTGGTTTATTATACCTATACTATAATATTTTTGTTATTTTCTAATATATAGAGAATTATAGCAAACATTTTCAGTGGGATAGTACAATTACTCTCTTTCTGTGGCTGTTTGGATAAACTCAGCCACAGTAGTGTATTGCTTTCTATAGGTTGCCTGATTCAGTGAGGTTGCTTTATAAGGTTACATAGTCAGATTGAAAAGAGACAACAGAAGTCAATTGAGTTCAACCAACAGAAAAAAAACTAATAAATAGACAATTTCCATATACAGAATCCTATACCCACACTTGATCAAGAGGAAAACAAAAAAACCCTTATGAAGCATGGTCCAGTTCGTTCCTGGCCCGCTAAGGCAATCAGATATTCCCTGGATTAACAATCTTCAGTATAATTATTTAATGTTTATATTCAGTTATATTTTGTACATTTAGGAAAGAATTCAGCTTGTTTTTTTTTTAATCAACTTAGCTGGTTTTACTAAAGAAGTAGGTAGTAACTGGTTCAAAATATCCTAAAGTGGAACTTTTGTCAGAAAATGAAGTCCTGCTAGATCACCTTAGGCTGGCCCCTTTTGTAGATGTATATGTAAAACAGTAAAAATAAGTGCTTATACTGTTTAAAATCTGGTAATGCACTGTCTCACCCTGCTCTGCACATGCTCAGTTGCTCTCTATTTTCAGGCACCGTGCTACATATCAGAGCCACTAGAGGCTGATCTGCTGACAGCCTAAAAATTTACTGGTGCTCAGGGGCTCTGGGCAATTTATAGCACTCACTAATTTTGGTAGCATAATTATTAAGGTTGAATTCCTTCCTAAAGAACATTATTGTTTATCAAGTTGTTATGAATAAAGTTCCAGTTTAAGGGTTCAAGACAAAACCGGAGAAAATTCCCACCCTAACTCACCAACCAGTCTGCTTACCAACCGAATTAACCTGTTTTACAATATGCGTTAAAACAGGGATTTAGTTAGCACACATTTTCAAACACACGCGTAAGCTGCAGTGCCCCATTCACGGCACCCTGTATTACCTGCAGTCCTAACCCTTGTAAGTTTATTAGAGTCTTCAACAGTGGGAGCATATGCATTCTAATGAATAGATAGGGGGAGGTGTGCCTGGAGGTAGCCCAGTCCTCCTTAAAGGCACAGGGGCACACTGGACACCCAGCACAAAGCACAATGGGAGCAAAGGTGTCCAGTGTGTCCCCTCACCAATATTTACACCAGTAACAAACAAAATGGCCCCTGCCCCCATCTATAACTGGCCTTCACAGCAAGGAGCACATGGAAGGGCAATGCATGCAAGACAAAACCAGAGAAAATTCCCAGCTCAACTCACCAACCAGTCTTCTTACCAACCGAAAAAAACAGTATGCATTAAAACAGGGGTTTAGTTAGCACACATTTGCAAGCTGCAGGGCCCCTTCACGGCACCCTGTATTACCTGCACTCCTAACCCTTGTAAATTTATGAGAGTCTCCAACAGTGGGAGCACATGCATTCTAATGGATGGATGGGGGCAGGTGGGGCCTGGAGGTAGCCCAGTCCTCCTTAACCACTTCCATACAGGGCATTTTCACCCCCTTCCTGCCCAAGCCAATTTTCAGCTTTTAGCGCTGTCACACTTTGAATAACAATTGCGCGGTCATACTACACTGTACCCAAATTAAATTTTTATCATTTTTTCCCCACTAATAGAGCTTTCTTTTGGTGGTATTTGATCACCCCTGCGGTTTTTATTTCTTGCGCTATAAACAAAACAAGAGTGACAAGTTTGAAAAAAACACAATTTTTTTACTTTTTGCTATAATAAATATCCAATTTTTTTAAACAAATGTTTTCCTCAGTTTAGGCCGATACGTATTCTTCTACATATTTTTGGTAAAAAATATCGCATTAAGCATATATTTATTGGTTTGCGCAAAAGTTATAGCTTCTACAAAATAAGGGGATAGATTTATAGCATTTTTATTATTATTTTTTTTTACTAGTAATGGCGGCGATCTGCAATTTTTATCGTGACTGCGATATTGCGGCGGACACATCGGACAATTTTGACACATTTTTGGGACCATTCACATTTATACAGCGATCCGTGCTATAAAAATGCATTGATTACTGTGTAAATGTGACTGGCAATGAAGGGGTTAACCAGGAGGGGGCGCTGTAGGGTTAAATGTGTTCCTAAGGAGTGATTCTAACTG
Organism: Aquarana catesbeiana; assembly: GCF_042186555.1. Lineage (NCBI taxonomy): Eukaryota > Metazoa > Chordata > Amphibia > Anura > Ranidae > Aquarana > Aquarana catesbeiana. The sequence goes on along the minus strand of NC_133324.1, from coordinate 472,025,305 downwards.
TGGGGGGAGGGGATTCACAAGGGGAGGAGACCGATCATTGTTCCTCTGTACAAGGAACACACCATCGGTCTCCTCCCATCTGGTCCTGCTTGGTTACCAGGCAATCGCGGGTGCCCGGCGGACATCGCGGCCGCCAGGCACGCGCGCTGGGACCCGAGTGACGCGGGGATCCTGGAAGGCAGCGCCATCATATGACGGTGGCCCAGGATAACAGCTGCACCGTCCCGCCGTCATATGACGGTGGGCGGGCAGCAAGTGGTTAAAGGCACAGGGGAACACTGGACACCCAGCACATAGCACAATGACAGCAAAGGTGTACAGTGTGTCCCCTCATCAATATTTACACCAGTAACAAACAAAATGAACCCTGCCCCCATCTATAACTGCCCTCATCTATGACTGGTCTTCACAGCAAGGAACACATGGAAGGGCAACACCTGTAAGACAAAACCAGAGCAAATTCCCAGCTCATTCAGCTTTATTCTAGTGAAAACTGAACATAAAAGTACAACTAAAAAAACTTTTTTTCCATTTTGGATAGAATAATAGAGGGCTATAACCCCTGTCAGTTTTTTTTAGCATCTGTGCCCCATTGGTGAGATTTCCCTCCATCTCCTGTCCCAAAGCCACCACAGCTACAACGAGTGAGAGCAAATCACTCCCCACTGAAAGATTTCTCCTATATTCCTGTTCTGGTGACAACGCAACGCATTTGGGATTTTCTTTTACTTTTTCAGTGATAATGGTCAAAAAGACAAATAGAGAATGTGATTATCCCTAACAGGGACACAGACAGCAATAGAACCTGATAGGTGTCCTAGAACCTGCAGTGCCCAGGAAGTTCTGAAAAAGGCCCCTTTCACACCAGAACCACCATTTTTCTGGCAGACCCCATCGGACCACCCATTCTTCTCTATGGGGCGAAGCATGTCAGCTGACATGGGCACGCTGTAACCCGCTGGCATCCGATCCGATCTGCTAAAATAGATGGATTGGGATACATTCGGCATCTGTCTGACGGATCGGATGACAATCGGATAGAAACGGGCATGCAGTCTGTTTCCATCTGACCACCCCATAGAGAGCAGTGGGCTGTGCAGAGCGGACACGGACCTGTCATCTGCCGGCTCAGCGGGGATCAGCGGAGAAACTAGATGTCCTGGGAGTTCCTGGTTTCTAATTGACAGCCCCATAAATACTCCAATGAAATGTTTGACAAAAAAAAGGAAAGTGGACCTTTTAGGTACATAAACCTACAAATATACTCTGTGGTGATAAGGTTACTTGAAAAATTAAGAAACAGAAAAAAATGTAAATGTTAATTTATATTACATATATTATTTTAAACGTAATATAAACATTGTATTGGCTCTTTCAATGTGAACTTTCATGAAATGCAGAATTAATAAATGATGATGAACATGGTGCTTTGCCCATTTTATTCCTCTTAGAAATACAGAAGTACAGAAAGCTTGAACTTTATACTACTGGCTACACTAATTGCTCTACCTATCATTATTATTATTATTATTATACAGGATTTATATAGCGCCAACAGTTTACACAGCTCTTTACAACATTAGGGCAGACAGTACAAGTACAATACAATTCAATACAGGAGGAATCAGAGGGCCCTGCTCGTTAGAGCTTACAATCTATCATGACTTTTCCTGTTATAGGCTGTCATTTATTTGATAATTTCTACCAAAGGCAATTAGTGAATAAACTTGGTGTAGTTTACTACTTCAAATTCATATGTCTATCATTACTGCTTATTATTATTATTATTATTAATGCATAAAATACAATGAATACATATAATTATAAAAAAAAAAACCTGAGCATAAATGATTATACGGTATATAGTACATTGGAGTGTTATTCATGTGTGAAAAGAATTACCTTTCATTACTGAAGTCCATCGTTTTATGTTATATATGCGGAGCTGTAATGGAGGACAGTTCCATGCATGGGGAATGGCCGAAGATGTTCACTTCCCTTTGCTGAAAATGATGAAAATAGTCATTCTGAGGTCATTTTCATTCTAGTCTGTGGCACAGTGGAGCAAGGTATCGGTGTCTCTGAAAGTTAATAACAACAAGGATTAACTTTTTTTTTTTTGCCGCTCTTGTTGACACATAATGTGAAAGTAAACATACAGTTAAATATTTACCAGACTATGAGATCAGAATTTCCCCACTCTTTTCCTCTTTGTCAGTGCAGTCGATATTAGCTTTAGAAGAACATGGTGTGGGAATGTGTAACAATTGCATCAAAGTAAATTCCAGTTTTTAGGATATGGGGCTCATTTACACTTGCAGCCACCATTGCTGCCCCTCTGAATAGTGATCTGCATTGAACCACTTTTGACAGGCATCTCTGAGGCACTTTTTTAACCCTTTAAAGTCCACAGCACCACATTGCCACAGTGTGCATTACACACGGTTGCAAGGCAGTTGTGGCATGACCCATTCACATTGACTGAAAAGAGACCAGCAATATAATTTTTGCTGCACCGGGTCATTGTGTTCTAACAGGGCTGGTGGCCATATTAACTTGAAGCTGGGTGGTTGGATATGGTAAAATAACAGCTGTCCCAGTTGTCCATGTAAATAAGGTCAGAGTACAATTTCAGTGACTTGTCTTCTATGCAGCCATTGAGATTTTAAACTCTATCTGGCAGAAAATGTGCTAGGTATTAAAAAAAAAAGATCAGATATGCAGCAATTAGATACGTTTCTCTTCAGACTTCCGTTGTCTCAATACACCAGTACACACCCTAATACACATTAACTTATGGGGAGTCATAAATATTACAATGCATGTTCAAGCCTGCTAACTGCATTGTTATGTAGCGCTACCCCCGGAGAAGCCGCTTAAGTATATTTGGTTCCGTACTCTGCCTCTCAACCCCAAAAACAGTCCCAACCCCTCTGGCACACCTAATTTGGAGTATTAGTGCAGAACACAGCAGTAGAGAAAAAACACAACTGTGGTAAACCAGAAGGTATGTTTACTGAGACAAAAATGACACATAGAAATACATAGCATAAACATGTATGTCAGATGAGAATCTTAATTTAAGTGACAAATTATGCCGCCTACACACGAGCGGACTCTACGGCAGACTTTGTCCTGCGGACTTTTCGACGGACTTTACAACGGACTTTCTGAATGAACGGACTTGCCTACACACGATCAACCAAAGACCGATGGATTCGTACGTGATGACGTACGACCGGACTAATACAAGGAAGTTCATAGCCAGTAGCCAATAGCTGCCCCAGTGTTGGTTTTTGTCCGTCGGACTAGCATACAGACGAGCGGACTTTTCGACCGGACTCTAGTCCGTTGAAAAGATTTGAAACATGTTTCATTTCTAGGTCCGTCGAACTTTTGGGGAAAAAAAGTCCGCTGGAGCCCACACACGATCAAATTGTCCGACGGACTCCGGTCCGCCGAACCAAGTATGCCGTAACGTCCGGTCGTGTGTACGCAGCATTACTGTTAATGATTCAGGGAAACACAGTGTGGTTAAACACAACATAACCTCAGTTCACACTATTGATACCTATGTGAACAGGTAGTAGAGAGGCAGAGGACCAAACCTTTTAAGCTGAGTCAAACCTCTCGCTGTTCTTTAGGCTCTGAGATTTTAGGCACACTGGTCTCTTCTTCCTCAACAGCCTTATCTTCTTCTTCCTGCACATCAGATTCAGCTTCCTCTTCAATGAGGGATAGAAAGTCTTTGGAATCTGCTGTCAGCATAGAAGATTGGGGGTCTTCCAACTATTCAAAAGGTGGACTCTGAGGCACGAACTCAGGAGCTTCTGGCCTGAGTGTCCTGGTGTCAGTCACTTTGGGAGGAGAAGAAGGGGGGCTGGCAGGCCCTGTTCATTGGGACGGCCACAGCCAATCCATCCCCATCTCTTCATCCTCGCTATTCTCCTCCTCTTCAGCAAGAGGCACCAACTGAGAACTAGTCACTGTTCTGGATCTCTGAGAGGCTATGGGTGTGGATTGTGAATCTGACTGTGGTGGCACATGAACTGCTTCCGACAGAGGTAACAGATGTTTGCGGTGCCAAGTCTTCAGTGGGCCTGTGCTCCCTTCTGGCTGGATTTGATACACTGGGAATCCTGGCAGCTGTTTTCAAACAACATAGGGCTGCGACTTCCAGTGGTGCTTTCCAGGGACACCCAGCAGTCACCTGGTTGCAAGTCCTGCACTCATACCCTGAGGTCAAAGTTTCTTTTGTTCCTCTGTCCTCGGGCATCTGAGGCAGGTTGGGCCTTGTCAAAGGCGGTCTTCAGACTTTTCCATAAGCGGTCCACATAGCCTTTGTGGGAGGTTGCTGAGGTATGTTCTGAAGACATGCCAAAGGCCAAGTCTACTGGCAGCCGGGCCTCTCGTCCAAACATCAGATGATAGGGAGAGTATTCTGAGGCATTGTTTGAGGTGCTGTTATAAGCATGCATGATAGCAGCTATATGCTTACTGCAGTGCTGCTTTTGTTCTGAAGACAAAGTCCCAAGCATATCTAGGAGGGTTCGGTTGAACCTCTCTGGCTGAGGATCTCCTTGAGGATGGTACGGGGTGGTGGTTCTGGACTTTTTAATGCCTAACAGGTCTAAAAGTCTCTTGATGAGGCTTCTCTCAAAGTCTCTCCCATGATCAGAGTGGATTCGTTGGGGCAGTCCATAGTGCACAAAGAACTTATCTACTAAGATCTTGGCCACCGTGGATGCCTGTTGATCCTTTGTAGAAAATGCCTGGGCATACCGAGTGAAATGGTCAGTCACCACCAGGATGTTTCCCTGCCCGCTCAGATCAGGCTTCAAGCACAGAAAGTCAATGCACCCCAGCTCCATGGGTCCCTGACTCTGAAGATGGCCAATTGGGGCAGCTCTGTGAGGCAAAGTCTTATTTTGGATACATCTGATGCAGGAGTGGCAATAACCCTCAACTTCAGCAGCATGCAGGGCCAGTAGAACCGGTCCCTCACCAGGTGAAAAGTCCTCAGGCCCTAGGTGGTCATGGTTGTCATGTAGGGCAGTTAATACTGTCTCCCTATGTTTTTCCTGTAGACATAACTGCCATTTTTCTTTAGGGTCATCAGAGGGGCCCCTTCAGTAGACCACTCCCTGGTGCAGCTGCAGCTGATCCCATTCTCTGTGCAACAGGCATGCTTCCTTCAGGGAGTTAGTGAGGAGCAAATCAGGGCGTTGGCTCTCCAAAGCCTTCAATGCCAAGCTACAAAGAGGGTCGTCTAACTCAGTGTTTCTCAACTCCAGTCCTCAAGGCGCCCCAACAGGTCATGTTTTCAGGATTTCCCTCAGATGAAACAGCTGTGGTAATTACTAAGGCAGTGAAACTGATCAAATCATCTGTGAAAAATAATGGGAAGCCTGAAAACATGACCTGTTGGGGTGCCTTGAGGACTGGAGTTGAGAAACACTGGTCTAACTGGTCTCTTCGCAAGTCCTTCTTGGAAAGTTTGGGCAGACCTTCATCCCCGACCTGGGTGATGTTGCAATAACCTCTGGGAACACCATGTCTTCGGCCCTGGATCCACCTGTAGCTTGATGTCCTGCTCCTCGACATAAAGCTTGTACCCCTTCGGGATTTAGCTGGGCCCATTCTTCGGGGGGGGGGTGTCTCTGGAGCAATGAGGCCTTCTTGACAAAGCATCCGCATCTTTGTTCCCGACCCCCCGGTCGATACTCAAACCAGAATGGGCAGGTTATTGGCCGCCTTGAGGAACAGCCAAAAGGGGTCCAACTAGTCCCATGTCCCAAACTGCTGAGTGTAGAACTCGTATTCCATGACAGTGACCTCAGATCCCGTGTTGATCAGGCAAGGGACCTCTTGCCCATTGACGAGGATGTTCACTACTGGACATGGTACAACCATGGCCTCTGATCTGATGGGACTTTGTGCTAACGGCCCAAGGGGTCATCTCTCTGCCTCGGGAGCCACTAGTTTAACGGTGGCCTGCGGGTACTCTCTTAGATTCAGGCCGACCACAGTTCCTGGCTACATGGTCAAAGCAGCCACACTGCCAACACTTCCGGTCTTCCTCCAGGTCCCTCTGCAAGGGATTCTCGCCCTTAGAGGGGTGGGCCGAATCCTGTTTGAATGTGGACATTTCTTGCATCAAGGAAGCCATGTCCTGGACGAGCTCCCTTAAAATCATCTGTATGACTGACAGCGGCGATGAAGCCAAGGCCTCTTACTTCAGGTGTAACGAATCATGCTTTTTTGTCACTGCCACAGTTGCTTCCACATTCTCCTGTTCCCATGCAACCATGTCCAAAACAATATCGCTGAATGAGATGGTGGGTTTACGCCTTGATCCGCTCCTGTAGAGCTCTCCTGACTGACCCGGCCTTCATCCCCACAACAAACAGATCCCTCGGTAGATAGTCTGAGGTGGTTATATTGGCACAGCTGCTTACATCCTTCTTCTCTCGGTGCTTCCATAGGTTCTGAAATGCTACTGCAAAGTGGGTGAGGCTTTTGTCCTCTTGCTGCCTGTGGACAAAGAACCTCCGCCTTAACTCTGGAATGGTCACATTCTCTCCAAACAGGCCCTCCAGGCACGTCACAAATTGTTTTAGGCTAGCCCAGTCCTCTTCTGGTAGCTCCATCACCACTCGGCAGGCGTCATCCTCCAGGAAGTTGATAGCCAGCTCTGCAATCAGCCAGGCGGGAACCTGAGACAGGCACAAAGCACTCTTAAGTCTCTCCTTTCACATTGCCATGGAGATATCGGTCCCATTAAACTTAGGCACTAGGGCCAAGGCTGCTCCTAATGATGCCATGATGTGTTCTGCTCCTCTGTCCTCACCCACTGCAAAAGTGGACATATCCTGCCAACCACCACCAGGTGTGGGTAGGAGCAGCATGGTGCGGCCAGCAAAAAACACCCAGAGTCCAGGTGCAGAAACAGGAATATATTGGAACAGAAGTCCAGAAATACACAACTGACCTGGCAACCTGATAGGGATCACGCACAGGATGTAACAGTGAAGTGTTAGTATATAGAAATCTCAGGGAAGTCAACAACATCTGTCTCAAGGAGCAGAATACAGCCTGGCTGGTCCGTACCCAAATGGGGAGATTTCCAGGAAGGATGGTGTGTCCCTGCACTTTACCTACTCCTCTGGAACCTTTTCCTGATGCTAAGCACTGTCCCTGACAGACAAGTACAGTGGGGACGGAAAGTATTGAGACCCCCTTAAATTTTTCACTCTTTGTTATATTGCAGCCATTTGCTAAAATTGTTAAAAAGAATATCAGAGGTAATAGAAAACTCTGACCCTAGCGCTCAAAATAGAAGAAAAATTAGTTTGTGCACTTCTAGCTGCTATTATAAACTCAAACAATAATGCAATACATATACAGTGGGGACAGAAAGTATTCAGACCCCCTTAAATGTTTCACTCTTTGTTATATTGCAGCCATTTGCTAAAATCATTTAAGTTCATTTTTTTTCCTCATTAATGTACACACAGCACCCCATATTGACAGAAAAACACAGAATTGTTGACATTTTTGCAGATTTATTAAGAAAAGAAAAACTGAAATATCACATGGTCCTAGCTATTCAGACCCTTTGCTCAGTATTTAGTAGAAACACCCTTTTGATCTAATACAGCCATGAGTCTTTTTGGGAAAGATGCAACAAGTTTTTCACACCTGGATTTGGGAATCCTCTGCCATTCCTCCTTACAGATCCTCTCCAGTTCTGTCAGGTTGGATGGTAAACGTTGGTGGACAGCCATTTTTAGGTCTCTCCAGAGATGCTCAATTGGATTTAAGTCAGGGCTCTGGCTGGGCCATTCAAGAACAGTCACGGAGTTGTTGTGAAGCCACTCCTTCGTTATTTTAGCTGTGTGCTTAGGGTCATAGTTTTGTTGGAAGGTAAACCTTCGGCCCAGTCTGAGGTCCTGAGCAATCTGGAGAAGGTTTTCGTCCAGGATATCCCTGTGCTTGGCCGAATTCATTTTTCCCTCGATTGCAACCAGTCGTCCTGTCCCTGCAGCTGAAAAACACCCCCACAGCATGATGCTGCTACCACCATGCTTCACTGTTGGGACTGTATTGGACAGGTGATGAGTAGTGCCTGGTTTTCTCCACACATACCGCTTAGAATTAAGGCCAAAAAAGTTCTATCTTGGTCTCATCAGACCAGAGAATCTTATTTCTCACCATCTTGAAGTCCTTCAGGTGTTTTTTAGCAAACTCCATGCGGGCTTTCATGTGTCTTGCACTGAGGAGAGGCCCAACTGGTGGAGGGCTGCAGTGATGGTTGATATTCTACAACTTTCTCCCATCTCCCGACTGCATCTTTGGAGCTCAGCCACAGGGATCTTTGGTTCTTCTTTACCTCTCTCACCAAGCTCTTCTCCCCCGATAGCTCAGTTTGGCCAGACGACCAGCTCTAGGAAGGGTTCTGGTCGTCCAAAGCGTCTTCCATTTAAGGATTATGGAGCCCACTGTGCTCTTA